>NC_140020.1:31000935-31563435 GCF_964263955.1 Coregonus lavaretus
GTACTGTGTCTGGATTACCTGTAGATGTACTAAAATCCCTCTAGCCTTCTAGCCAAGTGCTTAAAGGTGCTGGTTCTCACAATTGTACCGCACCAGGGTTTATGTATTAGAGGTGGCATTGTAAGGAATGCTAGTACTTAAGCAGTGGAAAATTAGAGGTGGTGGTTCTCTGTACTTCTACTGCAACCATTGCTCTAATCCCTGTATCTGTAACCTACTGTAGCCCTCACTGTAATTTACCATAGCTACATAGCCCTCCTGTCTTGGCTGTAACTTACCATAGCTACATAGCCCTCCTGCCTTGGCTGTAACTTAGTATAACTACATAGCCCTCCTGCCTTGGCTGTAACTTACTATAGCTACATAGCCCTCCTGTCTTGGCTGTAATTTACCCTAGCTACATAGCCCTCCTGCCTTGGCTGTAACTTACCATAGCTACATAGCCATCCTGCCTTGGCTGTAACTTACTATAGCTACATAGCCCTCCTGCCTTGGCTGTAACTTACTATAGCTACATAGCCCTCCTGCCTTGGCTGTAACTTACTATAGCTACATAGCCCTCCTGCCTTGGCTGTAACTTACTATAGCTACATAGCCCTCCTGTCTTGGCTGTAACTTACCATAGCTACATAGCCCTCCTGTCTTGGCTGTAATTTACCATAGCTACATAGCCCTCCTGCCTTGGCTGTAACTTACTATAGCTACATAGCCTCCTGTCTTGGCTGTAACTTACTATAGCTACATAGCCCTCCTGCCTTGGCTGTAACTTACTATAGCTACATAGCCCTCCTGCCTTGGCTGTAACTTACTATAGCTACATAGCCCTCCTGTCTTGGCTGTAACTTACCATAGCTACATAGCCCTCCTGTCTTGGCTGTAACTTACCATAGCTACATAGCCCTCCTGCCTTGGCTGTAACTTACCATAGCTACATAGCCATCCTGCCTTGGCTGTAACTTACTATAGCTACATAGCCATCCTGCCTTGGCTGTAACTTACTATAGCTACATAGCCATCCTGCCTTGGCTGTAACTTACTATAGCTACATAGCCATCCTGCCTTGGCTGTAACTTACTATAGCTACATAGCCCTCCTGCCTTGGCTGTAACTTACAATAGCTACATAGCCATCCTGCCTTGGCTGTAACTTACAATAGCTACATAGCCATCCTGCCTTGGCTGTAACTTACTATAGCTACATAGCCCTCCTGCCTTGGCTGTAACTTACAATAGCTACATAGCCATCCTGCCTTGGCTGTAACTTACAATAGCTACATAGCCATCCTGCCTTGGCTGTAACTTACTATAGCTACATAGCCATCCTGCCTTGGCTGTAACTTACTATAGCTACATAGCCCTCCTGCCTTGGCTGTAATTTACTGTAGCTACTAGCGGTGTGAATGTTTAAACGAATTTGTGATCCTTAGCATTAAGAAAAATCCCTAACTGAAAAACTATGTTTTTTCCCCCACATAATTAAAATCACAGTGCAGTTATCATAAAACATTATTTTCCATGTTATAGCCTAACTAGACTATATGGGGAAAGTTTAAATAAAACCAGCGAGGAAGAGGCTAACTTTAGGCTACTTTGGTGAATTTGCAAGACAATTACGACATTGCAAGATGCAGATTACCAAGACATATGGCCTGCTCGCACTGGCCCGCCTGCTCTTTCTCTTTGCTAATGACACAAGTGTGTGTTCAGTCTTCAGTCTGTTGTGTGTAGAATATCCTAGTTTGGCTATTCATGGGACCGGTCTTGCGAGCACGGGGTAGGCTACTCTTCGTTACTGAGAGGGTGGGGGTGTTTTTGTCTCATAATATGACATTACAGTAGGCTACCGGTTTCGCCTGAATCGATTACCCTTTTCAGATATAATGGTATGTGGCCCCTTGAAAGCGACTCGGCTGTAGCATGTTTGTTTGTCTGTTAGGGTAGACTACACTACGACGTTTTAAACGCCGACAAGAAACGTTCTCTGGAGACATGAATGGCATTTTACCTGTCTGTAAAGTAATGTCTTTTCTGAAGCGGGACTAACTTCCATCACTAGGAGACCAGAACTGTCCATCCTAGACTGCCAGCTGCCTGCGCGCAGACCACTCTTTCAAAAAAAAAAAGTATGTTCAATATCGCGACTTACCTAGACATTTAGTAGAAAGAAAGCGCATCTAGTTACCCTACCATAAAAAAAACTGCATAAACAACACAGCAGCACATCAATCAGCAACGTTTATTATTGTCAGGGAAACAATACAACATTCTATACCGGAGCAGAATTCTACTGTCTGAAAGGGTACAGAGGCTTCTGACGCTGCACTTTCTTTTATTGTCTACTGTAGTTGCGTTCTATGTCTGTAAAGAGTTGCGGTAGATATAAATTAATTGCCTGGCCCTAGCGGTCATACATACGTAATAGGACCATTGTTCTGCATTGTGAATTGACGTGGAATGTTATATATTTTTCCTTATAATTTTAATGGAAAACCGATCAAATAAAATGTCAGTTTAAACATTAAGAAAAATTTTCCATTTGTCACATCCCTAGTAGCTACATACCCTCCTGGCCTGGCTGTGTTAAAAGCTGCTTACCAGAGGAAAACTCAGTGAGTCTGTTAAAGCTGATCTAATCATCAGTTAGAGAGGAGAAATCTGACCAGTGATCACACACCAGATTACTACTGGGTGAAATCTGAAACCATGGATGGATGACACAATGATAAATGACTGATTACATTGATAAAGAGGAGGAATGTTTGGGTAGATGCAACAGCCAGACATAAACATGATAAAGATAGTGCCGAAGACAAAAGACACTGCACAAAATATTGAGCGTGTGTCTCAGAGCATTCTGCAACCACAACGACAATGTCAGGGAAGGATGCTCCAAGCGTTTACGAGGAGAGGAGGAGAGAAGGAAGATAGAAAGAGAAAGGAGAGGGCAGGCGGAAAGAACAAAGAGCCCTGGTCTCTGCAACAAACAAGCTAAAGCCACAACACACACACACACACACACACACACACACACATGGCTGTGGCTCTCAGAGACAAACACAACACAACAGCACCACTGTCATCACCCCAGCAGTCTTGGCAAGCTTCTTCACAAGCCATCAATGCCTCCTCCTCTCTTCTCTCCTCTCTTCTCTCCTCCTTCCTCATCCCCCTATCAGGACTATTAGGGATTTATTATTCTTCTAAACTGATAGGATGACTAACTTAGAAAGAATGCATTCTTGACTGGGCTAATGTAGGCTGTGACACCTGGCAAGGCTGTGATTGATGTGAAGAGAAGATAAGGATTGTGTCTTCAAATACAAGACTATAATGGTTCATTGTGATCTATGAGTCTTCCTTTGACATGGGAATGATGTCTAAGGGAGCTGGCTCTTCTCACTATGACAGGTTGTTATGATAATCTTGTGTCTGGCTGGAGTGTGTAACAAAGGGCGCAAAAAGAGATGAGACCAACCCCCTGCATCAACGGATTGGCTGAGATAGTTTAAACTGCTCAAATCTTTACTCTAATTGGCCAGCAGAGAAGTGGGAAACTTCCTCTGTCAGAGTATTTGGGTATTGTTTCTAGAGCAATGTGTTAGTTGTCTGGGATGTCCTGCGAGGCATGTCAGAGAGCCCGTATATACGAAACATCATATTTACCATTGAAGGTTTTTGCATTAATTAAAATAACTAGTATACCTTAGAAGTAGTGTTGACCTCTTTTGTTCCTGATACCAGATTTGAATTGACGCGACTTTGACAATTGGTGATACCCCGACGTGATCTGGTAGAAGGGACTTCGCTGGGTAAATGTCCGGCCCATTTGGTCAACTCTTTAATCGAACCGTGTGTTTCACAAACTGCCCGGGCTTCTACAAAGGTAAGCAGATACCTGTTGTTAAATAACCAAAGATCTGCAAATTGGCTTTATCCAAATTAATTTTGTGAAACACCTGTCTGATGTAAGTGAACTAAATTATGAAACTATTATGAGTAGACAAGCACAATATTGTGACATGCAAGCCTTTGGTAGATGTGATGTTAAAACATTGGTACCGTAGAGTATTGTTTCTCTGACACATATCCAGAAGAGATATGGCTAGGTTCTGAGAAAATACTGAAGTCTCCAGGCTAGGATCACCAGGGGTGAGAACTGGAGATACAGGGAATTATTGGCTAAGGGCGTTGGCTACTGACACATATCCATCAGAGATATGGCTAGGATCAGAGGAACGCTAAAAATTTTAGTTGAGTATTGTTTCTGAGACACATATCCAGAAGAGATATGGCTAGGTTCTGAGGAAAATACTGAAGTCTCCAGGCTAGGATCACCAGGGGTGAGAACTGGAGATACAGGGAAATATTGGCTAAGGGCGTTGGCTACTGACACATATCCATCAGAGATATGGCTAGGATTAGAGGAACGCCAAAAATTTTAGTTGAGTATTGTTTCTGAGACACATATCCAGAAGAGATATGGCTAGGTTCTGAGAAAAATACTGAAATCTCTGGAGCACAAATGGTGTAACTGTGAGATACAGGGATTAATTGATCAAAGTGTAACGTTGTGGCACATATCCACTGAAGATATGGCTAGGATCACAACGGCCACTTAAATTTTAGATAGTGTTACGCTACTGACACGTATCAAAATGCTAGATACGGATAGAGTCAGGGGGACACTGGGTGTTGTTGTATGCATGAGTGCGCGAATGATCACAGACGAAATAAAATAGTGAATAGGTGTTATTAAAAAATAATAAACCTGTATATTAAGACGTCTGTGGCTGTCCAAACGGTATAATTTGGGAATAACTGTTGGATTTGTGGTTGCTTAAACCATATAACCCGTTAAAAACAATTGGGAACATAAAGCTAAAGTGGTGAATTGTGTGATTGAACTAAATGTGAATCATATGTTGTGAGATATGAAATATCCCACATTTTCGTTTTTTATTTTAAATAGATTTAATTAATCAGATGCATAAAAAAAAATCGGTAGGTTTATTTCAGATGCACAAAAACATAGTGATACGCATGTAAAGTAGACATACTGAAATGAAATATGTGATGGAAGTCAAGATCGAAAAATAAGCTAATGCTGTCAAACATTTTCATGCAGAATGAAAAAAAAAAAAACATCAAGCCTGGATTTGTAACTTGTAAAGCCATTAGTTTACGCGTAATGGTTGTCCTTTAATTCTCTGCATGGTCCTAAAATGGTTGTGCTGCCAGTGCCAGGCCAATGTAATCAGTGTCAGATTGTTCTCTCAAGTGTCCTGAAAGACTCAGCAGGTAGCAGCCTAATGGATGCAAATCAACATGAGAGATTACTTCCTGTTATAATGCAAGATATCCACCAGCATAATATACAGTTGCTAGAGGCTTTGTTCCAGTTAGTCTTATATTTAGATACATCTCAAAATAAGGCTTTGGCTCCAGTAATTGTACTTTCTACTTAATGCTGTAGTGTTTTCTATAGTTTTATGCATGTACGATTTTTTAAAAATTTAATTTTGGTGTGTTTTTGTACAGACAGACCAAGCATATATTCTGAGTGAGACGTTATGTCTGCCTCAGCGAGAGCTACCCTTTGAAACAGGACCCAGGGTAGGGGATCAATCTTATCCAATTTGTAGGTCGCTCTGGATAAGAGCGTCTGCTAAATGATGTAAATGTAAATGTAAATGTAAAACGGTTGAATTGATATATTTGAAATATAACGTTTGGTGTTTGAAATAGCATAATACTGCTTTTGAATAGTTGTGTCGAAACAATTCGGTTTAGTATTTGATTTGAGGTTTGATGTTTGACATAGAATAATACTGGTTTTAGGTGCTTGGTTTGGGCTATTTGGTTTATTATTTGATTTAACGTTTGATGTTTGACCGTGCAAAATACTGGTTAAACAATTAGACCGAAATAATTCGGTTTATAAACGTGCACAAACTTTAACTAATTAGGTGGGAATTATTTGATTTAAATAAATGGACTGGAGTACTTTGAGTAACGGCGGAATATTAGAGGCGCGCTGGGACGAGAAGCAGCTCCTCACAGCTCCTCAAAAAGGTAGAGTTGCGAGGGGAGGGGCTGGAGAGAGCGAAAGTGTGGCTTTTGGAGCCATGAAAAGACTGGGAGATGGCTGGGAACGCATGTGGGTATCTGGCGAGAGAGTGTTCTAAATTTTATTTTATTATTATTCTAAACTTGCTCACCGAGCGTAGACGTGCGTTGGGTGAGAGAGTAGAGAATATTTACATGTGCGTTTTTGGTAATTTGGCAGACGCTCTTGTCTAGAGCGATTTATGGGAACAAATTGGGGTTGAGTGCCTTGCTCGAGGGCACATCGGCAGATTTTTCGCCTGGTCGGCTCTGGGATTGTAACCGGCGACCTCTCGGTTGTTGGCGCGGCGCTATTGGTTACTAAACTGCCAGCCGCCCCATATGAGTTTAAGATTGTGGCGTTGTTGGATAATATGATGGCGGAATAAACTGACCATAAGTAATGTTGTTTTAGACGTAATGTATAATATAGTACAAAGCAAATAGAGGGTTAAATTGAACTAATTATCATGGTAGAGCTAACGTAGTACAGTGAGGGAACTTCATTTTGTGTCAGAGGGTAAAATAAGAAATCATTGTAATATGCTATTGGTGGAAATCTATTTATCATTTCAAGGCATGGAGTAACAATCTGCATTTATGAGTGTAAATTACACGGCTGATGTGTTGATTGAATGGGTACGATGAGTATTTGGTTTGGTAATGTTGAATGGACTATTGGTAGCGAGCGTGTTTAGGGGTTAAATAGAAAAACTAACTTAAACAATAGGGAATCAAAAGGAGAGAGAGTTTTTTGCTGAGGTGAAAGCTACTGCGATTTTCATTTGGTGACGTCACTTGCTCTATGAACTGGAAGTAGTTACTTTGAGAGCATCGCAGATGGTGTGAAGTGACTGGCGTTGTCCCTGGTTCGAACACAGGTAGGGACAGTAGACAAAGCTTTCGCAATGGGGCTATATACCTGAAAGGTTGAATTAGATAGCTTAAATAGAAGTATTCTAGGAAAGTCTATGTAAATATGTTATAAGGTTACCATGCGCTCTCCCCGAAGGAGCAAGGGGAGGGTGAGAGACAGTATAGTTCAGATGATAAGAATGTCATTAAGCGTATGCTGACCAACGATAGCAAGTATTTGTTTTATTAATTAGGGCATAATCAGAGAGAACAGTTAAGTAAATTGAATAGCGAACTGAAATGGGTTAGCGGAAAAGTACAGAATAATTGGACGATTTTAGAACGATAATTTATTTTGGTTAGGATGCAAATATGCATTGGCTGTTGTGCTGGGGAATAGCGCCAGCCTGTGGTGGGTTATGGATTTGTTACATAAACTTATATTTTAAACTAAAAGTGATGGAATAGGCTACAATTGTAGCATAATCAGAAAAAATACACAATTTAATGTGAATTAGTTATTACAATTGTTGTTGATAGTTGTTACGGTTATTATCATTGATCCAGTAATGATATAAGGATAGTAGAGGAAGGCAGGGGATTTAATCTCATTTAGGGAAGTTATATTAGAAAGAAAATACCATTAAATGAGGGAACATTTGATGTAACTGTGATTATATTGGCTAAAAACTCAAATATGACATATACAGGGAGTACAGGAACAATAGAATAGAAGACAGGTTTTCCTAGGGGGTTGAATAAATAATTGATAAATGGATAATTTGAGATGAGATCACATGTAGCAGAGTTAGGGTAATCAATTAAATAATCATAGTATACTCGAGGAATTTTGAGTGGTTTAATGGATTAGTTAGGAGGAATTAGAATGATACAAATAATTATTGATGGGTTAAGACTGGGAATATCTATCATGTTTTGTGTGTACTACCATCTTTAGAATATAACTAGGAGAAAGAGATTAGCTCATCTCAGTTAGGCAGAATTTAGGTCATAAAAGTGAGCTATCAAATTGAGTGAGGCCTGGCTATTTGTGATTGTTGTTTTTTCAAATTGGGTTAAAATGGGTTCACAGAGCCAGAGGCTGTACAGAGAAAGGTGGAGCCCCCATGTTGTCCTAGTGAAAGAACATTCAGAGGAATGTTTATCACTAGGTAAATATATAAAACAAGGGAAGAACATTACTGACTGGCAGAATACACCGAATGGGGATCAGTATGGCCACTCCACTGGGAGATATAGAATAAAGTTAAATGGGAGAGCAAAAACCCAGCCCAGTGTCCATCTGGAGATAAGTTTTAACGGATGACAGGAAGAGATTTTCTTAACTCAGGAACAGGAGGGTGAGTTAGCAGCAATTCTGTTCAAATTATGGTCACAAGGACAACAGATGTAGGACTAATAAAGGGGGTAGCTCCAGTACAAGTGATTCCTCAATCCGATAATAGACCATACCAAAAATGATACTATGAAACCAGAAGCAATAAAAGGGATAACACCTACATTTGAGCATTTACTTAAGGGAGGGGTGATAATTCCTGGAGATGTGGTACAATGCAACTCTCCATTATTTCCTGTTAGAAAGGAGGCACCTAGCGCCGACTGGAGGATGGTCATGGACTTACAGTTAGTTTAATAGAAATATCATTCCCAGAGTTCCATGTGTATAAAATCCACATACATTGATGAACCAATTGAAACCAGATAACTCCTATTTTACAGTGATAGATTTAGCTAATGCTTTCTTTAGCATCCAAGTTCATCCGGATAGTTAGGGGTGGTTTGGCTTTACTTTTCAGGGAAGGAAATGGACTTAGGCTAGGATGCCTCAAGGCTACTCGGAAAGTCTTACAATCTTTGCCCAGGCTATAACTAATCATTTGGGAAAGTTTGAACCTAGGGAAGGAAACAAATGTTAGTTTATGTAGATTATATTCTATTGGCTAATCCCACTCAGGAGGGATGTAAGAGGGAGACAATCCAATTGTTAACCTTCCTGGAAGAACAGGGACACAAAGTGAGCAGAAAGAAACTTAAACTTTGGTAGATCGAGGTCATTTACCTAGGACACACTATAACACAGGAGGGGAGAATGTTAAACTCATCCAGGAAAACTGCTATATTTGGAGCGCCAAAACCGTTAAAACAAAAAACAAATGATGAGCTTATTGGTAATGATAAAGTGCTGTAAAGTTTGCGTACTCCATTATGTACTGCATACGGGTAAATTAAGTGATCTTATCTATGGGAAGGCAATGGTAGCCCATGGTAAAGTAATTTGGAACTCTAAGGAGGCATACATACATCAGGGATGTTATCCAAATGGTAGAGAATAACGAGGGATATGACATTGGTAGTGATTTAAAGATGATTAGGTTTTCTGGTGGGCTATTGGATATAACTGGGTTAATCATGAACATAGAGATTTTTATTCTTTGTTGCTAGACAGAAGACTTAGGTAACTTAAGAAATAGACTTGTCATGTCCAACAATTAGTCTTCAGGTCAAGCCCGGGAGAGCCTGGGTAGAACAGAGTTTGAACTAAACATAAGTGTTTTTATAAGATAAGAGATTGATTGATTGGATTACTAATTGATTCTGAACTGGATGAAAGTTGAATTTAGCTTCCATAAAAGACAAAGGAAGTGGGAGGAGCAATAAAGGAGCAAAAGATAATCTAAAAAATGAAAGGCATAGCAATAGGATGATAAATTACATAAGAAATGGTTTAGAAAGGTGGTAATATTGACACATGGGCGAATCATGTGTCAAAAAAGGGGGAGTGATAGGATTAAATAATATTGATAGAATTAAATAATAATACTTAAAAAGAAAAAACAACAATAGAAATTGAGAGCTGAACATGTATGTGTGAAGATAGTTTATTAACCACACCCGTATGTCAGAGGTTTTGTGCCCCACAGGTGAACTAAAGGAGAAGGTGACCCACTCTATCACACCAGGAGACTGGGTGTGGATCCAGTCCCTAAAAGAAGAAAAACTGGAAGCAGGCCTGTTGGGAAGGGCCCTATCAAGTCCTATTAGATCAATCTGGGTGCATGTCACACACTGCAAAAAGGTAAACCCAGTTACACCTGATGAACAAACACAGAGTTAGGAGAAAGATCCGATCACCACTATGGTCCGGGGGTTGCCTCCTTAACGAAGATTCCCTTACCCTGTCTGATCATCCCTGTGTGAGTTTGGTAGAAGGTAAAGTAATGGGTTGGCGTCTGACATGTTCTCAGGGCAAGGGTGGGGATTCACAGGTCTCCTGACGGTAGGTAGCTGTCTGATTGTGGGGGCCATATTCCTAACACACTCAAACCCTTCTGATCAGCCAAAAGTAGTAGTTAACCTAAAACAAGTTGATAAAATGATACCTGAGCATAGTCTATGAAGGCATAGGAGACAGCTAGACGTAGGGAAAGGGGAAGATTAGGGACTTTAGGGGAGGACATCACTATATGTGTGTCGCCGTGTACATCCTGGGACTATGTAGTTGCTCATATCGAGAGCGTGGGGGATATGTAAATCTCCATATACAGTTTGGGGACAGGTGTAGTGTTGTGAGGGTAGGGAATTACCAGAAATGGCAGTGCGACCCATAGAAGGGTAGGTACTGTCTGAATGTCTGAAGTACGCAAAAACAGGTTTATCCCCATGCAAACCACCTGGGAATGTGGTGAAAGAGTCTTGTAGTAACTTGAACTATCAGTATCCCCGATAACAAACTCATTCCGACCTAGGTTGCCTACGTTTGAAGTCTCAGGGGATTCTAATCGTTTTTCTAGGACTAGTAAGATAGGATACAGAGTAGGGCATCTTAGCTCTGCTCCTACACAGAGAATATCACAACTGAAAGAGAACATGACTAATCTCTCCTATTTGTTGCAGACAGAGGATTGTAGGACCCAAAACCAGGCCTGTGCTGACATCTGATGGTTGTGTGGTGATAACTGATTGTGAACTCAACTACATATGTAAACAATCAAACGTGTCAGAGACTGGTGAGTTGTCAAATAGAAAGTAAGACCTCCTCCCGGGATCCTTTGATGAAAGGATCCTGTGATGGGATAGGAGTACCTCGAGAGGTTACAGAACAATTCAAAGCTAGGAATCAGACCACAGTTGAGTTTGAATCAAGTATTTTTTGTTGGTCAACAATTAATAAAAACTTCGATTGGATAAATTATATTTACTATAACCAGCAAAGATGTATAAACCACACTTGTGATGCAATAAAGGGATTAGATGAGCAGAAAGCGGCAACTATCTTAATGACAAAGCAGAATAGAATAGCGTTAGATAGGCTTTTGGCTGAGAGGGGCGGAGTTTGTGTTCTGTTTGGATCTATGTGCTGTATTTTCATCCTCAAACAATATAGCACCGGATGGGTCAGTGACAAAAGAGCTTCAGGGGAGTAACTACACTGACGAACAAACTGGCTGAGAACTCTGATATTGATAGCTCCATAAACGGTTGGTTTGATAACATATTTGATAAATGGAAAACTATTGTTGTAACTATTCTGGGTGAAGTTATAGCTTCTATGGGTATACTTGTTCTTTGTGGATGTTGTCTTATTTCCTGTGTCTGAGGTTTGGTGAGAAAGGAGATGGAGAAGGTGATTTCCCACAGATGGTGAGATAAGGCCCAATCCTGGACTCCAACCTAGGAATGGAGGATATGACCTACCAGGCTTGGTGTAGTGACACTAGAGGGTGTCTAAAGGGGGCCAAAATATACTTCTCTGTTTGTGTTTTATGTTTTAATAGTCTTATGTTTTGTGTTCTATTAATCCTGTGTTTTATGCTTTATTAATCAAGTTAACCATGTGAATGTTTGTCTTTTCTTATGTGATGGTTTGAAGTTCCTTGGTGACTGGTAACAATTTGCAAGTGGGGTACAGATGGACTGAGGGTTTTATTTTTAGTATCATAATGGCCTATTAATAAAAGTGTGATTTTTTGTTTGTTTTGTATTATAATGAATGAAGATCTGTGTTTTCTTATTTTTGAATCACACCTTATGTGGTGTGAAAAGGGGGATTATTAGGGATTTATTATTCTTCTAAACTGATAGGATGACTAACTTAGAAAGAATGCATTCTTGACTGGGCTAATGTAGGCTGTGACACCTGGCAAGGCTGTGATTGATGTGAAGAGAAGATAAGGATTGTGTCTTCAAATACAAGACTATAATGGTTCATTGTGATCTATGAGTCTTCCTTTGACATGGGAATGATGTCTAAGGGAGCTGGCTCTTCTCACTATGACAGGTTGTTATGATAATCTTGTGTCTGGCTGGAGTGTGTAACAAAGGGCGCAAAAAGAGATGAGACCAACCCCCTGCATCAACGGATTGGCTGAGATAGTTTAAACTGCTCAAATCTTTACTCTAATTGGCCAGCAGAGAAGTGGGAAACTTCCTCTGTCAGAGTATTTGGGTATTGTTTCTAGAGCAATGTGTTAGTTGTCTGGGATGTCCTGCGAGGCATGTCAGAGAGCCCGTATATACGAAACATCATATTTACCATTGAAGGTTTTTGCATTAATTAAAATAACTAGTATACCTTAGAAGTAGTGTTGACCTCTTTTGTTCCTGATACCAGATTTGAATTGACGCGACTTTGACAGGACCTAGACATTGACTGCACAGCTAACACATTAACATTCTACGCCAGCCACTCTGCAAAGACAACCATTCACAGCTGGCACATAGAAACACAATGTATGGAACATGAATTCTGTACATTGCATTTCTATTTATACATCTGTACATCTATTTGCAATCCCATCAAGGACCCTGCTCTCTAATAGACACAGGGCTTGACTATTGGTAGCTGGGAATAAAACGCAGCAAATCTCTACTTCACAGGGAATATGATTATGAATGATGTCATTTGAGATGCAGCCAATAGTCAAGTAGATACCGGCTTGACTGTGCTACGCTGTTCTGTCACTATTGCACATTAGCTGTGCTTCTCACTACTGCACATTGCATTACAGTATTAGAGTCTCCCCAGTGGTAACCTATCCAGCCCAGTGTAGCGCAGTGTCACAGTAACCTACCCAGTGGTACCCAGTAGCCTACCTGACTTTAAACTCCTGCGCAGTGACCTGGACCTGGGCTCCAGCAGACACAGCCTCAGTACAGTAGATCTGAGGGAAGTAGAACCGGTGGGACTGCAGGTTTATATCCATGGTGCTAGCTACCGCACATCAGACGCACAGCACAACCCCGCTACAGGAAAGATGAAAGGATTTCTCTTGTTTCTCTTTTTCTTTCCTTTCCCCTGGTCTGTCCGTCCTGGCTGTGGCGTGAGTTAACGATAGAGGTCAAAGGTTAGCGATGGCATCCCAGTAATTCCCTCTCTCCGTCTCCGTACCCAATGGGGTTGCCGTGGATTCACAGTCACAGCAATAGAGAGTTACAGCCGGGCATCCCCCTCTCCTCCTCTCTGCAAAATACACAATCCCTCCTTTCCTCTAATCTCTTCGCTTGATCACCTCTGCTGGCTCCTCACAGACACACTAACCTATTTCCCCAGTAGCAACACAGCAATTTACAGTCACGATATATGGAACAGGAAAATAAATAAATATACAAATAAAAGAACAAAGACGCTTCCAATGTCAACGCCTTGAGGAAAGAAAAGGACGCAAATAAAACAACTAATTTGGGTCCTTTTTCACCAATGCATCGTTTGCCGCAGCAGGGATATTTTAGATGAGGTGGGTGAGAAAAAAAGGAGAGAAAATGAAAGAGAAAGAGAGAAAAAAGGGAATAAATGAAAAATGCTAGAGCAGCCCTCAGAGTCTGAGAGCACTGAATGAGAGATGAGGTGAGAGCCCTTTGGGTTTTTTGCCGGTCGAGTGAGTGAGCGAGAGAGCGAGAGAAGGAGAGAGAGAAAGAGAGCAGTAGAGCAAGAAAGGGAGGGGTAGAGTGAAAGAGAGCGATAAGAGTGGTAGAGCGATAGAGATAGATAGAGAGAGAGAGAGAGAGAGAGAGAGAGAGAGATTCACGGTGCTGTGAGGCGTTGCCTTCACACTGCCTCTCCTCTGTGTGTCTCACTGGATTACAGCCTCCACTTCCATCCCTCCATCCCTCCCCTCCTCCCTCTCCCCCCCCCCCCCCCCCCCCCCCTCCCAGCTGTGATATGAGCAGTGGGCCGCCAGCACCCGAGGCTGCTGGTCCTCTCCTCCCCCTCCTCACATCCCGCTCTCCTCTCCTCTTTCAGCGCTCTGATTGGATGGAGCCAGGGATGCGTAAGCCCGCACTGAGCGAGGGATGAGGAGAGAGCAGAGTAGAGGAGGAGCGATGGTTGTTAATTCATCCGATGGCTCCCGTCTTTCTCGCGTCTAATTCGAGGTGGCATGCCAGGGTGGGGTGGAGCTACAATACGGCTGTCTCTCTCTCACACACACACACACACACACACACACACACACACACACACACACACACACACACACACACACACACACACACACACACATGCGCGCACACACACACACACACACACACACAGTGCATACATAGAGAAGCACACACCGGTGGGTAAATGGAGATACCAACGCATCTCTCGTTCAAATAAATAGATATGAAAGTACTTAGAGTACTGTATGGAACCTCCCATTGCCACATTGCCACCACAAATGCTCAACAAATTAAGCATAGCCAGTTCAGAAGGGAAACCCGAATGTGGCTGATTGCATCAGCTGACATTGCACTAATTAGATTCACCCTATAATTACATGCTGTCTATTTAGTCAACCAGTTCTACACATGCTTCCTCAATGCTGGATGTCACGTGCTCGCATGCGCTGGTGTCTCTTGCTGCCGTGTTGCTATAACTACAGTGGGGAAAAAAAGTATTTAGTCAGCCACCAATTGTGCAAGTTCTCCCACTTAAAAAGATGAGAGAGGCCTGTAATTTTCATCATAGGTACACGTTAACTATGAGAGACAAATTGAGAAAAATTTTCTCCAGAAAATCACATTGTAGGATTTTTAATGAATTTATTTGCAAATTATGGTGGAAAATAAGTATTTGGTCACCTACAAACAAGCAAGATTTCTGGCTCTCACAGACCTGTAACTTCTTCTTTAAGAGGCTCCTCTGTCCTCCACTCGTTACCTGTATTAATGGAACCTGTTTGAACTTGTTATCAGTATAAAAGACACCTGTCCACAACCTCAAACAGTCACACTCCAAACTCCACTATGGCCAAGACCAAAGAGCTGTCAAAGGACACCAGAAACAAAATTGTAGACCTGCAACAGGCTGGGAAGACTGAATCTGCAATAGGTAAGCAGCTTGGTTTGAAGAAATCAACTGTGGGAGCAATTATTGGGAAATGGAAGACATACAAGACCACTGATAATCTCCCTCGATCTGGGGCTCCACGCAAGATCTCACCCCGTGGGGTCAAAATGATCACAAGAATGGTGAGCAAAAATCCCAGAACCACACGGGGGGACCTAGTGAATGACCTGCAGAGAGCTGGGACCAAAGTAACAAAGCCTACCATCAGTAACACACTACGCCGCCAGGGACTCAAATCCTGCAGTGCCAGACGTGTCCCCCTGCTTAAGCCAGTACATGTCCAGGCCTGTCTGAAGTTTGCTAGAGTGCATTTGGATGATCCAGAAGAGGATTGGGAGAATGTCATATGGTCAGATGAAACCAAAATAGAACTTTTTGGTAAAAACTCAACTCGTCGTGTTTGGAGGACAAAGAATGCTGAGTTGCATCCAAAGAACACCATACCTACTGTGAAGCATGGGGGTGGAAACATCATGCTTTGGGGCTGTTTTTCTGCAAAGGGACCAGGACGACTGATCCGTGTAAAGGAAAGAATGAATGGGGCCATGTATTGTTAATTTTGAGTGAAAACCTCCTTCCATCAGCAAGGGCATTGAAGATGAAACGTGGCTGGGTCTTTCAGCATGACAATGATCCCAAACACACCGCCCGGGCAACGAAGGAGTGGCTTCGTAAGAAGCATTTCAAGGTCCTGGAGTGGCCTAGCCAGTCTCCAGATCTCAACCCCATAGAAAATCTTTGGAGGGAGTTGAAAGTCCTTGTTGCCCAGCAACAGCCCCAAAACATCACTGCTCTAGAGGAGATCTGCATGGAGGAATGGGCCAAAATACCAGCAACAGTGTGTGAAAACCTTGTGAAGACTTACAGAAAACGTTTGACCTGTGTCATTGCCAACAAAAGGTATATAACAAAGTATTGAGAAACTTTTGTTATTGACCAAATACTTATTTTCCACCATAATTTGCAAATAAATTCATTAAAAATCCTATAATGTGATTTTCTGGATTTTTTTTTCCTCATTTGTCTGTCATAGTTGACGTGTACCTATGATGAAAATTACAGGCCTCTCTCATCTTTTTAAGTGGGAGAACTTGCACAATTGGTGGCTGACTAAATACTTTTTTTCCCCACTGTAGCTGTTACACTCTGTGCTAGCTGTTTCTGATATCCCACCACCACCTGTCTGGGTTCTGTGTTTCTTCCTTCAGGGGATTTGGTATAGCATATCGCGCTCACTGACTGTAGTTATATTATCATCTTCATATGACGCTTGGCTCTGGCAGTGAGCTACCCTGACGGAGCAGAACCCTAATGCCAAACCATTGTTAGACATGCACGTGGTGAACATACTGCATTTTTCTAAGACACACCCATTTTATCATGTCCACTGCATAAGTGCACATGTCCATTTTGGTTGGAAGAAGAATCTACGTTAAAGCCTGCGGTAAAACCACTGATCAGTTTTATAAATAAGTATACATTAGATTATATATCTGATATTACTGGAGAGCTCTATAATCTCATCTGCTGCTCTAATATCAAACCATCACACTACAATCCTAGGATGGGTGGCTGCATCTCTACATTCACCACTGGACTCTTTAAAAACAGAGAAAAACATAGAATGAATGAATGATATTCCTATGGAGACAGATTCCTTTTTACAGTATTAGTAGCAGAGTAGCACTCGTCTAATTATAATCACATCTGTCATGGACCATTTGATTATTATTGGTGGTTGATGTGATTGAGGCTTTAAAGCGGAGTACAATACAGTACAGTATAGTACGTGAACAGTAGGAAGGTTTCTTATCACAAGAAGCAGTTGATTCTTATCAGTATCCTGTGATACAGTATATTTAACTCAGATAGTGACTATTGGAATGGAATCATTGGCTACCAGTCGTTATGTGCCTGTAGAGGGACCGTGACTGAGTCTGTCGTTGTGTCTGTGCTCTGAAGAGAAGCTCAGGTCAATAAAACAGAGAGGCTGCCCCCTCACCAAACTGCCCCCCTTGACAATAGAAGGCTCCTGTAATAAATGTCTTTGTCTCAATTCACACACACATTCCGACACAGTACAGAAGAAATACAGGATTTAAACCACATTGGTCCAAGATGAGCCAATCCAATCCCTCTGTCAGTCTGCCATCTGTTCTCTATCTTTATTGAGCTAGTAGCAGTAAAACTTTTCAACTAGGGCTTAGCGATAAACAGTATCATGAATATCGGTATACTGGTATGGAACCACATACTGGTACGGATTTTTACAATATCGTCTATAATGATATGTTGTTACAGTGCTAAATTAAATGAAAAGTTCTATAAATTGGACTATTTCACAAGAACTTTCATTATTCAGAAACATAAAATACCGTCAAATACGGCCATACCGTCAAAAATGAGAAAAATATTGTGATATGATATCACCCAGCCCTAATTTTAACCATACTGGTCTTTGTCAGGTAGAGTCTTCATCAAAGCTGAGCAGACAACTTCTCTGTCCAGTCTCTGCCATCTCTGTCTTTATTGAGCTAGTAGTAATGCAACAACATTTCAACCAAGCTGAGCGCTGAGCAGACAGTGTGCCATCCTAACCTTTTATCAGCGGGGAGTCTGTGCCCAATCAGAACCTAGTGATCTGTGACTGCTGACACAATGAACTCTACGTGAGGGCATTATCTAGTCTTTATTGACCATGGTGTGTGTGTGTGTGTGTGTGTGTGTGTGTGTGTGTGTGTGTGTCTGTCTCACAGACACCCATAGGGCAGCAAGTGTCTCTGTGAGTAATGAGAGAAATAGAGAAAAAAACAGGTAGGCCTAAAGGGACACAGATGGAGAAGGGGGGAGGATTTGAGAGAGAAAAAAAGGCATGTAGACAAATACTGAGAAAAAGAAAAAGAAACAGGGACAGAGATATATATATATATATTTATAGAGAGAGAGGGAGGGAGATATATATATATAGATAGAGAGAGAGAGTGAGATAGAGAGAGAGAGAAAGAGAGAGAGAGATAGAGAGGGAACAAATAAACTACCATACTTGCATACTGGGCCCCTCCCCCCACCTCTCGCTCTCTCTCTCTCTCTCTGTCAGGTTAGTGGTTGACTGCAGATTGCATTCTAATCCTTAAAAAGACACACCTCCATTTGTGTGTGTGTGTGTGTGTGTGTGTGTGTGTCTGTGCACGCTAGAGTGCTACTGTAACAGCCAGACAATTCACATACTGCAGGGGAGATGGCGTTCTTTTTTTTATATATATATATTTTTTCAAATATTTTTACTGTTTTCTTTTGTTCCCCACTCTATAGTCAACCAATTCAACCAATTCATAAATATGACACTTTACAAAACCAGTTCATACATACTTATAGATCATCATATAATGTCATTTTACATTTTAGCAGACGCTCTTATCCAGAGCGACTTACAAGAGCAATTAGGGTTAAGTGCCTTGCTCAAGGGCACATTGACAGATTTTTCACCTAGTCGGCTCGGGGATTAGAACCAGCGACCTTTCGGTTACTGGCACAACGGTCTTAACCACTAAGCTACCTGCCCCCGTGTTATGATGGGGGAGATGGCCTTCTGTCCGACACAGGGAGGGAAGTGCACACGCGTGTGTGTATGTGTGTACTGGCAGCTGTCCCTAAGCTGATCCTTGATCAGGTTTAACGGCGCTCTCCAAGGTCAGAGACCCGGCGAGCCGTGGGATTGGGCAGGAGTGACAGCTGCAGCAGCCAATCAGATCCATCGCCTCTGCTGCCAATCAACACCCTGCCACAGCTGATTTGTCAAGAGCTCTCACAGGGGGGAGGGGCAACGTCAGGTTTAGAGTAGAATCCCCTGCACTGACAGAAACCTCCTATCTGCTTCATTCATCACTCCTGTATTAATGGCCTTGTTCAACACTCGCAAGGCTAGCTACGCTTTATTAGTGTCACGCACACAGTACTATGTAACGCCCCACATGTAGAAGTATGTAGCGAGTCACACTCCCTGTCATACAAACAAGTATACACGTGCATGCAAACACACATACACACACACACACACACACACACACACACACACACACACACACACACACACACACACACACACACACACACACACACACACACACACACACACACACAGAGACTGTCACTGCTGTGAATGACTCACACACACTCATTCAACCCTTCTGTCACTGTCAGTCGTAATCAAGACAGTCATCACAGGCGCAGGTTTTACGAACACACATATACTGTAGGCTACACAGCTTAAGAAATTCCAACAACAGTTTTCATCATTGACTAAAGCCTCACTTCACAACAGACAAAACACCCACTGTACAACGTCTACAAAGTGTTTGTTATCAAGGCTGTTCAATTAGAGCTGCTACCGTCTCTCAATGCAGTACACAACGACACTGAACGGACAGAGGGTGGAAATGAAGGAGGAATGTCAGCCTTACCCGTAATCATCCAACGAGTGCATGGCCTCGGAGAGAAGGAGAGGAGAGGCGATTCTTAATGAGATGCAAGGAGGGAGGAGAGGAAGGAGGAGAGGAAGAGGGGATACAAATCCGACAACGGTCAAGGAGGAGGCACATGCCGCTCCTCTCACCCCTGATTCCTGACATATACACAGAGAGAGAGACAGAGAGACAGAGAAAGAGAGAGAGAGAGGAAGTGCAGATCTAAAGATCTGTGACGTCCTGTCTTCTTGGGTAACTCACACAAGCTCATCCTCTCAGGGGATTGAACGGCCATGGTACGTACACACACACACACACACACACACACACACAAACTGACACACTCTCTCCCTTTGACACAAATGCACACATAGGCCTACAGTAGAGGATGAATCACACAAGCTGATCATTTTAATTACCACTCACACTGCAGGGAGCTGGCAGATGGGATATAGGGAAAGTGTGTGTGTGTGTGAGAGAGAGAGAGAGAGAGAGAGAGAGAGAGAGAGAGAGAGAGAGAGAGAGAGAGAGAGAGAGAGAGAGAGAGAGAGAGAGAGAGAGAGAGAGAGAGAGAGAGAGAGAGAGAGAGAGAGAGAGAGATACTTAAACTCTTTAACATCATCCTTAGCTCTGGCATCTTCCCCAATATTTGGAACCAAGGACTGATCACCCCAATCAACAAAAGTGGAGAGAAAAAATTTGACCCAAATAACTACCGTGGGATATGCGTCAACAGCAACCTTGGGAAAATCCTCTGCATTATCATTAACAGCAGACTCATACATTTCCTCATTGAAAACAATGTACTGAGCAAATGTCAAATTGGCTTTTTACCAAATGACCGTACGACAGACCACAGATTCACCTGCACACCCTAACTGACAAAAAACAAAACAAAACAAAGGCAAAGTCTTCTCAAGCTTTGTTGATTTCAAAAAAGCTTTTAACTCAATTTGGCATGAGGGTCTGCTATACAAATTGATGTAAAGTGGTGTAGGCGGAAAAACATACAATATTCTAAAATCCATGTACACAAACAAGTGTGCGATTAAAATGGGCAAAAAACAGACACATTTCTTTCCACAGGGCCGTGGGGTGAGACAGGGATGCAGCTTAAGCCCCACCCTCTTCAACATATATATCAACAAATTGGCGAGGACACTAGAACAGTCTGCAGCACCCAGCCTCACCCTACTAGAATCTGAAGTAAAATGTATACTGTTTGCTGATGATCTGGTGCTTCTGTCCCCAACCAAGAAGGGCCTACAGCAGCACCTAGATCTTCTGCACAGATTCTGTCAGACCTGGGCCCTGACAATAAATCTCCGTAAGACAAAAATAATGGTGTTCCAAAAAAGGTCCAGTTGCCAGGACTACAAATACAAATTCCATCTAGACACCGTTGCCCTAGAGCACACAAAAAACTATACATTTACATTTTTAGTCATTTAGCAGACGCTCCAGACCCACTTACTATACCTACCTCGGCCTAAGCTTCAGCGCCACAGGTAACTTCCACAAAGCTGTGAACGATCTGAGAGACAAGGCAAGAAGGGCCTTCTATGCCATCAAAAGGAATATTAGACATACCAATTAGGATCTGGCTAAAAATACTCTAATCAGTTATAGAACCCATTGCCCTTTATGGTTGTGAGGTCTGGGGTCCGCTCACCAACCAAGAATTCACAAAATGGGACAAACACCAAATTGAGACTCTGCATACAGAATTCTGCAAAAATATCCTCTGTGTGCGATGTAAAACACCAAATAATGAATGCAGAGCAGAATTAGGCCGATACCCACTAATGATCAAAATCCATAAAAGAGCCGTTAAATTCTACAATCACCTAAAAGGAAGCGATTCCCAAACCTTCCATAACAAAGCCATCACCTACAGAGAGAGCCTGGAGAAGAGTCCCCTAAGCAAGCTGGTCATGGGGCTCTGATCACAAACACAAACAGACCCCACATAGCCCCAGGACAGCAACACAATTAGACCCAACCAAATCATGAGAAAACAAAAAGATAATTACTTGACATATTGGAAAGAATCAACAAAAAAACAGAGCAAACTAGAATGCTATTTGGCCCTAAACAGAGAGTACACAATGGCAGAATACCTGACTACTGTGACTGACCCAAACTTAACTCCCATACAGTGAGGGAAAAAAGTATTTGATCCCCTGCTGATTTTGTACGTTTGCCCACTGACAAAGAAATTATCAGTCTATAATTTTAATGGTAGGTTTATTTGAACAGTGAGAGACAGAATAACAACAAACAAATCCAGAAAAACGCATGTCAAAAATGTTATAAATTGATTTGCATTTTAATGAGGGAAATAATTATTTGACCCCCTCTCAATCAGAAAGATTTCTGACTCCCAGGTATGTTTTATACAGGTAACGAGCTAAGATTAGGAGCACACTCTTAAAGGGAGTGCTCCTAATCTCAGCTTGTTACGTGTATAAAAGACACCTGTCCACAGAAGCAATCAATCAATCAGATTCCAAACTCTCCACCATGGCCAAGACCAAAGAGCTCTCCAAGGATGTCAGGGACAAGATTGTAGACCTACACAAGGCTGGAATGGGCTACAAGACCATCGCCAAGCAGCTTGGTGAGAAGGTGACAACAGTTGGTGCGATTATTTGCAAATGGAAGAAACACAACTTAACTGTCAATCTCCCTCGGCCTGTGGCTCCATGCAAGATCTCACCTCGTGGAGTTGCAATGATCATGAGAATGGTGAGGAATCAGCCCAGAACTACACAGGAGGATCTTGTCAATGATCTCAAGGCAGCTGGGAGCATAGTCACCAAGAAAACAATTGGTAACACACTACGCCGTGAAGGACTGAAATCCTGCAGCGCCCGCAAGGTCCCCCTGCTCAAGAAAGCACATATACAGGGCCATCTGAAGTTTGCCAATGAACATCTGAATGATTCAGAGGAGAACTGGGTGAAAGTGTTGTGGTCAGATGAGACCAAAATTGAGCTCTTTGGCATCAACTCAACTAGCTGTGTTTGGAGGAGGAGGAATGCTGCCTATGACCCCAAGAACACCATCCCCACCGTCAAACATGGAGGTGGAAACATTATGCTTTGGGGCTGTTTTTCTGCTAAGGGGACAAGACAACTTCACCGCATCAAAGGGATGATGGACGGGCCATGTACCGTCAAATCTTGGGTGAGAACCTCCTTCCCTCAGCCAGGGCATTGAAAATGGGTCGTGGATGGGTATTCCAGCATGACAATGACCCAAAACACACGGCCAAGGCAACAAAGGAGTGGCTCAAGAAGAGGCACATTAAGGTCCTGGAGTGGCCTAGTCAGTCTCCAGACCTTAATCCCATAGAAAATCTGTGGAGGGAGCTGAAGGTTCGAGTTGCCAAACGTCAGCCTCGAAACCTTAATGACTTGGAGAAGATCTGCAAAGAGGAGTGGAACAAAATCCCTCCTGAGATGTGTGCAAACCTGGTGGCCAACTGCAAGAAACATCTGACCTCTGTGATTGCCAACAAGGGTTTTGCCACCAAGTACTAAGTCATGTTTTGCAGAGGGGTCAAATACTTATTTCCCTCATTAAAATGCAAATCAATTTATAACATTTTTGACATGCGTTTTTCTAGATTTTTTTGTTGTTATTCTGTCTCTCACTGTTCAAATAAACCTACCATTAAAATTATAGACTGATCATGTCTTTGTCAGTGGGCAAACATACAAAAACAGCAGGGGATCAAATACTTTTTTCCCTCACTGTATCTATTGGGTGAAATACCACAGTGTGCCATCACAGCAGCAAGATTTGTGACCTGTTGCCACAAGAAAAGGGCAACCAGTGAAGAACAAACACCATTGTAAATACAACCCATATTTATGTTTATTTATTTTCCCTTTTGCACATAATAAGACATTTTAAATGTCTTTATTATTTTGGAACTTTTGTTTATTATCTATTTCACTTGCTTTGGCAATGTAAACATATGTTTCCCATTCCAATAAGGCACCTTAAATTGAATTGAAATGGAATTGAGAGAGAGAGAGAGAGGTGGGGGGGTTAAAGAGAGAGAGAGAGAGAGAGAGAGAGAGGGGGGGGGGGTAAAGAGAGAGAGAGAGAGAGAACGAAAGAGAGCGAGAGAGAGAGAGAGAGAGAGAGAACGAACGAACGAAGAGAGAGAGAGAGAGAGAGAGAGAGAGAGAGAGAGAGAGAGAGAGAGAGGGCGCCGTCCCACTGCTAAATCGTTGCTGCCACTCCCCAAAACATTATGGAAAAAATTTACAATGCCCTTTTAAGATCAGAGTGACAAGTTACAATGTATATTTGTAGCAAACAGAGAGAGCAGTGGAGAGATAAAAATGGCTAACGCCAAACTCTTAATTGAGACTATGCTGAAACATCGATCCATGGGCAAGTCAGTGCCACATTTTCATTTGTGAGAAAATCAAAATGAAAGAATTATCTTGCAAATTCAGCAGGCTATCATCTTTATTTTATTATTTTGGTGTGCTTGTATTAAATCGTACAAAAGTTTTACTGTGCGTGAAGTTTCAAATGCATTTGTTATTACAAAATGTGTAATGTGATAGGGATTTTAACGTTACATTTTTGTACACACAAAAAACTTTTGATTAATAAAATATTTTTATCAGTCGTCTTCCTGAAATGAAGGGGATAATGACGCAATCTTAGCGAGAGGGAGGGTATCTGATTTCATTGGTCATCAACTCGTGGCTCAGACACTTCATACAGGATAAATGGAGTTAGCCCATTGGGTTAGCCCTGAGTTAGCCTGCCCCGGAGCAGGTTAGTTCTGAAGGATTCGTTGACAGTGACCCACTTTCATGGTACAGGTTATTCCTAGTTGAACTCAGAGTTGACCAGAGTTAGCTCGCTAACTCCTCAAACCTGATTCGTAGTATAGTGCTCAGCGGTCTCGGTTGTTGTCACCTCGAATGTTGTCATTAAAACATTGATTGATTGGTTTAAAGATTAACTCTGCTCATTGATCAACCATGCGCTGCGGCCACTCAAGACTTCAGCTAATTTCATCTGCTTGCGTTTTGCCGCCCGCCACCCTACTCCCATTGCGGCCAGCACTAGCAGGTCAAACAAATGACTAAAATGAAAAATAGAACTAATCATGGCTCTCAAGTCAGTAAAAAGACTTGTTCAAAAAGAACAAACCGTTCCCGAACTGCACATTAATAAGCCTGGCCTACCCTGTCCTAATATTCGTAGGCTATATCTGCGTGGCACCTTCAGCATTCAGATGTTTGTAAAATGGCTTTCGCAATATTAAATCATAGGCTTTATTAATTGAGGGACAACCAATGTAATTTGCTGGGTCATTGTTACCAAATGCGTTGTAGAAAATAATGTTTACTGGCGGAGCTGTGTGGGCTACCGGAGTGAACACAACTCACATCTTGTTGATTGCACATCCAACTGCTGATTGGGGCTTTTCGATTGCAAGGTTCAACGTAAGAAATATTTTTGGTAGTTCTGCTTTAAACAGTCAGTGCATATGGTAATTTTTACAAGAACTGGGTAAAATTGTAATTTCGTAACAAGGACAGCAATCATTTTTGCGAGCCGTACTGGCCGGAATGGGAGAAGAGCAGCTCTCCTCTGTAAAGTTCCAAACAGTCAAAACCATTCGCTTTTGTGATGGTGGTGAAATCCAAAGCGGTATTATAGTAATTGGCTATGTACTGTATGTCTAGCTAATTTCTAAAGATAAATATAGACTTTTTACTTGCTCAAAACATTTGAATCTGCTATATGTCAAGTTAATCAGTGGGTGACGAGGATTTCAGATAAAAAGTGGGGGGACAAAAACATAAATTGCCCCCCACTAATCTGATAGTAGTAGATTTTCAGTCTGCCCTATGGCTCAGCTCACACACTACATCATTCACACACACACACACACACACACACACATATACACACACCCCCAAACGATCCAAATGTAGCATGCATCAGTCAGAAAATCGATTCAAACATTACGAATCGCCGATTTACAAAAATGTTTTGCTTATACAGTGCATTCGGAAAGTATTCAGACCCCTTGACTTTTTCCACATTTTGTTACGTTACAACCTTATTCTAAAATGGATTAAATTGTTTTTCCCTCAGCAATATACACACAATACCCCATAATGACAAAGCAAAAACAGGTTTTTAAACATTTTTGCAAATATATTACAAATAAATAACTGAAATATCACATTAACATAAGTATTCAGACCCTTTACTCAGTACTTTGTTCAAGCACCTTTGGCAGCGATTACAGCCTCGAGTCTTCCTGGGTATGACGCTACAAGCTTGGCACACCTGTATTTGGGGAGTTTCTCCCATTGTTCTCTGCAGATCCTCTCAAGCTCTGTCAGGTTGGATGGGGAGCGTCACTGCACAGCTATTTTCAGGTCTCTCCAGAGATGTTAAATCGGGTTCAAGTTCGGGCTCTGGCTGGGCCACTTAAGGACATTCAGAGACTTGTCCCGAAGCCACTCCTGCGTTGTCTTGGCTGTGTGCTTAGGGTCGTTGGCTTGTTGGAAGGTGAACCTTCGCCCCAGTCTGAGGTTCTGAGCACTCTGGAGCAGGTGTTCATCAAGGATCTCTCTGTACTTTGCTCTGTTCATCTTTCACTCGATCCTGACTAGTCTCCCTGCCGCTGAAAAACATCCCCACTTGATGCTGCCACCACCATACTTCACCGTAGGGATGGTGCCAGGTTTCCTCCGATTTCTCAGTATTGCCGGGTGGCCAACTCTAGGAAGAGTATTGGTGATTTCAAAACTTCTTCCACTTCAGAATGATGGAGCCACTGTGTTCTTGGGGACATTCAATGCTGCAGACATTTTTTGGTACCCTTCCCCAGATCTGTGCCTCGACACAATCCTGTCTTGGAGCTCTACGGACAATTCCTTCTACCTCATGGCTTGGGTTTTGCTCTGACATGCACTGTCAACTGTAGGACCTTATTTAGACAGGTGTGTGCCTTTCCAAATCATGTCCCATCAATTGAATTTACCACAGGTGGACTCCAATCAAGTTGTAGAAACATCTCAAGAATGATCAATGGAAACAGGATGCACCTAAACTCAATTTCGAGTCTCATAGCAAAGGGCCTGAATACTTATGTATTTCTAAAATTTCTTATAAGCTGTTTTCGCTTTGTCATTATGGGGTATTGTGTGTAGATTGATGAGGGGAAAAAAACAATTGAATCCATTTTAGAATAAGGCTGTAATGTAACAAAATGTGGAAAAAGCCAAGGGATCTGACTACTTTCCGAATGCACTGCATATGCGTTCTACTGTTCTATTGGTTTTCTTTCAACTTTCTTTCATTGTCTAGCAGCCAAAGTCATATTAGCAACCCATGATAGTTGTTGCATCTTTAGATCTCCCCTCTTTCTGAATTTCTAACAGATAATTCCATCTCTGTCCATGAAACCGCTCGCATTTTAGAACTGTGTTTTACCACAAATTGCATTTTGGAACATTCGCATGTAGGCCTTCCGCCGGGTGCGCATTGCGGTACCTAAAA
Organism: Coregonus lavaretus; assembly: GCF_964263955.1. NCBI lineage: Eukaryota > Metazoa > Chordata > Actinopteri > Salmoniformes > Salmonidae > Coregonus > Coregonus lavaretus. Next base: position 31,028,265 of record NC_140020.1, read on the forward strand.
TGTGAAGAATTAATAGTTTATCAACATTTTAAGCTAAATAATAATAATAATAATATGCCATTTAGCAGACGCTTTTATCCAAAGCGACTTACAGTCATGCGTGCATACATTTTTTTGTGTGTATGGGTGGTCCCGGGGATCGAACCCACTACCTTGGCGTTACAAGCGCCGTGCTCTACCAGCTGAGCTACAGAGGACCACATTCTGATATATTCCATCAGCCGTACTAATTGATACGCCGTATACCTCCACTACACTACTTTGATATGCATTGTGGGTATTAAAGAGCCACTGAACATGCCGATTGCCATGTGTGTTTTTCTGTTGCTCATTAGAAAAACGAGATTTCAGTCTTGGAGATGTGTTTCCTGACCGATTCCGCATTTGGTTAATGATGTTTGTCCGCCATGAGACACCGTAGCCTATTTCATTTCCTCTAAATCCCCAGAATGAATATAAGATAATTCAAGAAATCTGTAATACATTTTGACGTTTTTGCCAAGGATGTTTTAGTTGCGCAATTTTACATCTAACTAAGGTGTTTGGTGCAGTATTTCTCAAGTAACAAAATGTGCGACGTGTTGTCTTATGGTTCCAAACTTCTTCCATTTAAGAATGATGGAGGCCACTGTGTTCTTGGGGACCTTCAATGCTGCAGAATGTTTTTGGTACCCTTCCCCAGATCTGTGCCTTCGACACAATCCTGTCTCGGAGCTCTACGGACTGTCCTCATGGCTTTTGCTCTGACATCCACTGTTAACTGTGGGACCTTATTTAGACAGGTGTTTGCCTTTCCAAATCATGTCCAATCAATTGCATTTACCACAGGTGGACAATCTAATTGTAGAAAAAAACTGTTTTTGCTTTTTCATTATGGGGTATTGTGTGTAGATTGATGAGGGAAAAAATGTATTCAATCAATTTTAGAATAAGGCTGTAACGTAACAAAATGTGGAAAAAGGGAAGAATACTTACCAAACCCACTGTCCAGGACACTAGTTCAACTAGCTCTCTCAGTCTCACTCAATTAGACATCCATGTTTCATCCATGCATTATTTCAGGAATCTTAAGATTAGGTATTAACTCTAAATGGTTAAGGTAAGGGTTAAAGTTTGTGATATGCTTAAAACTAAAATCGCTAAAAATACTTTATATCGCTGGATTCGAACATGCAACCTTTGGCACCAGAAGCAGGCCAGTCAAGTTCGAACATGCAACCTTTGGCACCAGAAGCAGGCCAGTCAAGTTCGAACATGCAACCTTTGGCACCAGAAGCAGGCCAGTCAAGTTCGAACATGCAACATTTGGCACCAGAAGCAGATGCTTACAACCATCCGCCATCCCCATCCACAACACCCTAGCAAAACCGAAACCTACTTGAAGGCAACAGTGCTCACTGTTGCACCTAGTGGCCGGTTTCCACATCGTCTCCAGACGTCCTCTGACATTGATGGATGTCGAATACTGACTTGTATCAAGGGTGACCTGGCTGAGTTTCAAGGTATTGTCAAGGGGTGCTGAAGGTGGGTGTGGTGCATGAATCAAGCGCAGGACGCAGAAGCTCAGTCCAAAAGACTTTAGTGCAATATTCACGTAGAAAATAAGCACAATAAGCCCGAAGGCGAAATAACGGCGCACACAGGCGTCAATCAAACGGCGCACTAACATGTGCGAAAAACCTCTCCAAAACACTGGAGGGAAGTACGTAGCTCCAACACGAAACAGAAGAGCAATCACACACAAAGACAAACACACACAACGAGAACTAAATAGGACACTAACGAGGACTAACAAGACACAGGTGTACAACATCAAGACAAAACCAAACGAACATGAAACATAGATCGGTGGCAGCTAGTACTCCGGGGACGACGACCGCCGAAGCCTGCCCGAACCAGGAGGAGGAGCAGCCTCGGCCGAAACCGTGACAGGTATCCTTAACCTCAATGTATGATTCAAACCTAGATTGGCAAACAACTATTTTTGTACTTATTCCCATCTCTCTCTCTCCTCTCTCTAGTAGCCTACTCTCCCTCTGGTGCACAGAGTAGTAGGGGGTAGTTACCATGGAACTAGAATGACAGTAAATTGAATGATATCGGGTGGTCACCCCTAGCCCAGCAGAAACCAGCACACACATATCGCCCATACGGCCAGCACACATATGGGTCACACACCACCAACGCACATGCCACCAACCACACACGCCAATACACATCAACCCAAATCAATACGCATCGAGCTGGATCGATGGCCCACATGCTTTCAGTACTTAATGAAATGTCATAATTCACTCACTAGGAGATTTAAGTGCATCCGTTATATACACTACATGACCAAAAGTATATGGACACCTGCTCATCGAACATCTCATTCCAAAATCATGGGCATTAATATGAAGTTGGTCCCCCCTTTGCTGCTATAACAGCCTCCACTCTTCTGGGAAGGCTCTTCCACTAGATGTTGGAACATTGCTGCGGAGACTTGCTTCCATTCCACAAGAGCATTAGTGAGGTCGGGCACTGATGTTCGGTGATTAGGCCTGGCTCGCAGTCTGCGTTCCAATTCATCCCAAAGCTGTTCGATGGGGTTGAGGTCAGGGTTCTGTGCAGGCCAGTCAAGTTCTTCCACACCGATCTCGACAAACCATTTCTGTATGGACCTCGCTTTGTGTCATGCTGAAACAGGAAAGGGCCTTCCCCAAACAGTTGCCACAAAGTTGGAAGCACAGAATCATCTAGAATGTCATTGTATGCTGTAGCGTTAAGATTTCCTTTCACTGGAACTAAGGGGCCTAGCCCGAACCATGAAAAACAGCCCCAGACCATTATTCTCCTCCACCAAACGTAACAGTTGGCACTATGCATTCAGGCAGGTAGCGTTCTCCTGGCATCCGCCAAACTCAGATTCGTCCATCGGACTGCCAGATGGTGAAGCGTGATTCATCACTCCACAGAACGCATTTCCAGGATAAAAAACAGCACTTGAATCAGACTATTCTTTCAGGGATACTATGGTTGGTGCATGTGCGTTTGTGTCTTAATGTTTTTTTATATTTTTTTTATCATGTGTTGGTCATTGTAAGTCATTGATGATGCATGTTGTGATAAAACAATTTCCCAAGTTGGGATTAATAAAGTAATATTCTACTCTAATCTCACTGTTCCAGAGTCCAATGGCGGCGAGCTTTACACCACGCTTGGCATTGCGCATGGTAATCGTAGACTTGTGTGTGGCTGCTTGTCCATGGAAACCCATTTCATGAAGCTCCCGACGAACAGTTATTGTGCTGACGTTGCTTCCAGAGGCAGTTTGGAACTCGGTAGTGAGTGTTGCAACCGAGGACAGACCATTTTTACGCGCTACGTGCTTCAGCACTCGGCGGTCCCGTTCTGTGAGCTTGAGTGGCCTACCACTTCGCGGCTGAGCTGTTGTTGCTCCTAGACGTTTCCACTTCACAATAACAGCACTTACAGTTGACCGGGGCAGCTCTAGAAGGGCAGAAATTTGACAAACTGACTTGTTGGAAAGGTGGCATCATATGACGGTGCAACGTTGAAAGTCACTGAGCTCTTCAGTAAGGCCATTCTACTGCCAATGTCTGTCTATGGAGATTGAATGGCTGTGTGCTCGATTTTATACACCTGTCAGCAACTGTTGTGGCTGAAATAGCAGAGTCCACTAATTTGAAGGGGTGTCCACATACTTTTGTGTATAAATAAACTACAGCTAGCCCGAAGCATTACGCTATGAATGGGACCTGCTGGAGAAAAAGAAATGACCTAAACTTGTCTTTTTCATAGGATGTAAAGTATACTGACACCAGCTCCACTCCTTCTAATCTGGTTCTTCTAAACTCCTTCAGTGTTAACTGCAGAAGTGACGAACAAGTCTCTCCTCTTGTTAGTCTCTTGTTAGTGGTTGGTTTACTGTCTCCTCATTAAAGGTTTTAACTGATCAGTGTCACAACAGCAGATTAACACGAGACCACACTGCTGCTGGCCTGATCACAGTTACAGTACAGACAATCAATCAGCAATTAACAGGAGACAGTAATACCATCACACAGCGAGAGAGAGAGGGGGGGGGGGGGGGGGGGCTCTATATTCATAGCAATGAGAGAGTTCTTTCTGATGCATTGTCTCTATCGGTGTGACTTTGTGGAGCTCACGAAATGCTAAGAAAAGAGAGACAAATCAAGTTCACTTCAAACATGAATTTGAACACACAGGAAACTTGAAACAGAATGAGACACACACGTACACACACACAAACACATCATGCCACGCTAACAGGCTGAAACCATGCTTACTGTCAACATACAAACATATGTCCCCCAAATACCCACTCACACACATCCTGAAAGACCCCACAATGTGGGAATCGTTTGGGGATTTAAAAGACACTCCTAATCTAATCCAGATTACAGCAGTAGTAGAAGAATGCAGGACAACTAGCAGCCCCACGATTTTCCCCTGGAGTTACACTAACCCACCTGCTACTGACTGACAGACCGCTAGAAACTCTCACTGTTCACCTGCTAATACACTTAACTACCCTAAATGGCAAATAGATTGAGTGATTTCATTCATTTAATCCAGACCCATTGATACCCCTGGAAATGAAAGACCCACTCCATCTTCTACTGTCAGACAGCCAGATACCTCTACTACACTCTCACAGTTAATCTGCTAATACACCCATGAATCACTATTAAATACACTACCGCTTCCCAGATTTAGCTAATATAGGTGATTTCATATATTTGAACAAAACCCAATTTCCAAATCCCCAAAGGCCTTTCCCTTGCATTCTCCAACATGTTCACAGCCGATATACACTTAATTCTACTTTAACTGATCCCCTGCTTATAGGCTTAACATGTAATAAGATGATTGGGGCACACACTGTCAATGGGTTACTGTGAAATTGACAGTAGCTTACAGGCATCTCGTGGCAAGTAAGTTACTGTATTTCATATTACAGTACATCTACTGTAATATAAATACGGTATCAAAACAAGTACTGTGTAATGACACAATACCGTCAATTGACTTTCCACAAACACTTTTCATTCCAATTGACAAATTGACTTTCCATTCTCACGAACACGATGGTCTTCTCCGTTTTGCTCTACAACCCCCACAAGTGTCACGGGACATGTCTGAAGGTAACCGGTACCGGTTGAAAAAAATTAATGGAAGTATGAAGGTAATTTCGTGCCTACACAGCAAACAAAAATATATATTTCCTGAGCTTACTTATATGTCCTAGATATAGGACTTGCACTTCAAAACCTTGTTTCTTATGATTTATTTTTTGCCATTTATGAATGTGTTATTCAATGCATTTCTCTGGGCTAAAGGCCAAATTCAACGACTTAGACTTAGACTTACAAGGCAGTAGGCACACCTCAAAATATTCTAATGAGCCAGAAACAACAATATTTGTTAAATTAAGCAAAACCCCATTCACTTGGGGTTAGTCTGATCAAATACAAAACTATATTAGCGATGTGAAATTCATCATTAACGTGACTAAACACGGGTTACTGTGTGTGAACCAACAGTGAAAACAGCTTTTAGTCCAGTATAGGTTGACTCTGAATGGAAACAGTGTCTGCATTCCAAATGGCACCCTATTCCCTATACTGTATATAGGGAATGGGGTGCCATTTGGGATGATATGGGCACTAGACAAAAGTTGTACACTAGGTTATATAGGGAATAGGGTGGTATTGGGACGCAACCAGTGAAGTTCTGAGTCTTTAACCTTGACTAATGTATGCTTGACCTTTAGAGCTGACTTCATCTGGTTAGAATCAATGGTCACTAGGTCACTGTTAGAGAGACCAACAATCACTTACTGGCCTACACACATAACATGGAGGCCCACATGTGTTGAAAGTTGGTCACAGTACACAAACACAGGCACAATCAATCAAGAGCATACATGAAAGTGCATACATACACACGCAAACACACAAACAAACACGTACACACACACACACTACTAAACCAGTACAGGTGAATGGTTGAACCACAGTCAACGATGCCACCTACAGTACAGCTCTATAACAGTATACATGAACATGTTTTAATCCCCAGACAGAACTGGGTGACAGTCACAGACATCATATAACCGTTGTAGTCAGTCAGTTAGGGTTAGCTTGGGTTAGCTTAGGGCACAGTAAGCCTACAGGTTAAGGGCATACAAAACAGTTGATGAAAAGTGTCTTAGGTAGGGTACAGTATATGCCTGTGTTTCCCAACCCTGGACCTTGAGCACCCCCAACAGTACACAGTTTCTGTGTAGCCCTGGACAAACACACCTCATTCAACTCATTGAGGGCTTGATGATTAGTTAACAAGTTGAATCAGGGGTGCTTGTCCAGGGTTACAATAAATATGTGTACTGTTGGGGGTACTCGAGGACCAGGGTTGGGAAACATTGGTATATGCCATGCTCTCTAGGCCAGGGTGGCAGGGAAGGGGATAGGGTAAAGGAGAGACAGGAGATGGCAGGGAGAATCAGAGAGGAGGGATGGGAGAAATAGGAGGAGATGGGGATGAGGGAGTATGGACTGTGTAGACAATGGAGGAGGGGAAAGAGTTAGCTGGAGGCTTGGGTGAAAAAAGGGGAGACAGCAGGAGAGGTGGGGAGGGGGCAGGGAATACTGCCCTGTGGGTATAAAGGGTACTGACTGACCGTAGGCAGAGAGAGAGAAATAGAGAGAGAGAGAGAGAGAGAGAGAGAGAGAGAGAGAGAGAGAGAGAGAGAGAGAGGGAGACTGGTCACACAAACACTGCCAATGACAATTAGCCTCAACCTGGGGTTTCTCTGCCTGCAGCAGACCTGTGCCAAAGGCTGGCAGTCACCACAGAGCGACAGTAAAGCCTCTGTGGATTGGTCACGGTTCAGTGTAGCACTATAGTAAGGCAGTTCTGATTGGGTGGGTGATTTGATCGGCCCAACCGCCACCAGATTGTCCAGGAAGAACTGTCCCTATTGGTTAGGGTTGCTGTGCTCGCCCATGAAGTGTGAGGTGTGAAATTCAATAGAACAGATGGGTTCTGGGTATGGCTCAGTGAGATTGAAGGGGGAATACTGTAAATGCTTTTGAAACAGTGGGAGGTGCTGGTCACAAAACAGAGACGACAATCAATACTATCAATACAAGACACAAAGAGGGGAAAGAATTCCCAGTGTTGGAAGTAAACACTGACCACAGACCAGTCGACCTGGTCTCTGTGTGTTTATTTATTTTATTTAACCCTTATTAAACCAGGAGAGGCTTCTAACCCTTGAGCCTCTTTTGTGTGTGTGTGTGTGTGTGTGTGTGTGTGTGTGTGTGTGTGTGTGTGTGTGTGTGCGCGGTCGCCTGGGCATGTTGCTGGACCTCTAGGCCTGATGTCTCAATTGTACCTGGTTTAGATATGGATATGGACAGGCTCTGATGGATGGCCTGATGAAATTACATTTGTAAGTTGTGTTTGGTCATGTGAAATCCTTTGAGTTTATGTTGTGATCAGAATACTGTGCCCTACAAGCCAAAAAGGCCCATAGAATCAGAATCATAGAATGGAAATTCCAATTCCATGCCATTCTAATTCTGGAACCACTTATAACCCAGAATAGAATTAGAATGGAATGAATTATATGTCTATGTTATGACCACAGCTTATAACCATTTTACACATGACACACGTGTAGTCTGGTTTCTATGACAACAGATCCTTTCCCTCTGCAGACCACACCCTCAGTGACACATCACAGAGATGGGATGGGATGGGATCAAGAGCAGGGGACTGGAGACGTTTGCTTGCGTGTTTTATTAATGCTTTCTCCCATGTCCATGAAATGAGAGAAACCATATATGCCCTTGCTCGTTGCTTTTCGACACTGATCAGATTCATTCACCACTGTTCACAGGGAGAATTCACAGCAACACTGCACAGTGCTGCCCCACCTCACAGGCCCAAATAGGCCTACATTACAGGTAGCCTAATCGCCAGTCATCCTAAAACTCATATTTTATAATAAAAGCGTGGCTTTAATAGCGGCATACATGTTGCCTCGACAGCACGAATAAAACGGTATACTATTAATTTGGTATTTTCGTTTTATCCGACTATAGGCTTTCCCTTGAAATCCAACAAAATGCGTCCTCGAATTTCATCCAGCCTTGCAGCGGCATCCTGTGTGTCGTTCATTGTGCATTAATAACGCGGACGGTCTATATCAAAAAGCAAAGCGCATGTTTTTGCTTACCTCATCTTCCTCTCCTCTCCACCGTAGTGATAAATGAAGAACGACCTGTAGCCTATTGTCTTTTTCCCTTTCTGGGCGATTCTCTCAGTCCAGAATATAGACGATGCGAATGTTCTAATATTGATTATCTAGCTATTAATAATAGCCTAGGCACGCCGATGGTACGAAGCCTGCCGGGGATGTGCAGGGCAAGGCAGATGCTGGAAAGGCGATAGGGTGGGGAAAATGCTACAAACGGATGCCACAGTTTTTAGTCTCTTTTATTTAAAGCGAATCTCTCTCCAGTCCCTCTCGAGGTGGTGCTGGTGTTTTCGGTGCCATATTTCAGAGCGCTACGGAGAGCTGTCCTGACGAGAGACTGGTCGGTCTGGCTGACAGCGGCTTCTGAGGTGCCATCTTCCCTTCCTCCAGCACTGGGAGCGTGGACGCGCGGGAGGGAGGGAGGGATAGGGGTAGAGAGAGAGAGAGAGAGAGAGAGAGAGAGAGAGAGAGAGAGAGAGAGAGAGAGAGAGAGAGAGAGAGAGAGAGAGAGAGAGAGAGAGAGAGAGAGAGAGAGAGAGAGAGAGAGAGAGAACAAACCCAATTTTGATAAACTCCCTTATCTACTTGGTGAAAAACAACAGTGTGCCATCACAGCAGCAAGATTTGTATTTGTATATTTATTGTTTATTTCACTTTTGTTCACTATCTACTTCACTTGCTTTGGCAATGTTAACATATGTTTCCCATGCCAATAAAGCCCTTAAATTGAATTGAATTGAGAGAGAGACAGTAAACTAGCCTACCTATATATATATATATATATATATATATATATATATATATATATATATATAATAGTTCCTGGCCGTTAGCACCATTGGCTGTGTACATAGGCCTACAGCTGTTTCAGCTACTGTAAGTTTTAAAAAACAATGATATTCAATGGTCGGGTCCAAAATATGCTACAACTCAACTCAGGGTTTCTATTTTGAAGTGTGGCCACCATGCCTGTGACCCTGTCAACACCACCAGGTGATAATGCAACATGTCTAGCACTTAATGAAATAGTAGGCCTACTTAAATCCATGATGATAGGAATTGGATTTCCCTGTCATATCCATCCTTTTGAACCCATCTCAGTTGTCTACACTACAGGTGTGATGGCCAGCTGTTTGCCTGTTTCTCTCTGACAGGTAAGCCTAAACAGATGGGTTTATAAGGTCAAAGTCGAGGCCTTTAGGTGCCCAATAATGGTTGTACCATGTTTTGTGCTGCTACCATGTTGTGCTGCTGCCATGTTGTGTTGCTACCATGTTGTTGTCATGTGGTGTTGCTACCATGCTGTGTTGTCATGTGTTGCTGCCATGCTATGTTGTTGTCTTAGGTCTCTCTTTATGTAGTGTTGTGGTGTCTCTCTTGTCGTGATGTGTGTTTTGTCCTATATTTTTATTTTTAATCCCAGCACCCGTCCCCGCAGGAGGCCTTTTGCCTTTTGGTAGGCTGTAATTGTAAATAAGAATTTGTTCTTAGCTGACTTGCCTAGTTAAATAAAGGTAAAATAAATAAAATAAAATAAAAGGTTTTGTAGGCGATGCGGTTTTGGGGCTAGGATACCTGACACCTGTAAAGTGCAGGCAAGTGCAAGATACTGTGTGCAACACACACACACACACACACACACACACACACACACACACACACACACACACACACACACACACACACACACACACACACACACACACACACACACACACACACACACACACACACACACACACACACACACACACAGTAGAAGTAGAACTCAAAACATCATAGACATATCTTGTAATAATACTGTACATTGTTATTACATTATTACATTGATATTATTACATAGACAGTAGTCGAAGCAGGTGATGACTGAAATGTTTAATGGCTGTCAACAGAGACAGACAGATACACACATAAACCAAATAAGAGAATTCACTCATTCATCTCCCAAAGTCAAGGAGATATTCATATTTTACTGAAGTAAAACTACAAAGCACACACACAAAATTGAGACATTAAAACAGAAAGAAACAGGAGAAAAAAAACACAGGCTTTCAGTTGACAGAGACAGAAATATGTAAGAAATTAAACAGAGGAAAAAGTGAAGAGGACTATGGTCACTGATGGTGCTAGGAAATACAACAAAACAAACTCCCTATTCCCTTTACTGCTGGTGAAAAAAAACACCTCAAAACCAAAACTTTGTAACTATCAGTCAATCTCAAACATTACTGAAGACAACCTCTACTTCTAATTCCCTCACATTGCTATAAACGCAAACAACTTTCAAACATTGTGAAAACTGAGTTTGCTTACAGGCCTACTACACTTGTAAGAGCTTGACATAGAAGTTGCCCTTAACCACAGATCTAGAATCAGATTACCCTCCCCTCAATCCTAACCTTAACCTTTAGGAGGATGAAACAATATCTGACCCTGGACCAATGGTTAGGAGCAACCTCTACCTCCTCCTAGCCTACCCTATTGCCTAGTAACAGATCTGGAAGTACTGGCTTGGTGATTTGAGGGGGCTTTTGTAATTGGACATGTCCATAGAAGAATATGTATTCTGATTGGTGCTTTTCTGCAGGGGGAGGGTGAAGGCGGGGGGTGTTTTGCATGTCTCAGGCTTAGTCCGGTCTGAGGTGGGGGGGCCTCCTTTGGTCTGAGGAGGGGTGGGGGTTCTGGTTGGTCTGGAGTTGGGGACCGTGGGGGCTGATTTGGCCACTTCAGAAGACCCAGTCCTTCTTGTTAGGGGGCTCAGATAGATCTGCATAGTCACTAAGTGAAGAGGTGAAATTAGGGGTAAGGATGAAGGTCGAGGGTGAGAGTATGGGACGAAATGAGGTTTGTAGGTGTGAGCAGGAGAAGGGAGGATGTGTGTGGTGGAGAGGGAATGGGAGGGGAAGAGAAGTCATGGTGAGACATGGTGAGAAAATGAGAGACAAGGGTAAACAAGTGTTCAAATACAGTGCTTACTTGTACTTTAGAAACCAGAAGATGTATTTGTCACAGATAAGATTTTAGCTTTCAGTAGATATTATTCCATAAACTTGACAAACTTGACAGACGTCTTTTCTGAGATAGATAATGCATGGGATCAGTAACAGGCGGTGGAGAATACAGTCATAGTATATAAAGCTAGACTAACATATCCAGTTGAGGTTAAGAATGTTATTCCAGGAGGTTGGACAGAGGCCTACCTTTACAGTGTGTCACATGTCTCGACCCTATAGAAGAAACACAGGAACAGAGAGAGCAGGTCAGTCTATGTGGGAGGTATAGTATCCACTCTAACATGTCACTCATACCATTTATCAATGGCATGTTACAGTAGGATCAATCTAACCAACATCTGTTTTCCATTTCATTAATCTGGCCATTCCTCTCCCCAAGGCCCTGTTGTACAGTTCAGTGCTGCTCTCTGCCTGTGGGAAGAGCACACTACAGTAGAAATTAAAATAATTGTCTTACCTACACTGGCTGCAGGCTCCTTGGTTTTGCTGCAAGGAGAGAATGAGAAAGGAGAAGTTAGGTCCCATCACACAAGCAGGGAGAGTGTTGTCAATCTCACGCCCTAGTCTAGAACAAGGATGGACAACTCCTGTCCACGAAGGTCACAGTACTGCTGCTTTTTGTTTTTACACCAGGTTACCCAGACACAGATATACGCCAGTGTCGGATTGAAAAACAAGCATGGAAACCAGTAGACCTTCAAGGACCAGAGTTGTAACTCCTGTTCTAGAGATCTATTTGAGAAAACGTAGGAGACGTATAGACTCAGAACAGTACATTCAGAACACATTTAAACACTTCTTCCCTGTTAGGCCTACAGCCACAGACGTACCTACCTTTCAGCTTTCTTACTGCCGGAGGCTGTGGATCCTGGGGGGCCAGGTCGGGGGCCGGGCCGAGCTGTCTTAGAGGTACATGGACTCTCCTTCACACTGCCTACTGGACTCTTCACACCACTGAGGGAGACAGGGTGAGGGGGAGAAAAGAGAGAGGGGGGGGGGGACGTTAGAAAGTGAGAGAACAGCAAGTGTATGATCAATTTGTTGAAATGTATCTAGCGCTAGAGTTAGAGTCGAGGGATAGTAATCATACTGTACCTCTCTGTGTTCGCAGGTGATGGTTAGTGATTGTGTACTGTACCTCTTGGCTGATGCTGGTGGAAAGGGGTTGTAGTTCCGTGCGGTGAATGTAGAGGGCAGTGTGGAGGTTGTGTAACTCTTCTTCAGAGAGGCAGGGCTGTTCATTGATGGTCTGGACGGCAGGGCCAGAGACACAGGCCTAGCTGCTGTTGCATAGGGGAAATATGGGTGAAGAGGGTGTATGTGTATGTTTCTATGTGTGTGTGTGTGTGTCTGTGTGTGTGTGTGTGTGTGTCCCCTCTGACTTCAAAATGGCTCGAGTTGCTCCCCTCCTCAAGAAACCAACACTTGACTCATCTGACGTCAAAAACTATAGACCCTTCTTTCTTTTTTTTCCAAAACACTTGAGCGTTCTGTCTCTGATCAACTTTCTCGTTATTTATCTCAGAATGATCTTCTTGACCCTAACCAGTCAGGCTTCAAGATGGGTCACTCAACCGAGACTGCTCTTCTTTGTGTCACGGAGGCTCGCCGCACTGTCAAAGCTGACTCTCTCTCCTCTGTTCTCATCCTCCTAGATCTATCCGCTGCCTTCGACACCATGAACCATCAGATCCTCCTCTCCACCCTTTCAGGGCTAGGCTTCTCAGGCTATGCACACTCTTTTACTGCATCCTACCTGGCAGGCCGTTCCTACCAGGTGACGTGGAGAGGATCTGTGTCTGCACCACATACTCTCACTACTGGTGTCCCCCAGGGCTCGGTTCTAGGCCCTCTCCCCTTCTCTCTATATACCAAGTCACTCGGCTCCGTCATATCCTCACATGGTCTCTCCTATCATTGCTATGCGGATGACACTCAACTACTTTTCTCCTTCCCCCTTCTGACACCCAGGTGGCGACACGCATCTCTGCGTGCCTGGCAGATATCTCAACTTGGATGTCGGCCCACCACCTCAAATTCAACCTCGACAAGACGGAACTGCTCTTCCTCCCAGGGAAGGCATGCCCGCTCAAAGACCTCTCCAACACAGTTAACAACTCCACAGTGTCACCCTCCCAGAGCGCAAATAACCTTGGCGTGACCCTGGACGACACCCTGTCGTTCTCTTAAAACATCAAAGCAGTGATCCGCTCCTGCAGGTTCATGCTCTACATCCTCCCTAGAGTACGACCCTACCTCACACAGGAAGCAGCACAGGTCCTAATCCAGGCACTCGTCCTCTCCAGTCTGGACTACTGCAACTCGCTGTTGGCTGGGCTCCCTGCTTGTGCCATCAAACCTCTGCAACTTATCCAGAACGCTGCAGCCCGCCTGGTTTTCGACCTTCCCAAGTTCTCTCATGTCACCCCACTCCTCCGCACACTCCACTGGCTTCCAGTCGAAGCTTGCATCCACTACATGCCTACAGAACAGCAAGAGGAACTGCCCCTCCTTACCTTCAGGCTATGCTCAAACCCTACACCCGAACCCGAGCACTCCGTTCTGGCACCTCAGGTCTCTTGGCCTTCCCACCCCTATGGGAGGGCAGCTCCCGCTCAGCCCAGTCCAAGCTCTTCTTTGTCCTGGCACCCCAATGGTGGAACCAGCTTCCCCCTGAAGCAGACAGCAGAGTCCCTGCCCATCTTCCAAAAACATCTGACCCCCCCCCCCCCTTCTAGCTCTGACTCTACTGATAGCTACGTTATTGAGGAAAAATGTACTTTCTATGCCTGTGATATGTGGTTGTCCCACCTAGCTATCTTACGATGAATGCACTAACTGTAAGTCGCTCTGGATAAGAGCGTCTGCTTAGTGACTAAAATGTAAATGTAAATGTGTGTGTGTGTGTATGTGTGTAAACATGTGTGTATGTGCTTGTGTTTGTGTACCTTTCCCAGCAGGTCCTTTCTTGGTGTTGGCGGCCTGGTGTTCCTCTGAGATGTTGAGTCTCTTGAGGACATCAGCCAGGGCCATCTTCAGCAGCTGAATCTCATCCTCCTGCATCTGCATCCTCTGCTCCAGGTACGTCATGCGATCCGCCACGTCTATGCCACTCGCCGCAGAGCTACGGTCATCTGGAGAGCAAAACCATAGATTGAGTTAGCCCACTGAGCTAAAGCCACACAAAACTGTGTTAGCCCACTGAGCTAAAGCCACTTCTCCAGGTACGTCAGGCAGTCCGCCACATCTATGCCGCTCGCCGCAGAGCTACGATCATCTGGGGAGCACAACCATAGATTGAGTTAGCAGGTCCTTTCTTGGTGTTGGCGGCCCAGCAGGTCCTTTCTTGGTGTTGGCGGCCTGGTGTTCCTCTGAGATGTTGAGTCTCTTGAGGACATCGGCCAGGGCCATCTTCAGCAGCTGAATCTCATCCTCCTGCATCTGCATCCTCTGCTCCAGGTACGTCAGGCGATCCGCCACGTCTATGCCACTCGCCGCAGAGCTACGGTCATCTGGAGATGATTGTGGACTAAAGGAAAAAAAAGAGGACTGAACACGCCCCCATTCTCATCGACGGGGCTGTAGTGGAACAGGTTGAGAGCTTCAAGTTCCTTGGTGTCCACATCGCCAACAAACTATCATGGTCCAAACACACCAAGACAGTTGTGAAGAGGGCACGACAAAGCCTATTCCCCCTCAGGAGACTGAAAAGATTTGGCATGGGTCCTCAGATCCTCAAAAAGTTATACAGCTGCACCATCGAGAGCATCCTGACTGGTTGCATCACCGCCTGGTATGGCAACTGCTCGGCCTCCGACCGCAAGGCATTACAGAGGGTAGTGCGTATGGCCCAGTACATCACTGGGGCCAAGCTTCCTGCCATCCAGGACCTCTATACCAGGCGGTGTCAGAGGAAGGCCCTCAAAATTGTCAAAGACTCCAGCCACCCTAGTCATAGGCTGTTCTCTCTGCTACCGCAAGACAAGCGGTACCGGAGCGCCAAGTACAGGTCCAAAAGGCTTCTCAACAGCTTCTACCCCTAAGCCATAAGCCTCCTGAACAGATAATCATTGCTACCCGGACTATTTGCACTGCCCCCCTCTTTTACGCTGCTGCTACTCTGTCTATTATTTATGCATAGTCACTTTAACTCTACCCACATGTACATATTACCTCAATTACCTCGACTAGCCGGTGCCCCCGCACATTGACTCTGCACCGGTACCCCCCTGTATATAGCCTCCCTACTGTTATTTTATTTTACTGCTGCTCTTTAGTTATTTGCTTTTATTTTTTTTACTTAACACTTTTTTTTTATCTTTTAAAAATGCATTGTTGGTTAAGGGCTTGTAAGTATGCATTTCACTGTAATGTCTACACCTGTTGTATTCGGCGCATGTGGCAAATTAAATTTGATTTGATTTGAGTTTCCCCACTGACAAAGACATGATCAATCTATAATTTTAATGGTAGGTTTATTTGAACAGTGAGAGACAGAATAACAACAAACAAATCCAGAAAAACGCATGTCAAAAATGTTATAAATTGATTTGCATTTTAATGAGGGAAATAAGTATTTGACCCCTCTGCAAAACATGACTTAGTACTTGGTCAGACGTTTCTTGTAGTTGGCCACCAGGTTTGCACACATCTCAGGAGGGATTTTGTCCCACTCCTCTTTGCAGATCTTCTCCAAGTCATTAAGGTTTCGAGGCTGACGTTTGGCAACTCAAACCTTCAGCTCCCTCCACAGATTTTCTATGGGATTAAGGTCTGGAGACTGGATAGGCCACTCCAGGACCTTAATGTGCTTATTCTTGAGCCACTCCTTTGTTGCCTTGGCCGTGTGTTTTGGGTCATTGTCATGCTGGAATACCCATCCACGACCCATTTTCAATGCCCTGGCTGAGGGAAGGAGGTTCTCACCCAAGATTTGACGGTACATGGCCCCGTCCATCGTCCCTTTGATGCGGTGAAGTTGTCCTGTCCCCTTAGCAGAAAACCCCCCCCCCAAAGCATAAAGTTTCCACCTCCATGTTTGACGGTGGGGATGGTGTTCTTGGGGTCATAGGCAGCATTCCTTCTCCTCCAAACACGACGAGTTGAGTTGATGCCAAAGCTCGATTTTGGTCTCATCTGACCACAACACTTTCACCCAGTTCTCTTCTGAATCATTCAGATGTTCATTGGCAAACTTCAGATGGGCCTGTATATGTGCTTTCTTGAGCAGGGGGACCTTGCGGGCGCTGCAGGATTTCAGTCCTTCATGGCGTAGTGTGTTACCAATTGTTTTCTTGGTGACTATGGTCCCAGCTGCCTTGAGATCATTGACAAGATCCTCCCGTGTAGTTCTGGGCTGATTCCTCACCGTTCTCATGATCATTGCAACTCCATGAGGTGAGATTGACAGGTCTTTTGTTTTTCTTCCATTTGCGAATAATCGCACCAACTGTTGTCACCTTCTCACCAAGCTGCTTGGCGATGGTCTTGTAGCCCATTCCAGCCTTGTGTAGGTCTACAATCTTGTCCCTGACATCCTTGGAGAGCTCTTTGGTCTTGGCCATGGTGGAGAGTTTGGAATCTGATTGATGGATTGCTTCTGTGGACAGGTGTCTTTTATACAGGTAACAAACTGAGATTAGGAGCACTCCCTTTAAGAGTGTGCTCTTAATCTCAGCTCGTTACCTGTATAAAAGACACATGGGAGCCAGAAATCTTTCTGATTGAGAGGGGGTCAAATACTTATTTCCCTCATTAAAATGCAAATCAATTTATAACATTTTTGACATGCGTTTTTCTGGACTTTTTTGTTGTTATTCTGTCTCTCACTGTTCAAATAAACCTACCATTAAAATTATAGACTGATTATTTCTTTTTCAGTGGGCAAACGTACAAAATCAGCAGGGGATCAAATACTTTTTTCCCTCACTGTAGAAGCTGAAACAAACAACACACATGCCACAGACAACAGACAGACATCTGCATCCCTCTGACAGACACACTTCACTCGCATGAAAACCAACAGACCATTTTCTATAAATTACATCAATAGGAAGAACTATCCTAACAAACGGCACCATTTTGTAAATAGATTTTTTTAGAATAAGAGAAGAAAACTTGAAATTAACCATATGAGAGTAAGACTACAGAGATTCAATTAAATACATCTGCTACTACAAAGACCAAGACAATAGACACCATTTGTCTGGTTTTAGTGGACATAATCCCAGTGAGAGAGATGGTAACAAATGACTGGTGGAACAGCAAACAAACAAACAGAACAGAAGCTGTCGTGTACCATTGGAAACTCTGTGCGGTGAGGAGTTGTCATAAAGATTCTTCATACTGGGTGACCCTTCCGCCGCTCCAGACCGTCTCCTCCTCCTTCTCCTCTCTTTCACTGTCTGACAGACAATATCTTCTTCCTCCATCAGAGTGACCGTCGGCTCTCTCTCTCTCTCTCTCTCTTTCTTTATCTGTGTGTTCCACTGGGTAGTGTCTGCTTGGATCTCATCTCCACTGCTCCATCCACTGTTCCAGTTTCGTCACACACACAGTAGAACACACACTGATCTCTCCTCTTTCCTCTCTTCCTCTCCTCTTCTGTCCTCTCCCGACAGCCTTGCACCAAGATGATAAAAAGTACAGCAGAGCTCTCTTCTCTTGCCCTCCTCTTTACCTCTCTTAACAGCATCAAATCTGGATCCCAGTCCAGATGGAGTCCATGGTGATGTTATGAAATGTTGATATTATCTATGTCTCCTTTATCACTCTTCCTCTCTCTCTCTCTCTCTCTCTCTCTCTGGGTGGTGTCTGCCAATGTAGGGCATGCTGATGTTTACAACATCGCTTAAAGCCTTTATCTGAGATTGTGTGTGTGTGTGCGTGCATGTGTGCGTGTGTGTGTGTAGGAGGTGGGGTTGGGGTTAATGTTTGATCATGTTTATACACTCTTGCTATCCTCTCCAATTCAGCCTAAAATGTAGGGTTTGGAGTGTGTTCATGTACGGTGTGTGTATATGTATGTGTGTATATGTGTGTGTTATACAGTAGCACAATGATAATCCCTCAGACTGAGCCTCTTTGGCATGAGTGACCCCACCCCCTCCCTGATAAACCTTCTGTCAGTGACAGAGAGATAGATAGAAAGAAAGATGGAGCGAGAGATAGAGGGAGCAATAGATGGAGAGTTAGACAGAAAGAGAGAGAGAGAAGAGAAAGAGAGAGAGAGAAAGGGAGCAAGAGAGAATAATCTATAATGCTCCCCTCCTCTCATCTCACCCTAGTACAGGTTGCATGTCCTTGTATTGTTCTCCTGTAAGCAGCTTGTTTAGTTCATTGATCATCCGATTTCCAGGTCTTCTATTTACAGTAGTACATGCCACTCTGACTGATGGAGGGTAAAGGTAAAACCCAACCCGCGCTGACACACCGTGCCAGTACACAGGAGATCTCACAGGTGGCACCAGATGCATCTAAAGCAGTCTTCCCTAAAGTGGGTCAAGAAGACCACAGATTGTAGCAGCTATTATAATGATTTATCTACAGTAGCTATTATATGTCTATAGTACCCTCAGCTTGTGCAATCTATCTGACAGACGTACTAAACTGTGCCTCGATTTTGCCAGAAAACTGGTGAAGATCCATTTCAGAGGCTGGTTACGCCCCTTCGGGGGGAAGCCACAGGTCATCATAATAGGAACAAACAAACTGGCCATCCCAGAAGTCTAACGGAGAGATACAAAAGATCACCAATACCTTATTTGAGCAGGCTCCTAAATGAAAACGGATGTTAGATGTGTATTTTAGCACTTTAAATTTGTTGTATTTATTTAACATTTATATTTTTTTATTTTAACAGCAAATGAATTCAGTGTTTTTAATGAGAACTGTGAAGCGACCGGAAATGATGCTGAAAGACCAATAAACTAAACTAATGGTTAGAAGGTAAACCTTTCTATGTAGCCATACTGTAGATGTGTCCAGGAAGAGGCTACTATATTTGGTGTTGTGACCCAGGGTGTGTCTCTGTGACTTAGTATTTCACTTCCTGTTTTTGGCTGTGACATCAGGCCTGTGCCACCTCCAGAGACCCCATATGGGTCTGGGATTAGAACAGCCCATAATCCCAGACCTGGAAAAGGGAATTAGCAGAACACAGCTCAATCTCTGCTGCTGCTGTACTAACTCAACTATACAAAACCCAAACCCTGTGCCTCTTGGCCAGCCTTCACACATATGCATAGCCTACCCACACATACACACATGCACACACACACACACACACATGTAGGTTATACACACACATACTCATGCTAATGGTATTATGTAGACTCACGCTACACAACATAGCAACAACCCTAAAACAAACATTTAGAAAACATAACTAAACTCTAGGTCTATAGCAGTGATGGTAATGGAGAGGGAAGTAATCTGGAATTCTCCTCTCCCAGATGGTGTGGTTTGTGAATGGCAGAATGATCAGATGTCTATTCACATCACAAGTTCACAACCCTGCTGCATACCCACACAAACCCCTCCTGTTATTAGTCCACTGACATCAATACCCCCAAGGGTGCAAAGCTTTGCCGAAATGTAATTCTAAAATGTGAACTTTTAAAATTCCAAGGACCAAGAACTTTCCTTGAATGTTTACAGCACACAATACCCCCCCACCCCCAATAACCTGTCCTTCTGTTACTTTACCTATGCAAATTCTACTCCACCTCTCCATCCCCCACACCCTTAGCCCTCCCACACATACAGTACCTATCATGAAGTCTGTGTCTGGAGCCAGCAGGGAGTCGTGGTGGTAGGTCTCCCTGAAAGAGGGCCTCCTCAGTCCCGTCTCCTCCATCCCCAACCCCTGGTCCACCAACTCCTCCATGGGACTGTCTTCCATCGACATCCCAGACGCCATGCCTACCTGCCTCTGTGTGTGTGTGTGTGTGAGGTGCTCCTATGAAAGGCTGAAGGTTACTCACATTCCTCCTCCTCCACTGAGCTCAGTCAGTGACCTTTCCTAAACCGCTAACCCTCCCTCCCCTCCTTTCCTCCCTCCCTCTCTCCGTAGAGGAGTGTAGATGGGGCGTAGAGGGAGATGGGAGGGATGATGATGTCATTAAGGAGAGATTAAAGGCCCTGGTAATCCATCTCAAGCCCTCAGCCACGGACGACAGGCCAGGGAAGGGAGGGAAGGAGGGAGGAAGAAGAGTGGGAGGAAGGTACAGGAGTGGATGGCAGGAAGGTAGAGAGGGGGAGAGGTGAGAGGCCACCTGGTCTCAGACAGGTTAACTGCACCTAAGATGTGGGCGGGGGCTGTATTTGTGTCTCTATCTGGGTGTAAACAACACATTCTTAGAGCTACAGTGAGAATGGCTCACAAACACACACTCTTCATATTCCTCACCAAAGATGCATGGGATTTGTATTGGTACTAAATTGCCTAAACCAGAGCGCTTGCATCAGATTGCCAGCTGGTCTGGCTGCTGCAGCAAAGGCCTAGTAGGGCTGATGAGCAACAGAAGATTAGGAAGGAAAACTTGATTAATTAAAAGCATTACAGGGACAATAAACTGGCCATGGCAATTATAATTATGGGGATGGCAGCTCCGGATTAAGGTTGCCCACTGATCTAGGATTGGCTCTAACTAGGGTTGCAAAAATCCAGTACCTTTCAAAAGATTCCCAGGTTTTCCAGAAATCCTGGTTGGAGGATTCCAGATTCCTGCTTATTCTTAATCTTCCAACCGGGATTTCTGGAAAACTGGGGAATTTGGAGAAAGTTACCGGATTTTTACAACATCAGCTAAAACCCTCTCCAATCCTACCCTTAATTATTAGGGGGGAAACACTCAAACAGACTTTAGATTAGAGTTTAGGGGTAATTCTATCCTACTACTCCAATTATGCAGAAGTGGAAGAGCTTGCAATGCTCACTGCTGATGTAGCGTAGCTAAGCAGTTTGTTCACTGCCTGTGGTTAGTTTGAGCTAGCATTGCCTTATGTACCGGCATCAGCTTCTTAAGACCTGAAGTGCCGCTGGTAACTGTCCCTCTCACCCATAGAAGCCACCTAGCTTTTCCCGGTTTAACACCTACAGAACTGGTGGGAGTGTGTATTGCTGGTGCTCAAGGCGGCCTATAGTACTGATCGGCATGAGGATTGCCAGGGCCAGAATAACCTCTTAAGGACCGGACCCTTTTTTTCAATTTTCGCATAAAATGACATACCCAAATCTAACTGCCTGTAGCTCAGGACCTGAAGCAAGGATATGCATATTCTTGATACCATTTGAAAGGAAACACTTTGAAGTTTGTGGAAATGTGAAATTAATGTATGAGAATATAACACATTAGATCTGGTAAAAGATACTACAAACCAAAAAAAACACGTTTTTGTTCTCGTTTTTTTCTCATCGTCTTTGAAATGCAAGAGAAAGGCCACAATATAATATTGCAGTTTAGGCGCAATTTAGATTTTGGCCACTAGATGGTAGCAGTGTGTGTGCAAAGTTTCAGATTGATCCAGTGAAGCGTTGCAATTCTGGACTATTTTGTATCAAGTCTACCCAAATGTGCCGAATTGGTCAATTGATACATTTTCAAGTACATACAGTTGAAGTCGGAAGTTTACATACACCTTAGCCACATGGGGACAAAATCATACTTTTTGGAGAAATGTCCTCTGGTCTGATGAAACAAAAATATAACTGTTTGGCCACAGGCCTGGGCCCAGGGGCTTCAGCCCCGGTAAGCCCCTGCATTAACCTGGCCCTGAGGATTGCCGGTGCGCCACGCCTACAGTACTGATCATCAATTGGCTAATTGGCTGCTGTCCCATTTCATAGACACCGCCACAAAAATAATGGGCCAGTGTTTCAGAAATATCCGGAACGATTTCTGGTCCCTGTCCGTCCTCCCTGCTATTAAAGACATGCTCCGGAAAGTATTTTATAAACCTCCGGCTTTAGGCTGTATGTGTCAATGGGTAGGCTATACATGCATAATCAGCAGAATTACTGTCTTATCTCAATTATCCACAAAATCCCTAGTTTGAAAGCAAGTGTTTTTCTGGAAGCTGTGACGTGCCATTTTCCCTCCATTTTCCCCCACGCAGGGCAGCCCTATAGCAATTTGTGTTCTAGCCAATGAGCTTTAGCCACTCGCCATTTGAGCGACAGCTAGCAAGATGCACACACAGCAAAGCGAGAGAGAGAACAATGACGTGGTGCACATATCTGCACCTATGTGACGTAGTACGCAATTTTCGGGGTCCACTTTTGGCTCATTAGTGCTCTTTTAGAGCTACTGACTAAAAAGTAAACAAAAGTACCAAAGAATCTCTTTAATGTTTGAAGTGTAAAAACAAATGTGAGAGCCTGCTGGAGTTGTTGAGTTGTCAGTGGTCCCTCTGGAAGTCTGTACTGTCAGTGTGTCTGTAATTCTGTCTGTGTAATAGACATCAGTAGGTGTGCTGTGCTAGCGTCTGGCCACTCAGAGCACTGGACATTCCTAATGCCATGAGCTGGGATAAGCAACATACAAAGATGGGCCGAGGAAAGAGAGAAAGTCAAAGCCTGTAGTATAACTACTGACTCCTTGTGGTCGTTGGTTGCAACTAACATACCAGTATACCATGAGCCATGACGACACTCACACACCGACACTCACACACCCAAACATCAGATTGTTAGTTTTGCATTCAAATTTCTAATGAACATACACCAGAATTGGATTAAATGACAGACCAATTTTTTTTTTTTTCACAAAGGACTTAAACTTTATAAATAGTCTGTCAATGGAACATTAAATCGCAAGGATGCTAGAATTCTTCACAAGAATCCAAGAGATTTTCAGAGAGCATGACAAAGTGACACAATTATCTGATACACACATCCTTTCTCTACTCCAAAAATATCTAGACTTTTAGATCCTCCATTTTTAAATATATCAAAATATATGCCAACATTTAGCAGTAATACAGAAGAACACAAAAAGCCGAGTTTCAGGCATTTGTCAGGTGATTCGATTCGATTGGTGGAGAGATAAAAACACTTCCTGGGTCAGTGAGAAGTGGAATGGTGGATATCAGAGGTCAGGAACGTCTGACCCATGTCACCATGGCAACAATACGTACACTTGACATATCATGACTATGTCCCAATAGCCCAAACATAATATACCATCTCCTTTCCTCACTTCCCTTTACATTTTACATTTACATTTCCGTCATTTAGCAGACGCTCTTATCCAGAGCGACTTACAATAGGCCTTTAAATGTTTGACAAATGAGAGACATATCCTATATAATTTCCCCCTCATCAGTGACCTAAACAAAAGGCCATGAGGAAAGGAAACGTTAAAGAGCTTTGGGACATAGTCAGGGTGTACTATTCTGAAGTTGTCAGTTGGACACCAGATCAGCCTATGTGGCGCCCTCTAGGGGCTCAGTACTGTAAATGCACATCTGGGAGTAAAGCCATGGTGGGTCAAGTCTGTACCTCAACCCTCTCATCTGAATCTCCCCATAAGAAAACAATGTGATTTCAATTTATGACGTAACAGAAAATATCAGCAGCAAAACCCCACAAGATGGAACACCTCCGCAGAAGGACAAGGATCACCTGCCTTAGAACCAGGACCCCTGGTGTAGAGTGACTCTGTCCTCTAATTGGACAGATCAATGAGGGGAGGGTTACCTGTTAAAACGGCAACCTCCCAGACGTCAAACCCTAAGGTCAGCCAGGATGGCTACAGGTAGACGTTTCACTCCCTCAACCACAGATCTAGAATCAGCTTAGACTCACCCTACACTCCCAATCCTAACCTTAACCATAAAGGGGGATGAGGAAATAGAGTATCTGATCCTGTATCACTGGTTAGAGTGTAACTTCTACCTAACCTAACTTTGTGTCAGGATGTGGTTTGGTCTTCTTCACCCGAGGCCAAGTTCCATCTCTAGATAGAAACTAGCTCTGGTGCCAGTCTGTTTCTGTGGTTGCCAACCTGGGCTTGCCACTAGCATTGTTACAGAAACAGCCATGTACACTGCTAGCTAGAAACAAATTACTACAACCTCTGTGTATCTCCATCCAATAGTTTCATCTTGATAACTCTTAAGTTACTAATAAAAAGAAAAAAAAAAAATTCTCAAATTAATTAAACATATTTTCCAAATAAGTTAAATTTAAATCTTTATATATTGTATTGTTTACCCCATTTAAATATTGCTTTATTCTTTTTTAAATATTATAATCAGCTGGGTCGTTCCACGAATGGGTGCCTTTTGCGTCCCTTTGATATTTTAAGTTGATATTGTGCACGAATATTGCATTTAAAAAACCTGTTATATTAAATGAAGTGCCCTTTAATATAGACCACACGGAGAATTCAATAAATCAGATTTTTTTTATATGAATGAAGACTTGCTAAAGTGCCAAAATTCAGCATTTTTGACATGTCCTTCCATCAACCCTGACACTTCTAGGAAGATTTCAACCCACTTAATCCAAACATTTCTCCAAGTTTCACCATCATTGTAAAGCCCTAGTTATTTTTGTTGCTTTGACAAAGTCATTTCGGAAGATTATTTAATGTGATTAGTGATTAATTTACATCTGTCCCTCATTTTAAGGTAAACCCTGTTAAGTGTATTGAACTCTTGTTGTTAATATGGTGAAACTATTCCTTTTTAAATATATATATAAAAAAAAGACACATTGAACATCTAATAGTGTAAAAGCAGGTGAGCTGGTTCTACTTTTTTTGGCCATTTTCTGAGCATAACACATCAACCCTGTTACCCATAGATAGACAGGCTAGAAATCTTTTAGCAATGTCATTTTTTTGTGAAGCTTGCATTGAATTGCCACTCCCCTTTTCACACAACAAGCTTCCATTCCCCCTGTCACGAGGGGATTGATGGCTGATTTAAGATGAAATCGTCAACCCTGTTACTTTATTTGGCACTTAATAGGCACTTTCTATAGTCATTTTTGTTATTTAACTTCTTGAGATGGGAAACATGTTTTTATTAATATGAACATGTGCTCTTTATGACATAATGTTAAAATTAGGCGAAACGTTTTGTTTTTACCAAGTTACACTTCTCAAAAGGCACCGAATTGTTGGAACGACCCAGCTATAGGTCTGGCAAAAATACTACTACAGCACTGTGCAATGGCTGTCTGCTAGTGTACAGAGGGTCAGGGGCCACAAGGTCAGGATTCAGATATGTACACTTAATATTTCATAAAACTCTATTTAGCTGGTATTTATCTAGTTTTCATTTAGCTGGTATTTATCTAGTATTCGTAAGGAAATTAAGTGGTAACAAATGGAACCTATCTGGTACCAAATTATACTTTCCAATTAATCCTAAGAAACTAAAATGTAATTATTAGGTAACTAACTACTATTTTACCATGCAAATTCAAAGTAAATACCAGGTAAATACTGGACTGTAAATTAGGATGTAACCAAATTCTCTCAGGTAGGGACCTCAGATATCTTGTTCCAACCCTTATAGTCAGAAATGAACCAAAACGTAACCCTTCCCATTTTTGTTCTTATTTCTGTTCTTCCTGGTTTTTGGTCAAATTTAAACGTCTGACTTGTGATTCAAATCCAAAACTAATCTAAAATGAAATTAAAAAATGTTTTTCTTCCTCGATTTACACACGCATTTGTCAAAAATAGTCCCTCTGAAAAATATATTGCATATGCCATCTTAAGAAATTGACATAAAATATTTTCGATAAGGAGAAATTGTAAAGTAGGAGAATATATATAACCTTTTTTTTTTCTTTTTTTTTAAACAATCCGAGCACCAATAGGAAGAAAATGCCTATTGATCATTTTTCAATTTAAACTTATATATGATTTTTCATATACAAGCTTTGTTTAGTCGCTATTTTGGGGTATGATTCAAACTGTTAGAATGGAGAAAGTTTAAGATGGCTTTTGGGTATTATTCAAAACTTTGCAGATTAGGCGCGAAGTCCAGCAATAGAACATTTGCACAGTAAGAAAGCAATCCAAGGTTCTCTTTCCTATTAAATAGTACCAACTCAGTCAGACACTGCCGTTTGTCTAGGACTAAACGTGACAGGCAGACACTTCTGCAGGAGGTTACAAGGCAATGTTGAATGATTGTGGTTAAAAAACCAACACATCTCAATAACGTGTATCAAAAAGACATTTTTCAGAGATTCCAACCCAAACCTCTGAAACATCACATTACATCATTCCGCACAGCGAGTTACACCAATATGCCAACTCATACCTGCACCACCTGGACAGTGTGGATAAATACCAATAATACCAGTGTGGATAAATACCAATAATACCAGTGTGGATAAATACCAATAATAACAGTGTGGATCCACGATCTACAGGAATGATTTATCATCGTACATATTATTTCATTAGATGGATATGACAGGTTGGTTGGATATCAGATAACATATAGACCAGGGCCAACCGTGATCCTGGAGAGCTACTGGGGGTGCAGGCTTTTGCTCCAGCCCTCCTCCAACTAACACACCTGATTCTACTAATCAGTTGTTAGAGCAGAGCTGGAGTGAAAGCCTCCATACCCAGTAGCTCGCTAAGAGTAAGGTAGTCCACCCCTGAAGTAACACATAGATAGTATGCTGGCGGATGTTTCTAATAGTAAAACACATAAAGTAGTAATGCATTGATAAAGTTGCCATGACACAGCCTTAGTTTCAATTCTCTACTAAGCACACAGACAGTAATAATACACAGTATTGTCTCCCGTTATAATATAATATATTAGTAGCTGAACATAAATCAGAACACAATCATAGACTTTCTAATTAAGGAATGGATTAGTGCAATCTAACAAGGGAGGGGAAGAGGAGACGAGAGAAGAGGAGTGAGGAGAAGACTAGGAGGAGGAGGAGGAAAGGAGTGGTGGGTGGTGCTCTGCTTTCTGACATCCTTTGGTTTATCTTGGAGGGCGGAGCTTCAAAGGGTGGAAAGGGACGGGGAATAGAATTAGAATGAGTAGAATGGACAACGTTCCACTACATGTGGATCAGCGGCCATATTGGATGTCCCATGTTGGAATGTTGAATGAATTGATGCTTTTCCTTCGGAATCCATGAGCATTTTCAGTGTTCTACACAAACAACAATGGCAAATTGTGTTTTGTCTCACATATTGGGTGAACCGGATTAAATGGATGTGGATTTTGTCTGTGGATTTTGACTTTGTCCATTCTACTCATCCAATTTATATGGGGTGAGACTAGCTGCCTTAAGCTCTACCTGCAAGTCATAAGGCAAGTTATCGGGAACAACAGGGTCACGTTCAGGAGGGTGCAATGTTACAGAAAGTTAAGCTAGACATGTATAATAAGCAATGGTGTCTTCAATACCTTACATTTCCATTTGAACATTCTGGAACATTTCACCCTTTTGAACACTCCAGAGAGGTGGGCACTGACATCATCAACAACCCTCCTTTTGATAGGCCAATGCAGAGCCGGAAAGGTGTTAGTCTCTCCAGTAAGGGGGCTCTCAATTGGACCGTTCGACAAAAGCACAGCGACAGTCCTCATTTAGGAACAGAAAAAAGGGGGTAGGCGGGATCTCAAATTACCCTATTCTCCATATAGTGCCCTGTCTATGACCAAAGCCCTATACAATTCTCTATTATGTAGTGCACTATATGGGAAATAGGGTATGATTTGAGACTTTGCTAGAGCTGAAGGTTAGAGTGTTGTGTTCTGTTCTCACAAAGCAGGAGAGAGGAAGGTGAGTATTCCACTTCAGTGTTTCCCTTAGGCAACTAGATTTTGCCACGGGACGATTTTTGTCCAAGCGGATGGTCGGGGGCCGGAACATAATTATAATAATTTATAATAATGATCACGTCTCTTTTTATTCGTGGGAATACTTCGGAAGATATTTCCGAAATTAAAATAATTTTTTGCACTACCGGTCAAAAGTTTTAGGACACCTACTCATTCAAGGGTTTTTCTTTATTTTTACTGTTTTCTACATTGTAGAATAATAGTGAAGACATCAAAACTATGAAATAACACATGGAATCATGTAGTAACCAAAAAAGTGTTAAACAATCAAAATATATTTTATATTTGAGATTCTTCAAAGTAGCCACCCTTTGCCTTCATGACAGCTTTGCACACTCTTGGCATTCTCTCAACCAGCTTCATGAGGTAGTCACCTGGAATGCATTTCAATTAACAGGTGTACCTTGTTAAAAGTTAATTTGTGGAATTTCTTTCCTTCTTAATGCATTTGAGCCAATCAGTTGTGTTGTGACAAGGTAGGGTTGGTATACAGAAGATAGCCCTATTTGGTAAAAGACCAAGTCCAAATTATGGCAAGAACAGCTCAAATAAGCAAAGAGAAACAACAGTCCATCATTACTTTAAGACATGAAGGTCAGTCAATCTTCAGTGCAGTCGTCAAAACCATCAAGCGCTATGATGAAACTGGCTCTCATGAAGACCGCCACAGGAAAGGAAGACCCAGAGTTACCTCTGCTGCAGAAGATAAGTTCATTAGAGTTACCAGCCTCAGAAATTGCAGCCCAAATAAATGCCTCACGGAGTTCAAGTAACAGACACATCTCAAAATCAACTGTTCAGAGGAGACCGCGTGAATCAGGCCTTCATGGTCG
This sequence comes from Coregonus lavaretus, assembly GCF_964263955.1. Taxonomy (NCBI): domain Eukaryota; kingdom Metazoa; phylum Chordata; class Actinopteri; order Salmoniformes; family Salmonidae; genus Coregonus; species Coregonus lavaretus. The sequence continues at coordinate 31,057,247 of NC_140020.1, forward strand.
AATTGCTGCAAAGAAACCACTACTAAAGGACACCAATAATAAGAAGAGACTTGCTTGGGTCAAGAAACACAAGCAATGGACATTGGACCGGTGAAAATCTGTCCTTTGGTCTGATGAGTTCAAATGTGAGATTTTTGGTTCCAACCGTCGTGTTTTTATGAGACGCAGAGTAGATGAACGGATGATCTCCGCATGTGTGGTTCACACCGTGAAGCATGGAGGAGGAGGTGTGATGGTGCTTTTCTGGTGACACTGTCAGTGATTTATTTAGAATTCAAGGCACACTTAACCAGCATGGCAACCACAGCATTCTGCAGCGATACGCCATCCCATCTGGTTTGCGCTTAGTGTGACTATCATTTGTTTTTCAACAGGACAATGACCCTTCACACTTCCAGGCTGTGTAAGGGCTATTTTATCAAGAAGGAGAGTGATGGAGTGCTGCATCAGATGACCTGGCCTCCACAATCACCCGACCTCAACCCAATTCAGATGGTTTGGGATGAGTTGGACCGCAGAGTGAAGGAAAAGCAGCCAACAAGTGCTCAGCATATGTGGGAACTCCTTCAAGACTGTTGGAAAAGCATTCCAGGTGAAGCTTGTTGAGAGAATGCCAAGAGTGTGCAAAGCTGTCATCAAGGCAAAGGGTGGCTACTTGGAAGAATCTAAAATCTAAAATCTATTTTGATTTGTTTAACACTTTTCTGGTTACTGCGATCCTTTGTGAACCTGCACCTGTGGTTTCACTGCAGCCCACAGACTGAAAACACACACACCCACTACATCACACTCTGACACACGCCAGGGATATAAAAACCTCAGTGTGTGTGTGTGTGTGTGTGTGTGTAAGCTGCAAGTGCCCTCTCGATCACAGCTGCTTCAGAGACAAACACAAATTAAGAAGAAGAACGTTGACATCAGGTCAGGCTCTAACATCAAAACAATGACATGATGAGCCCAGTATCACTCTGGTAGCGCAGCTCCTCTTCTTGTTAGGTCACCAACACGGCTGTTGATGCCCATGGTATAGCAGGACATGGTAACCAGGACCATTAACTCTTTAAGTGATGTGGAGGAACAGATCTCTGTGAAAGAATCCACCTCTCCCTTCTCTCCAAGCCGGTATAGTTCCAGTTGAGGGGGCCAAAACTTCAGCTCCCTACGTACAGTTGTATGGGGGGCTAAGGTACCCACTCAGATATCAGTGGTCCCCCTCCAGTACTTGAACCTTGAGCCTCCCTCCCTCCAGTTGACCCGAGTGCCTATCAGGGGTCAAGGGTCAATCAGGGGTCCCCCCAAAACACTTCAGGGGTTCCCTCTCTCATCCTTCAGCCCCATGTGTAGGAGTGTGTTTGCTCCACTAGGGGTGTGTGTGGGTGTGTTTGAGTGTCCTCTGCTGCCCCCTACTGCAGGTTCTTGAGGATGCGTCCGTAGCGGAAGTCGTAGACGTGGCGGCAGAGGTACACCAGTTCAGGGTCGGTGTTGGCGGGAACCTGGCGGTGGTTGGGGGGGTCGAAGTCCGAGGGGCAGGGGACCACTCTGGCAGAGCCAGGTGGCGCACCCTCCGCACGCCGCTTCACTAAGGCACAAAATCTATAGATGGAAAATTAAAGTGAGTTTTGAATCTTCATTTTCTTCTCTTTTTTCCTTTACTTTATACCTCTAGTCAATTGACCATGCTACAGTGAGGTGCCTCTCCCTTAGAGCACTTCTAGTGTCAGTGATGTGATATTACCTGCTAAAGAATGCCTAGATAGCAAGTGGTGCTAATTGAGAGATATCTTACCCTCTGCATTGGACTAAAGCTAACAGCAAACTGCGAGGAGTTTCACCTACAGTGTTAATTATGGATACATGGTCTCTCTCAGTGTGTGTTTGTGTGGTTTCTTACCTACAGTATTGTGCTAGTGGGAGAACATAGCATCTCTCTTCGATGCAGGCCACACTGTTCTCGTCTTGATGCCGAGAGGCAAAAATCTCTTTCTGAATGGTGAGAAACAGACATAGAATTATCAAATCACCACACAATCAAAGGTAAGGAGATGAGATTGAAGAGAGGAAGCCACTTCAGACTACTGCGATGAAGCAAAGGAGATGAGGAGAGGCCTCTTTAGACTTCTGAGATTGAGCCATAGTTGAGTTGAGTTGTCCTATCTTGGAGTCAGAGAGTTGTCCTCACCTCACAGTGCATGCTGGAGTCTCGGCCTCCCTGTGTGTGTTCAGGTCGATAGTACCAGAACAGGCTCATCATCAGCTCTCCTGAGCAGAGGAGACACACACACACACGCGGTCAAAACACACAGGCGCGCATAAACACACAGGCGCGCACGCACGCACGCACGCACCACACACACACACACACACAGAGAGACAACCACAGAGGAATAAAGGTACAGCTTTGCCAACCAACAGCACACACACACAAATACGACCAGTCTCTCACCAGCCAGACATAAGCAGCATTTCAGACAAACAATGGTCCTCAAATAACACCACAGCCAGCAGACACAAACAACCATTCACAGCCTACAACAACCACAAACACCCCAGAAACTTTTACTCTGGTTCCTTGAAAGTTTTCCTGGGAGGTTTTATTAAAGGTTATTTGGAGGTTTTTGAACGACTTCGTTAAAACTTTCACTGAAATTTTCAATAAGACTTTTAATAACACTGCTAGCTTATTTTGCGTTAAACATTTTCAACGCCAAGCACAGATAGGACACATGGAAATTAATTTCCTTAGGCATTAATCATACAAACACGTTTTATTGTGACAAGGCATCAGTGAGATTCGAACCTATAATCTTCTGTTCTCCATCCATGGAATTAGTCCACTATGCCACCAGGATGGAGCTAACATGCCATGTTTTTTTTACACATACAAAGCTGTTCATATTAGTCTATTCAAACAGACCCAATTTCAAAGGAAACAAGCACTCATTAAGATCAGGTGTGGCCAATTAGTGGGCGCGGCCAATAAACCTGAGAACACTTAACAAGATAGAGAGTTTTGTTGATACTGAGAATGGAATGTATATGTTTTTAAATAACATTTTTAGAACATTCTCACAACGTTACTAAAGTTTTCTTGTTGTTTTTATGGAACGTTTTCTTAATGTTCTCAGAACAACTTGAGAACATGACCTTAAATACAACCAACCACGAGGAAACCTGTAGGAAACATTATGCTGAAGTACTGAAATTCCCACAGAAGAACATTGTTTCTTAACGTTTTAACTTAACTATGAGAACATTCCCAATGTCAAACCAGTTGGAGAACGTTCCTAGAACATTACCAAAATTGAAATTAAATGTAACCATGTTTGAACTTTTAGGAAACGTTCTGTTAAAGTAATGAAATACCAATATATATATATATATTTTGGGGGGGCAAAGTTCCTTAAATGTGCTGAGAATGTTCCAAAGCCAAGCAACTATCCTGCACCATTCCCAGAAAGTTGCAGGAAGGTTATATGCAAAATAACCATAGGACAACCAAGCACTCACCAACCTCTAAGAAACATATGGTTCTCAGAATGTTATGTGCTAGCTGGGACACACACACAGCCATCTATTATACCCCAACAACAGGTTCAGACATCCTGCTATCTCTCTCTCACCAGATTTGGGGTCCTCCCAGAGCGCCGATATTTTGGCGACGTAGGGCAGGGACTTCTTCCTCGGACCGGAGCGCAGCAGCACTGTGTCTCTGACATGTATCACTTCGCTGTCTCTCTGTACTCCTTCATAACACTGCCGCAAAGCCGTCTCATCCTCCCCCTGAGACACACACACATACCACAAACACAACGTCAAAACACGACACACTTATCTTTCTTCTCCAGTCACTGGCTACATCAGCAGTATTCTATCAGAGAAGTGGACTTGGACCACATTCTCATTAAAGGGTAGGAAGCTTGAGTTTTTACTCACCAAAGTAACAACACAGTGTGGTCAAAGACTTAGTAACTTAGTTGTAGTCACGATCTGGTAAACTATAACTACAAACATTGTTATGTTTTTGGGTTATTACTTATTTATCAACTTATTTCTGGATATCTTCTAAACTACCCACAATGCACTATTTCTCAATGTCATATGGAGAATCTACTCTGTGCTACCGAGTTCGTATGTTAGCTCGTTAGCTAGCTCAAGCTGGCTAATGTTAGCATCCATATGCTCTTCCCTGACCTTGTGGCTGTGTTATCTAGTGGGAACCCGTTAGCACTGCAGGCTCTACTGCCTTCTTGCCGTGGGCTCAAAACGAAAGAGAAAATCATTCCTGCTTGCTCTAATTGTATAGTACCTTGTTTGTACTCCTTTTGTTTTGTTAACTTTTCCCACCTTGGCTTAGTGCTAGCGCACTAGCTGACATCTGGAATCCATCTATTTTGGATTTTTCTTAGCCATTGGATTTCCCTCACTGACTCTCCCTTTGCCCAGTGAAGCGCCCGCCTGCCCCTCGCTTAGGTAGCTAACTCAGCCTGCACTCTTTTAAAAGTTTTACCATCGGATTGGCCCCAGCCATCAATCAGTAAGTCTCTTCTCTCTCTTTGCTGTTGATCTGCGGTTATGTTTTAGTTGTGTTGTTAGTTGTGTTCTTGCTGGTCTCCAGTTGTTGGCCTCTGGCTTGCCTACCATAACCGTGGTGGTTGGCTAGGCTGGCTCGGCTAATAGCTAGTTGGCTAAATAGCTAACGCTAGCTTGCTGGGTAATATAACTGCATAGAGCTAACATTCTTTGATAACATTCTTTGATAACTGGTTAGATGGCATTATGGATTTCCAAAACGTTGGTTTACTTTAATGTTGCTGTAAGCTAGGTGTTGATAGCAACTGGCAGACTCATGCAGTGCTAACGTCACGGTAGGGCTAACGTTAGCAGGCTGGTAGGGCTAACGTTGGCAGGATAGTTGGCTTGCAAGTTGATTTGTAACAATACACTACCGGTCCAAAGTTTTAGAACACCTACTCATTCAAGGGTTGTTCTTTATTTTTACAAATTTCTACATTGTAGAATAATAGTGAAGACATCAAAACTATGAAATAACATATATGGAATCATGTAGTAACCAAAAACGTTTTTATATTTGAGATTCTTCAAAGTAGCCAACCTTTGCCTTGATGACAGTTTTGCACACTCTTGGCATTCTCTCAACCAGCTTCATGAGGTAGTCACCTGGAATGCATTTCAATTAAAAGGTGTGCCTTGTTAAAAGTTAATTCGTGGAATTTCTTTCCTTCTTAATGCGTTTGAGCCAATCAGTTGTGTTGTGACAAGGTAGGGGTGGTATACAGAAGATAGCCCTATTTGGTAAAAGACCAAGTCCATATTATGGCAAGAACAGCTCAAATAAGCAAAGAGAAACGACAGTCCATCATTACTTTAAGACATGAAGGTCAGTCAATACGGAACATTTCAAGAACTTTTAAAGTTTCTTCAAGTGCAGCTGCAAAAACCATCAAGCGCTATGATGAAACTGGCTCTCATGAAGTCCGCTACAGGAATGGAAGACCCAGAGTTACCTCTGCTGCAGAGAATAAGATCATTAGTGTTACCAGCCTCAGAAATTGCAGCCCAAATAAATGCTTCAGAGTTAAAGTAACAGACACATCTCAACATCAACTGTTCAGAGGAGACTGTGTTCATGGTCGAATTGCTGCAAAGAAACCATTACTAAAGGACACCAATAAGAAGAAGAGACTTGCTTGGGCCAAGAAACACGAGCAATGGACATTAGACCGGTGGAAATTTGTCGTTTGGTCTGGAGTCCAAATTTGAGATTTTTGGTTCCAACCGGTGTGGGTGAACGGATGATCTCCGCATATGTATTTCCCACCGTAAAGGATGGAGGAGGAGGTGTTATGGTGTGGGGGTGCTTTGCTGGTGACACTGTAAGTGATTTATTTAGAATTCAAGGCACACTTAACCAGCATGGCTACCACAGCATTCTGCAGCGATACACCATCCCTTCTGGTTTGGTCTTAGTGGGACTATCATTTGATTTTCAACAGGACAATGACCCAACACACCTCCAGGCTGTGTAAGGGCTATTTTACCAAGAAGGAGAGTGATAGAGTGCTGCATCAGATGACCTGGCCTCCACAATCCCCCGACCTCAACCAAATTGAGATGGTTTGGGATGAGTCAGACCACAGAGAGAAGGAAAAGCAGCCAACAAGTGCTCAGCATATGTGGGAAACCCTTCAAGACTGTTGGAAAAGCATTCCAGGTGAAGCTGGTTGAGAGAAAGCCAAGAGCGTGCAAAGCTGTCATCAAGGGTGGCTATTTGAAGAATCTCAAATATAAAATATATTTTGATTTGTTTAACACTTTTTGGTTACTACATGATTCCATATGTGTCATTTCATAGTTTTGATGTCTTCACTATCACTCCACAATGTAGAAAATAGTAAAAATAAAGAAAAACCCTTGAATGACTAGGTGTTCTAAAACTTTTGACCGGTAGTGTACATTCATAAATTATTTGCTTGTAAATTGGTTGAAAATTAAATTGAAACCAGTAGTCATGAGTGCAAATGATTTGGTAAAATTTGAAGTTATACACTTGAAGCTATTTCTGTTGGAGTTTACATTATAGGAAATGATCTGGCATGCCGGGTCCTCCATATCACACCCCGGAAAAACATTTTCCGATATGACTTCGGCATTCTTTGGAATTTCTGGAGTTTAATATAATAACTTGAAAAATAGAAAAGTGACGTGTAACTTTGCATATGGACTTTTGATGTATGTACTAATGCAAATCCATATGTTACATGTAGTTAAATCTGCAATATGTCATTTTTTGATGCAACCCGACCAAATGTCATTATCATTGAAAGCAAGTCTCAGAAGCAGAAGATCTGTCGTATGTGTGCTATTTCTATGCTTCCCGTTCTTAAGTTTCGTATCTTTTACTTTTGGTTTTGTACACCAGCTTCAAACAGCTGAAAATACAATATTTGTGGTTATATAAAATATATTTAACAGCGGTTTAGATGGTACAATGATTGCTTGTTTTGTCACAAACTGAAATTAGGCAAACTATTAGAATTTTAGCAACCAGGAAATGGCGGAGCGATTTAACTTTAAGTTTATGCTACCAACCCTTTAACCCAATGAGTCCCACTGTAACACTCGTTATTGGACTACTAACCTCCTTTAAACATCATGTCTTTGAGCTACATGGGGTGTACCATTGCATTCGTCTATTTATTTTGCATCTGTAGATACCAACCATTATCAGTCTGTGTGACGGGGGCTGAGCTAGTGGTGTTTGTGAGACCAGGGTGGATCCCGAAGGGGCCCGGGGCTGGGTCTTTTTACAAAAACGTCTGTAGAGTCCAAATGGTTTTAGCTACAAAGCTACGGTGCATTCGGAAAGTATTCAGACCCCTTGACCTTTTCCACATTTTGTTACGTTACAGCCTTATTCTAAAATGGATTACATTGTTTTTTTCCCCTCTTCAATCTACACACAATACCACATAATGACAAAGCAAAAACAGGTTTCTAGAAATGTTTGCAAATGTATAAAACTGAAAAATCAAATTGACATAAGTATTCAGACCCTTTAATAAGTACTTTGTTGAAGCACCTGTCTGGACCTCTGGCAGTCTCTATGGGGGTGCCACAGGGTTCAATTCTCGGGCAGACTCTATTCTCTCTGTATATCCATGATGTCGCTCTTGCTGCTGGTGACTCTCAGATCCACCTCTACGCAGACAACACCATTTTGTATACATCTGGCCCTTCATTGGACACTGTGTTAACAAACCTCCAAATGAGCTTCAATGCCATACAACACTCCTTCCGTAGCCTCCAACTGCTCTTAAACGCTAATAAAACTAAATGCATGCTCTTCAATCGAACGCTGCTTGCACCCACCCACCCGACTAGAATCACTACTCTCGGCGGGTCTGACTTAGAATATGTGGACAACTACAAATACCTAGGTGTCTGGTTAGACCGTAAACTCACATTAAGCATCTCCAATCCAAAATTAAATCTAGAATCGGCTTCCTATTTCGCAACAAAGCCTCCTTCACTAATGCTGCCAAACACGCCCTCGTAAAACTGACTATCCTACCAATCCTTGACTTCGGCGATGTCATTTACAAAATAGCCTCCAACACTCTACTCAGCAAATTGGATGTAGTCTATCACAGTGCCATCCGTTTTGTCACCAAAGACCCATATACTACCCACCACTGTGACCTGTACGCTCTCGATGGCTGGCCCTCACTACATATTCGTCGCCAAACCCACTGGCTCCAGGTCATCTATAAATCACTGCTAGGCAAATCCCCGCCTTATCTTAGCTCATTGGTCACCATAGCAACACCCACCCGTAGTATGCGCTCCAGCAAGTATATCTCACTGGTCATCCCAAAAGCCAACACCTCCTTTGGCCGCCATTCCTTCCAGTTCTCTGCTGCCAATGACTGCAACGAACTGCAAAAATCTCTGAAGCTGGAGAATCTTATCTCCCTCACTAACTTTAAGCATCAGTTGTCAGAGCAGCTTACCGATCACTGCACTTGTACACAGCCCATCTGTAATTAGCCCACCCAACTACCTCATCCCCATATTGTTATTTATTTTGCTCATTTGCACCCCAGTATCTCTATTTGCACATCATCTTCTGCACATCTATCATTCCAGTGTTAATACTAAATTGTAATTATTTTGCACTATGGCCTATTTATTTCCTTACCTCCATAACTTACTACATTTGCACACACTGTATATAGATTTTCTACTGTGTTTTTGACTGTACGTTTTGTTTATCCCATATGTAACTCTGTTGTTGTTGTTTTTTATCGCACTGCTTTGCTTTATCTTGGCCAGGTCGCAGTTGTAAATGAGAACTTGTTCTCAACTGGCTTACCTGGTTAAATAAAGGGTAAATAAAATAAAATAAATAATAAAATAAAACTTTAGCAGCGATTACAGCCTCCAATCTTCTTGGGTATGAAGCTTGGCACACTTGTATTTGGGGAGTTTCTCCCATTCATCTCTACAGATCTGCTCACGCTCTGTCAGGTTGGATGGGGAGCGTTGCTGCACAGCTATTTTCAGGTCTCTCCAGAGATGTTCGATCGGGTTCAAGTCCGTGCTCTGGCTGGGCCACTAAAGGACATTCAGAGGCTTGTCCCGAAGCCACTCCTGCGTTGTCATGGCTGTGTGCTTAGGGTCGTTGTCCTGTTGGAAGTTGAAGCTTTTACCCAGTCTGAGGTCCTGAGCGTTCTGGAGCAGGTTTTCATCAAGGCTCTCTCTGTAGTTTGCTCTGTTCATCTTTCCCCTGATCCGGACTAGTCTTCCAGTCCCTGCCGCTGAAAAACATCCCCACAGCATGATGCTGCCACCACCATGCTTCACTGTAGAGATGGTGCCAGGTTTCCTCCAGATGTGACGCTTGGCATTCAGGCCAAAGAGTTCAATTGTGGTTTCATCAGACCAGAGAATCTTGTTTCTCATGGTTTGAGAGTCCTTTAAGTGCCTTTTGGCAAACTCCAAGCGGGCTGTCATGTGCCTTTTACTGAGGAGTGGCTTCCGTCTGGCCACTCTACCATAAAGGCCTGATTGGTGGAGTACTGCAGAGATGGTTGTCCTTCTGGAAGGTTCTCCCATCTCCACAAAGGAACTCTGGAGCTCTGTCAGAGTGACCATCGGGTTCACCTCCCTGACCAAGGCCCTTCTCCCCCGATTACTCAGTTTGGCCGGGCGGCCAGCTCTAGGAAGTCTAGGTGGTTCCAAACTTCTTCCATTTAAGAATGATGGAGGCCACTGTGTTCTTGGGGACCTTCAATACGGCAGAAATGTGTTGGTACCCTTCCCCAGATCTGTGCCTCGACACAATCCTGTCTCAGAGCTCTACGGACAATTCCTTCGACCTCATGGCTTGGTTTTTGCTCTGACATGCACTGTCAACTGTGGGACCTTATATAGACGGGTGTGTGCCTTTCCAAATCATGCCCAATGAATTAAATTTACCAAAGGTGGACTCCTAGTTGAAGAAACATCAAGGATGATCAATGGAAACAGGATGCGCCTGAGCTCAATTTCGAGTCTAATAGCAAAGGGTCTGAATACTTATATAAATAAGGTATTTCTGTTTTCTATTTTTAATACATTAGCAAAAATATATTTTGTCATTATGGGGTATTGTGTGTAGATTGAAGAGGAATCTTGTTTATTTAATCAATTTTAGAATAAGGCTGTAACGTAACAAAATGTAGAAAAAGAGAAGGGGTCTGAATACTTTCTGAATGCACTGTATCTATGAAAAGCTGAGACTCTCACGAACACGAATACGTAACATGTTTTGCTCTAGGACTTTCACAAGCTACACAAGAGTCGTTAGAAGGTAAGGGGTTTTTCAACATAGAAGATAGGAAATCCCAGGACATAGTGTCTATAATACTGTAATAAGCTCACATAGTTGCTGTCACAAACGCCAAACTCCACACAGTTGTTACTGAGTAGTTGGATATTCATTACCCAGTGAGCAAATCATTTCTGTACTTACAGCATTCATATAAATCCATTTTTATCAGGTTTTTGCTTAGGCTGATCTTTTTTTGTTGATGTGACATTTGTCAATAAAACTAATGAATACAGCTGTTTTTGTCAAATTGTTTTGTGTTCTACTTGTAGCCCTGGTTGTCCTGAAAAGAAAATGGTATAACACTTAATTGTGAGGCTAAATACAAGGGCTGGACATGCAGATAAATGAAAGTCAGATAAATGAAATGTTCATTTTTGCTGAGGTCTCTGGACTGATAGGGTTAACAACAATAAACCAATTGAAAGCTAGGAATGGTCAGGTTGCCATGGTAGTATGAGGGAAGAAAATTGTCAGTACCTTAACACATACACACACAAACTCTTGATCCAACCCACCGCAATGAACACTTCTTTCTCCGTGGGCACTCCTACAGGCAGCCACCCGTTGGTGGCCCGTCGGTGGCTGACCCTCTTCTGCTTGGCGGGGGACAAGCAGGGTGTCGGGGCTGGCTGTTTCTGCGACAGGCTGGTTCTCCCCATGGACAGATAGCCGTTAGGTGGCTTGGTGCTCTGAGGGCACTCCCTGGCCAGCTTCAGTCTAGCCTGGGGCACGCTGCGGTCAGACAGGGGGGTGAGGAGATGGGGCTTGGCCTGGGTGGAGGAGGGGGTGGTGGGGAGGGGGCAGCCCGAGAGGGGGAGGGAGGGGGAGACCAGGAGGGAGGGGCTGTGGTCGCCTTTGGGGGAGGAGTAACCCTCTGGAGAGGGAGAGAGAGAGAGAGAGAGAAAGAGAGAAGGGAGGAAGAACAGCCCTGCTGAAAAAAACAGCATAGACCAGCATACATTTCAAACTGGTTCTGCTAGCAGACCAGCACGGTCAAGCTGGTCTGACCAGCATGCTCTAGCTGGTTATTCTGGCGGACCAGCCTTCGTTGTGTTTTCGCTGGTGACCAGCCTTCGTTGTGTTTTCGCTGGTGACCAGCATAAGCTAAAGCAAAACCAGCATCAAATCACATTATGCTGGCTTGAAAAGTGAGGTTTAACTCCTATTGGAATTCAGCCAGAGTGGATTCCCATAATCTGCATTCAGAATGACTGCCAGGGTTAGAAAAATGAATAAATGAGACTACCTGAACCATCTAAACTGGAACAACCAACTAACAGATTGGATTAGTTTAGAAATATGTATGTTATTTATCTTTGTATAGCATAAGATATATCAATAGATTAATTAATCAATCAATGTACAGTGAGGGAAAAAAGTATTTGATCCCCTGCTGATTTTGTACGTTTGCCCACTGACAAAGAAATTATCAGTCTAGAATTTTAATGGTAGGTTTATTTGAACAGTGTGAGACAGAATAACAACAAAAAAATCCAGAAAAACGCATATCAAAAATGTTAAATTGATTTGCATTTTAATGAGGGAAATTAAGTATTTGACCCCCTCTCAATCAGAAATATTTCTGGCTCCCAGGTGTCTTTTATACAGGTAACGAGCTGAGATTAGGAGCACACTCTTAAAGGGAGTGCTCCTAATCTCAGTTTGTTACCTGTATAAAAGACACCTGTCCACAGAAGCAATCAATCAATCAGATTCCAAACTCTCCACCATGGCCAAGACCAAAGAGCTCTCCAAGGATGTCAGGGACAAGATTGAAGACCTACACAAGGCTGGAATGGGCTACAAGACCATCGCCAAGCAGCTTGGTGAGAAGGTGACAACAGTTGGTGCGATTATTCGCAAATGGAAGAAACACAAAATACCTGTCAATCTCCCTCGGCCTGGGGCTCCATGCAAGATCTCACCTCGTGGAGTTGCAATGATCATGAGAACGGTGAGGACTCCAGCCACCCTAGTCATAGACTGTTCTGTCTGCAACCGCACGGCAAGCGGTACCGGAGTGCCAAGTCTAGGTCCAAAAGACTTCTCAACAGCTTCTACCCCCAAGCCATAAGACTCCTGAACAGCTAATCATGGCTACCCGGACTATTTGCACTGCCCCCCCATCCCATCCTTTTACGCTGCTGCTACTCTGTTAATTATTTATGCATAGTCACTTTAACTCTACCCACATGTACATATTACTTCAACTACCTCAACTAGCCGGTGCCCCCGCACATTGACTCTGCACCGGTACCCCCCTGTATATATAGCCTCCCTACTGTTATTTTATTTTACTTCTGCTCTTTTTTTCTCAACACTTTTTTTGTTGTTGTTTTATTTTTACTTTTTTGTTAAAAATAAATGCACTGTTGGTTAAGGGCTGTAAGTAAGCATTTCACTGTAATGTCTGCACCTGTTGTATTCAGCGCATGTGGCCAATAAAATTTGATTTGATTTGAATCATTCAGAACTACACGGGAGGATCTTGTCAATGATCTCAAGGCAGCTGGAACCATAGTCACCAAGAAAACAATTGGTAACACACTACGCCGTGAAGGACTGAAATCCTGCAGCGCCCGCAAGGTCCCCCTGCTCAAGAAAGCACATATACAGGGCCGTCTGAAGTTTGCCAATAAACATCTGAATGATTGAGAGGAGAACTGGGTGAAAGTGTTGTCAGATGAGACCAAAATCGAGCTCTTAGGAATCAACTCAACTCGCTGTGTTTGGAGGAGGAGGAATGCTGCCTATGACCCCAAGAACACCATCCCCACCATCAGACATGGAGGTGGAAACATTATGCTTTGGGGGTGTTTTTCTACTAAGGGGACAGGACAACTTCACCGCATCAAAGGGGACGATGGACGGGCCATGTACCGTCAAATCTTGGGTGATAACCTCCTTCCCTCAGCCAGGGCATTGAAAATGGGTCGTGGATGGGTATTCCAGCATGACAATGACCCAAAACACACGGCCAAGGCAACAAAGGAGTGGCTCAAGAAGAAGCACATTAAGGTCCTGGAGTGGCCTAGCCAGTCTCCAGACCTTAATCCCATAGAAAATCTGTGGAGCGAGCTGAAGGTTCGAGTTGCCAAACGTCAGCCTCGAAACCTTCATGACTTGGAGAAGATCTGCAAAGAGGAGTGGAACAAAATCCCTCCTGAGATGTGTGCAAACCTGGTGGCCAACTACAAGAAACATCTGACCACTGTGATTGCCAACAAGGGTTTTGCCACCAAGTACTAAGTCATGTTTTGCAGAGGGGTCAAATACTTATTTCCCTCATTAAAATGCAAATCAATTTATAACATTTTTTACATGCATTTTTCTGGATTTTTGTGGTGTTATTCTGTCTCTCACTGCTCAAATAAACCTACCATTAAAATTATAGACTGATCATGTCTTTGTCAGTGGGCAAACGTACAAAATCAGCAGGGGATCAAATACTTTTGTCCCTCCCTGTACATGCAAAACCACAGATACTGAAACAAACAATTCTAAAAAGCAAACTGCAATAGAGCATGCTGGGAAATATGATTATGATGGGCGTGGTTTTGCATACCAGCAAAATTCTAATAACTTGGGAGTCAACCTCACTTGGGATTTGAACTGAACGTCTCGGTTGCCAGCGACCTGAATTTCCTGCTTCACCACTGTATCAGTGGGTACGATAAAGATTGTTAAAAGATAGAATGTCTATTGGTTCCAATCATTTGTCCCTATGGGGGAACCCTTTTGAGTGCCATGTAGAACCTTCGTTTTGTCCCTGTAGGGGAACCCATTTAGATTCTACGTACAGTGCCTTCAGAAAGCAGGCCTATTCACACCCATTGACTTTTTCCACATATTGTTGTGTTACAGCCTGAATGAAAAAAGGTATTACATTGAGATTTTGGGTAACTGGCCTACACACAATACCCCAAAATGTCAAAGTGGAATTATGTTTTTAGAAATTGTTACAAATTAATAAAAAATGAAAAGCTAAAATGTCAATAAGTATTCAACCCCATTGTTGTGGCAAGCCTAAATAACTTTAGGAGTAAAAATGTGCTTAACAAGTCACATAATAAATTGCATGGACTCAGTTGAGCAGTGAATTTCAAACACAGATTCAACCACAAACACCAGGGAGGTTTTCCAAATAAGAGCATATATTGGTAGATTGGTAAAAATTGAAAAAGCAGACATTGAATATCCCTTTGAGTATGGTGAAGTTATTAATTACACTTTGGATGGTGTATCAATACACCCAGTCACTACAAAGACACAGGCGTCCTTCCTAACTCAGTTGCCGGAGAGGAAGGAAACCGCTCATGGATTTCACCATGAGGCCAATGGTGACTTTAAAACAGTTATTGGAGAAAACTGAGGATGGATCAACAACATTGTAGTTACTCCACAATACTAAACTAAATGACAGAGTGAAAGGCACTAAAGGAAAACTGCAAAAAATGTGGCAAAGAAATTAACTTTATGTCCTGAATACAAAGCGTTATGTTTGTGGCAAATCCAACACATCACTGAGTACCACTTTTCATATTTTCAAGTATATTGGTGGCTGCATCATGATATGGGTACGCTTGCCATCTGCAAGGACTAGGGAGTTTTTTAGGATAAAAAGAAACGGAATAGAGCTTAGCACAGGCAAAATCCTAAAGGAAAACCTGGTTCAGTCTGATTTCCATCAGACACTGTGAGACAAATTAACCTTTCAGCAGGACAATAACCTAAAACACAAGGCCAAATCTATACTGGAGTTGCATACCAAAACAACATTGAATGTTCCTGAGTGGCATAGTTATAGTTTTGACTTCAATTGGCTTGAAAATCTACGGAAATTAATATGACTAAGATTGTGCCTTTGGCTTCTGGACAACAAAATAAAGTTTATATAAAAACCAATAGAACAGGAGAGAAATGGCATATGAGGAAGTCTTTCAGTGGCGGCACGTCGAATATGCTAGGGAAGTCAATTGAAATAAATTTGCCAAAATTATACAATTACTCCTGTCTTTACAGAAATAAATAAAATACCTCAAAATACTTCACCAGAAAGCATGACATAGCCACAGAGGAATTGAGAATCAATCAATTTTTTTTTTTTTTATAGCTGCGGATTGTTTCAAATCACAAACTTGCCTATTTGGAAAGCTCACAATTTTGACAGAGCATATTTCTTTATTTAATTTTTTACCTTTATTTAACTAGGCAAGTCAGTTAAGAACAAATTCTTATTTACAATGATGGCCTACACCTGCGCGCCGGGGCTCCCGAGTGCGCCGCCCTATGGGACTCCCAATCACGGCCAGTTGTGATACAGCCTGGAATCGAACCAGGGGGTCTGTAGTGACGCCTCAAGCACTGAGATGCAGTGCCTTAGACCGCTGCGCCACTCGGGAGCCCTAAATGGCAATAGGCCTAGCTGATTATTGAGTTGTCAAATCTTGCGCATTCATTGTTTCATTGTGTGAATTGTTTGCCCTTTGATTGTTTATTTTGATAAATTCCCCATTACATAGTGGCTTGCGAAAGTATTCACCCCCCTTGGCATTTTTCCTATTTTGTTGCCTTACAACCTGGAATTAAAATGGATTTTTTGGGGGTTGGTATCATTTACGCAACATGCCTACCACTTTGAAGATGCAAAATATTTTTTATTGTGAAACAAACAAGAAATAAGACAAAAAAATACTGAAAACTTGCGCGTGCATAACTATTCTTCAAGGAAAAACTGCTCCAGCTCCTTCAAGTTGGATGGGTTCCGCTGGTGTACAGCAATCTTTATGTCATACCACAGATTCTCAATTGGATTAAGGTCTGGGCTTTGACTAGGCCATTTCAAGACATTTAAATGTTTCCCCTTAAACCACTCAAGTGTTGCTTTAGCAGTATGCTTAGGGTCATTGTCCTGCTGGAATGTGAACCTCCGTCCCAGTCTCAAATCTCTGGAAGACTGAAACAGGTTTCCCTCAAGAATTTCCCTGTATTTAGCGCCATCCATCATTCCTTCAATTCGGACCAGTTTCCCAGTCCCTGCCGATGAAAAACATCCCCACAGCATGATGCTGCCACCACCATGCTTCACTGTGGGGATGGTGTTCTCAGGTGATGAGAGGTGTTGGGTTTGCGCCAGACATAGTGTTTTCCTTGATGGCCAAAAAGTTCAATTTTAGTCTCATCTGACCAGAGTACCTTCTTCCATATGTTTGGGGAGTCTCCCACATGCCTTTTGGCAAACACCAAATGTGTGTGCTTATTTTTTTCTTTAAGCAATGGCTTTTTTCTGGCCACTCTTCCGTAAAGCCCAGCTCTGTGGAGTGTACAGCTTAAAGTGGTCCTATGGACAGATACTCCAATCTCCGCTGTGGAGCTTTGCAGCTCCTTCAGGGTTATCTTTGGTCTCTTTGTTGCCTCTCTGATTAATGCCCTCCTTGCCTGGTCCGTGAGTTTTGGTGGGCGGCCCTCTCTTGGGAGGTTTGTTGTGGTGCCATATTCTTTCAATTTTTTAATAATGGATTTAATGGTGCTCCGTGGGATGTTCAAAGTTTCTGATATTTTTTTATAACCCAACCCTGATCTGTACTTCTCCACATCTTTGTCCCTGACCTGTTTGGAGAGCTCCTTGGTCTTCATGGTGCCGCTTGCTTAGTGGTGTCCCTTGCCTAGTGGTGTTTCAGACTCTGGGGCCTTTCAGAACAGGTGTATATATACTGAGATCATGTGACAGATCATATGACACTTAGATTGCACACAGGTGGACTTTATTTAACTAATTATGTGACTTCTGAAGGTAATTGGTTGCACCAGATCTTATTTAGGTGCTTCATTGCAAAGGGGGTGAATACATATGCACGCACCACTTTTCCGTTATACCAATTTGGACTACAATTTGGACTATTTTGTGTATGTCCATTACATGAAATGCAAATAAAAATCAATTTCAATTACAGGTTGTAATGCAACAAAATAGGAAACACGCCAAGGGGGATGAATACTTTTGCAAGGCACTGTATGTCACCAGTAGTAAACATATGTAATGAGGAATTGATAGAAATAGTATCTCAAGACATATAGAAAGGGAGGTAGACAGGCTGAGAAGAGAGATTAATGAAATTGAAAGAGCCTGAATTTATCTTATTTTCTACTGGTTTTATTTGTCGGCTTTATGTATTTTGACTTAGTTGACAATGGAAGTTATAGGCCCACTGCTGCATTGACCTAAAGGCTATGAGTTCCATGCACTCATTTCTTTAGCCGCCAATGGATCACGGTGTATCAACGCGTCCATATGGCTGAGGCTGGTGCTCTTACATTAGTTTACCTTTTTAATTCAGATTTTTATGATTAACCATGTGACAGAGTTAGAGAAAACGTTATTATTTAAATGAAAATGTTCCACGGAAATGCGCATATGAACATCATAACTGGCAGATCGGTAGAAATTGTAGGATAAATTGTAAGGTTCTCCAAACTTGAAACTCTAACAGGGATTTTAATCTCTGTCACATATGGAACCACTCTCATCAAGTGCGCTGTTTTAACATTTTGGCAAATGTTTGAAAATGACTTTTTATTGGCTGCTTCATTACAGGAGTTGCATGTTCGGTTAAGATTAATTACCATAATCGAAATGTGATTTCTTTCATTCTGAGCACCGTGGGTGGACGCCCTAATGGGTTACATATGGATCCAGTAAATGCATATGTGTCCGGTAAATTTCTGAAATAGCCTGTAAATTAAAATCTTCCCTGTGACGTTGTCCGCCACCACATTTTACTAGCGGAAACCCTGATTAGACCATGCTCCCCAAATATGCTAATTTATGGTCCCCATCAAAACCACAACGAAGGCTGGTCACTTGTGAAAACACAGCAAAGGCTGGTCCCCAGCAAAAGCACAACAAAGGCTGGTCACCAGCGAAAACACAACGAAGGCTGGTCTATGCTGAAACATTTAAATCAGCATATAGGGCCTAGTCAGTAGGCATACCTGTCTTACCTGTCTTGATGCCGTGTGTTAACCCGGAGCAGCCTGTGGAGAAAGAACACCCCCTGCTGTTGACCGGCTGCATGGCTCTGTAGGTGTAGCCGCTGACCCGGCAGGCCTCGCTGTAGCAGGGCGAGCCCACTGAGCCACAGAAGGCAGGTTGGGCCAGCGTCGAGGTGTGGGACACCGGAGGACCCAGCAGCTTGGAGCCAGACACACTGCCGGGACACATTGTCGAGGGGCCAAAGTTCAGAGGTCGCGAGCTGAGGGTGGTCGACGTTGCTCCGGGGTGTGCGATGTGGACGTAGTAGCTGGAGAAGCAGGCGGGGTCAGCGGTGCAGAGGCAGGGGTGGGGGCTGAGGGTCAGGGCTGCATGGGAGTGAGGGTGGGCCATGGAGGGCGATGTCACCAGGCACTCCTGCTTCACAGAGGTCATGGCAGAGTTTAAAGGTCGTTCTTCTGAGTCGGCATAGGCCTTCTGACCCAGGAACAATGCTAGGCGGTGGCAGTACTCCACAGAGCCCTCTGGAGGGCAGCAGTAGTACGGGCTCAGCTCTGCCTCCACCTGCTCCTCTTTGACAACAGGCTTCAGCGGGTAGGCTAGCATGCTGCACGACTGGTAGCCTGGTTTGGTTAGCCGATGGGTGCAACCTCCAGACTCCCACTCCACTTTGGGCTCAAAGTTGGACTTCTTGCAGGCTGAACAGCCTCCCTGTTCTGGAATCAACTTCCTTCCCTTCGGCTTAGGCTGGCGGCCACACTGTTTAAGATTCAGTCGCGGTTGCTTCTGCGTCACATCAACTGATGCGGCGCTCGTAGTCTTGCAGTCGGTCGTCGTAGTTGATGTTGTTTTCACCCGCTGTTTGCTAGTCGCGGAGGTGCTCGTTAACTTTAGCAGCGCAGCAGCGTTGAGTCCGGCTAGCCGCCGAGGAGCAGGGGCGTGTAACATCTGTAGAGTCATCATCCCTGTCTCTTTCTTCTCTCCTCTGTCTGGTTTGGCCAGTTTCTTGGAGACTTTCTTGGCCTTTTTGGAGCGTCGACACAGTTCAGGCTTGTGCGATGTGGAGGCCTTGCTGCTGCTGGCTCTTGGAGCTTTAGGACCTCCAGCCACCCCTCCCCTAGCTGGATCTGTCCCCAGGGTTGACTCACCGCTGGAGGGCTCCTCCTGCTGTCTCCTGGCCTGTTTGGCAGCCAGCTGGGTCTCGTTGGGTCTCTCCAACAGTAGACTGTTCACCGCCTCAGCGTTGAGAGAAGCTAGCCGTCGCTTACGTGGCTCTGGAAACGGCGACTCCTGCACATCACTGGTGGTTTTTGATTTAGTTTTGGGTATCATCTTCTTCGCCAGGAGTTTCCCCTTGGCCTTGCCTTTTCCTTTGCCCAGTTTCTTGCACCGGGATTCAGGTTTGACCGGCGGTTGGCTGGGCGAATCATTCCCCCTCTCACTGGTGTCCTCCTGCTCCCGGATGTCCTCCTCCAACCGGGTGAGTAAAACGTGACAGCTAAGTCCCTCTTCCTCTGAAGCCCCTCCCCTTCCTCGTAAGGGATATGATTTCCTGCTTCGCCTCCTATTCCGCTCCGGAGTCTTCTCCCTCTTGTCCATCATCTCTTTAACCCCTCCCCTTCCTCGCTTGGTCCCGCGCTTCTTCATGGTCCTGCCAAATCGCAGCGTGCGCTCAGGCCAGGCCCCACCCATGGTCTCACCATGTGGCCTATGGGGGCAGTGTTCCCGCCACCCTGTGCTGCGGCTCTGGCTGAGGGAACCTTTGTTCCAGGTGTGGGTCATCACATGCTGCACCACTGGGCCTGGGGAGGAGAGATGCACTGTTAATGTCACTCCTATAAACCCTGGTACCTTTTCAATCCCTAGCCTATCGCCTAACCTCTTCCACATATATTCCAAACATATGTACATACCCCTTCAGGTTTCACTAATATAAAAGTACGGCCCGGTTCAATTTAGATCTCTAGTTCCTTATCCTAACCCTTCTACTCATCTGAAAACACTGGACAGATGAAAGCACTATAGAATCTCCACTTATGGAGCAAAGCGTCTTGGAAGGCTTGATGGAACATCATTATACTGCTTACTCATACTCTCCTATCCATTTCTTACAGTTCGGTAAACATTGAAGTGGTAGGGGCCCTAGGGAAAGCGCTTAGGGTCTGAAATAAAACCAGGCCAACAGGAGCCGCATACCACAGAATACTGCATACCATCTTATCCATATTCACACCAAACAAACAAACAATCACCAGAGACAGAACTGTGTATTCAAACATGCCTAAAATCCATTCTACCATCTTATCCATTAGGGATACATTCCTACCTTAATTCAAAGTCAAACACATGTCTTAATCAATAGTTCGGTAGAATCAGAAAAAAAATGTGTCACAGACAAACGCTCTAAAAGTGATGAATGTGCCTTTTGAAGAATCCATACAGCCATTACAAGAGATATGATTCTCAACGTCCAACAGTAGGCCTATTGATGGTTATTGACGATGTCCTACGTGTTTGAGATTTTGTACTGAAGCTGAAAAAAACTACTAATTATGTCCACATTATGAACAATAAAATGAAATACCCTATACACACACATGTATAATGTTGTCAATAAATCATGGAAAATAGATAATAAATATTGCCGTTATCTATTTAATTGATCCGCAGGCCGCCAGTTGCCAATCCACCGTGCTAAACAATAAAAATAAGGAACAAAAAAAGGAATGCAGCAAAACTGAAGTGCATGCCAACGCACTCAAAACAAATGAAAAATAGTCAAAACATGACTCCTTCCTTATGAGATCTTGTGAGAGGTCAAGAATTCCATCTGCACAGGGACAATGTTCTGACACCTTTTGTCATTCTAAACAGACAATCTAATTTACCAGACATTCGAATCCATCAGACATTCTATACTGAACAAAAATATAAACACAACATGTAAAGTGTTGGTCCCATTTTTCATGAGCTGAAATAAAAGATCCCAGAAATTTTCCATAAGCACAAAAAGCTTTTTTCTCTCAAATGTTGTGCACAAATTTGTTTACATCCGTGTTAGTGAGCATTTCTCCTTTGCCAAGATAATCCATCCACCGGACAGGTGTGGCATATCAAGAAGCTGATTAAACAGCATGTTCATTACACAGGTGAAAGTTGTGCTGGGGACAATAAAAGGCTACTGTAAAATGTGAAGTTTTGTCACACAATAAAAATGTCACAGATGTCTCAAGTTTTGAGGGAGCGTGTAATTGGCATGCTGACTGCAGGAATCACCAACAAAGCTGTTGCCAGAGAATTGCATGTTCATTTCTCGACCATAAACTGCCTCCAACGTCGTTTTAGAGAATTTGGCAGTACATCCAACCGGCCTCACAACCTTTTGTGGGAGAAAAACCTACTCTGATTGGCTGGACCTAGCTCCCCAGAGGGTGGACCTGGGACCCAAGTGGGTGGGCCTATGCCCTCCCAGGCACACTCATTGCTGCACCCCTGCCCAGTCATGTGAAATCCATAGATTTGGGCCTCATTCATTTATTTTAATTGACCGATTTCCTTCTATGAACTGTAAGATTTCCTTCTATGAACTGTAACTCAGTAACATCTTTGAAATTGTTGCATGTTGCGTTTATTTTTGTTCAGTATATTTCAGCAAACATTCTACATACAGCAAGCATTCTAAATCAGCAGAAACCAGTTAGACAACATGACATAATGTTTGTATCAAATAATTGTTACATGGAAGTAGAGCCCACTGCCACTGGCTTCATTCAGCAAACAAGTTACAAAACAAAACAGCCATGTCCTGTGTAGCCTAGCCTACAGGCTATTAACACAGACACCTAATAAACGTATCTAGCTACTGTATCTTGCCTACCATGTCTCTGTGCAAGCTACTCCACATTTAGACAAATGCAATTAAACACAATTATTTCCATGAGCAGGCATTAACCTATGTAATTACACCTTAACACTATGTGAGATATGGGGGCTAAGACAAGGGGACCGACAACTTGCCCAAAATACCCCCGTACAGGGTAAGGTGTTTTGAACTGATGCAGAGGGGTATTTTGAACACTTTCTATGCCAGAATTAAAAAGATCTAACACGATTCGGCTTGTTTGTCATTAAATGGTCTTCTGGTAGTCTACAGTCCATCTAAATCGATTCAAACACTAACTGGAACACCTGAGCTTCGCCCTCGTGACCCATTTGACTTGATCAAACATACCAAACGTCCGATAGCCTACTTGAGGACATCGGGCCGATATACAGTAGACAGGCTGCGCCTCGCTCGCTTGAAGTCTGTGAGTAGCCTGGCATCCGAAGTAACTGCTATATCTATAGGGCTACGGGCGACCCAAACACATCGCGGCCAAAATAAGACTGCCACAAACACATATTCCATGCCATTTATGAAAATAATATCGAAATAAGTACATATTCTAACACTATTTAGTCTGAACCCCATGGATATCGCATGCTAGCAAGCTACAGCTATCGATTCTGCAAGGCAGAAGGGATTTCGTTCGCTGAAGCGAAAATAGGTTCTGCACTCATTTTTGGACGGGCTCGGAACGCAACTTAAACACTCCGCACTCGAAAACCGTTACGGACGAAATATTTTAGAGATATTAACTTACACACTCCGTCATACTATGCCTGGAGATGCGTCGAAATAGTTCTGGACTGGTGTGATGGCTGAACTGATCTCCGTACTGGGGAGAGCAGGCGAGTAGAGATAGAGAGAAAGGGAGAGAGAGAGAGAGAGGACGGTGGCTGCCTGAGCGATGTGCCTTGCTCTTCCTGGTTCGGCTTCAGCGATTTGAAGAAAACTTAATCTTAACCATTTGCTATACAGACAAGACTCGCTGACATCCAGTCCTCCAATGGCGAAAAGGACAGACTGTTTATTTCAAGAATAAAACCAAAATATTTGTAGAATTTGCGTCCCGCTGCGAAGTGGCTTGAATTACTTGATTCAACTCGATTAATGCACGGGCTATGGAGCGATGTTGCCCCCCTCAACGCCAGCCTCACCCTGTCATTATGTCGTGACCAGACCCAACCCAGACCACATCCAGTAAACCCACAACCCATGTTTTCACGCATCGCCTGGTGTGTACAGATATCACAAAAACATTGTTATGTACACCCAAGAGTGTAAAACATGCAGGGAAACAACACCAGTTCATTCCCATTCCCTGTAGTGGAATAAAATAATCATGCTTTTCAGATCACAGTCCATAATGTTATTAGCCTAATAGATTTTTTGCGTGCCCAAAAAGTTAATTGGATATGGAAATAATTCTATTTTTTAATCAATCTAATACAAAAAGGTCCAAATGATTGATGAAATGGCATATAGGCTGCTTCATGTACAATACCGCTATTAGGCCCATCTGTTTTATTTATTGCTTTATTAAATGATCTATTGCTTTATTATGGCTAAAAGCAAACATGACCCAGTCCTGTTGCAGAGGAAATTAGCCTTATCCAGCACAACAATAATATGCGGGCCTCCACACCACGTTTGAAAACGGGCAAATTATTATGACAAATTATAAAGATCCAAACACTGAGCACACTAGGGGTCTTGGTTTTGTGAAGGTGTCAGGTGATTACAATAATGCATAAGCAGCGATATTCAATAGTCCGGAGTGGTTTCCTTCCTCTGCTTGTCTCCTTTCCTTCAGCTGCATAGATATGAACTGGGCAGTTTAAATCAAATCCCCAGGGTATCCACCATTGCTTTTCCTTGTTATGTGTTTTCAGATCTGCGTTGATGAAGGAGAGGTGAGGAAGCTCCTTTAGACTATCGAAATGAAGGAGAGAAGACAAGGAGAGGAAGCTGTTGTAGACTATCCAGATGGACCCTATACTGTTTTACCACCCCCACGCCTTGCATGAAGATGAACATGTGTGATTTCATGGCCAAGACATCTGACCAAGCAACCACCAAACGTTGCCCTTTCTGATGTTTCCAGAATATCCCATTTGAACCCAAGGTAATTTTGTTTAAATATCTAGATGAATATCTGTCCCTACAATTTCAACATTGCAGTCAGAAAAGGACTTCGGCTGCAAACTGAACAGAACGTAAAATGACAATATCAGATGACTTGAAGCAGCTAGTCATGACTGACTGTTTTCAATGTTTAATTTATGACATCATTCTGCAGGCCTCTATGACTGAAGGTACATGCAGTAGTGAACTCCTGAAAAGTGCACATCAGATAGGCTAAGTGCATTACCGTTTTTCTTAGGGATGTAGACCTAACGAGTCACCCCAGATTCAAATGTCTAAGATACAAGTGCATCGGTCCCAAGAACCTCAAACCGACCCAAAGGTAGCATGCATCGGTCAGAAATTATATTCAAAAGTTACGAATCACGGGTTCACATTTTGTTGTTGTTGCTCCTATCAAATTCTTTCTACCTTCTGAAAATACCTAATATTTTGTGACAACTGACGCGTCCTCTCTTTCAGTGTCGAACTGCATGTAATTGTGTTGACAGTCATTGATCTACAAGTCATTTTGCATGCCGAACAACCCCAGGCAATATCAGTAGCCTAGTCAAACTATGCACTGTGCCCAGTTTCGCGCGCTGACCAACGCGAAGTAGGCGCCGTGTTCCTGATCTTGCACATCTGCGCGGCCCTTTCCAGCATTCAAATGCTAAAATGGCTTGCATGATATTAAGGTTTATTAGTTGATTGACAACCTATGTAATTTGCTAGGTTATTGTTATCTATGCCCTGTTAAAAATGTTGTATTTTACCGGAATAAAAGTAAGCTACAGGAGACAACTCATCTGGCTATACTTGCTGAATGGGGTTTACAATATATTTTATTTGGATTATTCAGGTTCACCATCAGCAATAGATTTGGTAGTTTTGCTTTAAACAATCAGTGTATATGGTCATATATAGATATACAGGGTAAAGTAGATAATTTCATAAGGAGGACAGCAATCACTTTTGCGAGGCCCACTGCATGGCAATAGCCAGATAAGAAAAAAATCACTCTGTTAAAACTTCCAAATGGCTAAAACCATTCGATTTTGAGATGTGGGTGAAATCTAAAGCTGTGCTATATATTCATTGGCTATGTCATAGCTAATTTGTAAATGATAAATAAATAATAAATATTGATACACCAGAATTTTTACTTTGTTACCACTGTTAACCCTTTACACTTGTGGGAATTGACCTATATGGATAGGGCTAAATTGAAATGTTTCTTACAGAAGAAATATGAAAAGCATAAGCATGTTAGCAATTGAAAGGGAACAGTTTTGAGATCATGGAAAAATGATTAGACCAAAAGGTGGGGACACAACAGCTCACCTGACACAAGACTGAATCCAAATTTACACAGTTGATTTTATGTGCATTTTACATTTACTGTACTTTTTGCTGCATTTGTTGATAACGAAATCTTAAAATACTTGACACGTTCAGTAACATAAGAATATTTTTGGAAAATGTGGGGTAGGTGCAATATATGACAAAAAAATTACAAGGGTTTGAGTGAGAGGACTAACTGGTGTCTCCAAGTGTCCACACACCTCTCCAAAGTGTGCACAGTTCGTAAATTAATTTCAATGCATTTTTATGACTCAAAGAAGTGTCTTCAACTATAACGTTTTTTTTTTTAGCTCTCCTAGCTGTGCCCGTTGAGGAACTAGAGCAAGCACACTTGTAGTTTTGGTTGGAACACAACCCTCCATCCCCGCCATCACACAATTACTGTTGTTTACGCAATCCAAAAACGGTCCATTAAAAATCGCAATCTGCGTCAGGTAGGCAGAATTTGAAAGTTTGTTCTATTGCCAACATGACTAGCTAAGTTATACAATACGATATTACAGTGTCAGGCTTTCACAATGCAATTCAGAGAAACAGATCGTAATTTGGGTACGGATAGAAAGGAGTGATTAGTGCATTCAGGTGCGTGTGCTGCGGCAAATTGTATTCACAATAGAAAAACAGGCTCATTCTGTTCAGAACAACCCAGTGTATGACGCCATGTCATCTTGTAACTGTACATCAAACATAGTGATCAGAAACGTTGGCACTGTATAGGACATGAGTTTTATACTATGGAAATGTGAAGTGCAAATTTGGACTCACAGGTGTTTGGCTTGCTTGTATGACATCAAAGCTGTATTTATTATAATCCTCAACGTCTCATCTTTCAAAATACATAGTCCTCTTAATTTACAGCATTTCCCTCACTCAAACATATTTTTTGTTGTTGCTAAAGTTACTCAATTAGCAGGAGGGATGGGGGCAATTTCTTGTCTCGCGAGGTGCTCAACTTCAGAACGGCTGTCAGTCAAAACCCATACAGCGCTGTGAAGCAGAGACCCTGAGCTCTGACATCATGTATAGCATGTTACTGTCCAGCCACTGCGTTCCAATTTAGGCATTTATCAGTGTCCAAATCTGCCATTTTCAACCTGTTTGTTTATGAGTGTAAAGGGTAATTAAAAATAAAGGTGCAAGTTGGAACCAAATAAGGTACTTGAGAGCGATGTCATAGGGGAAACATTTTAGGGTCTCTGAAGAACCATAAATGGGATGGCTCTTTGAAGAACCATACAAAAATCCCAAACCAGAAATGTTTCGGCCCTCCAGGACCAGAATTGAATAGCCCTGCTATAGGGTTTTATTTGCATATTTCCCAGGGTGCCTTATCAGTGAATTTTAGAGTTACCATGACGGTTTGGTAGTGACAGAGACATGGTTGTTGCATTCATTCATTGTCAGTCCTGTGGCTTTCACCAAGTGAGATCCTAAATGAATATGTTGTCAATAAAATAAAAAATTAAGACAATACAATATATTTCATAAGGCCTCCTGATGAGGGCCTAGTTTTACCCTAATACAGTGGCCTGAAACTCATTACAGGCTACATCAGGCCTGCAATTAACATTATGCTGGCTTGCAAAGGAACGTGTAATTCCTATTGGAATCCAGCCAGGGTAGGGATATCCAACATTTAAAAAACATTCACCCTCAACCTGCATTCAGAATGATTGCCAGGGTTGGGAAGTTGAAGATATGAGATTACTTTAAACATCTGAACTAGAACAACCATTTCAGTAACAGGTGCAATAAGTCCAAGTAACAGATTGGAATACTTCAGAAAAATGTATGTTATTTATATTTGAGTAGCATAAGATCAATTAATCAATGCAGAAACATAGATATTGAAACAAACAATTCTAAAAGTCAACCTGCAATAGAGCATGCTGGGAAATATGATGATGGGCGTGGTTTTGGTTCAACTCTGATTATTAACACCAACACTGGGATTATTTTATACCACTGAGTGTTAATTTAACTATTTACAGTGTTAATTTAATGCTTGAATCAACACTAGAAATGTTACACCAAAAAATAAACACTAGTTAACATTGGCTAATTTGCTGTGTGCTATGAAAGGGAAACATCTGCAGGCTTCCATACATTTCAAGAACCTTTTAGAATTCTGAAGAACCGTAGATGCCACGTCAAGAACCCAACAAAGGTTATTTATTGTGCAAGAGTTCTCCAAGGAACCTTATGAACCTTTTTCAGTGCAGGTTTAGTATCATAGTACTCGATACCATCACGATACTCGATACCAAGGCAAAAAAAAGAAGGCATATTAGCCAAAGTCACAGAATGGCACTTCATCTAGACAGATCAACTCAGCTACTACTCTGTTCAATCGTTGGGCATCTTTTGAGTTCAATATATTACATTTGCATTTTTTTATGTAAAATATTTTTCAGAGACAGCCATGTATGCATTAATTTTTTTAGTTATTTATTTTTTATTTCACCTTTATTTAACCAGGTAAACCAGTTGAGAACAAGTTCTCATTTACAACTGCGACCTGGCCAAGATAAAGCAAAGCAGTGCGATTAAAAACAACAACAGAGTTACATATGGGGTAAAACAAAACAAAGTCAAAAATACAACAGAAATACATATAATATACAGTGTGTGCAAATTTAGCAAGTTATGGAGGTAAGGCAATAAAATAGGCTATAGTGCAAAATAATTACAATTAGTATTAACACTGGAATGATAGATGTGCAAGAGATGATGTGCAAATAGAGATACTGGGGTACAAATGAGCAAAATAAATAACAATATAGGGATGAGGTAGTTGGGCGGGCTAATTTCAGATGGGCTGTGTACAGGTGCAGTGACCGGTAAGGTGCTCTGACAACTGATGCTTAAAGTTAGTGAGGGAGATAAGAGTCTCCAGCTTCAGAGATTTTTGCAATTTGTTCCAGTCATTGGCAGCAGAGAACTGGAAGGAATTGCGGCCAAAGGAGGTGTTGGCTTTGGGGATGACCAGTGAGATATACCCGCTGGAGCGCAGACTACGGGTGGGTGTTGCTATGGTGACCAATGAGCTAAGATAAGGCGGGGATTTGCCTAGCAGTGATTTATAGATGGCCTGGAGCCAGTGGGTTTGGCGACGAATATGTAGTGAGGACCAGCCAACAAGAGCGTACAGGTCACAGTGGTGGGTAGTATATGGGGCTTTGGAGACAAAACGGATGGCACTGTGATAGACTACATCCAATTTGCTGAGTAGAGTGTTGGAGGCTATTTTGTAAATGACATCGCCGAAGTCAAGGATCAGTAGGATAGTCAGTTTTACGAGGGCATGTTTGGCAGCATGAGTGAAGGAGGCTTTGTTGCGAAATAGGAAACCGATTCTAGATTTAACTTTGGATTGGAGATTCTTAATGTGAGTCTGGAAGGAGAGTTTACAGTCTAACCAGACACCTAGATATTTGTAGTTGTCCACATACTCTAGGTCAGACCCGTCGAGAGTAGTGATTCTAGTCGGGTGGACGGGTGCAAGCAGCGTTCGGTTGAAGAGCATGCATTTAGATTTATTAGCGTTTAAGAGCAGTTGGAGGCTACGGAAGGAGTGTTGTATGGAATTGAAGCTCGTTTGGAGGTTTGTTAACACAGTGTCCAATGAAGGGCCAGATGTATACAAAATGGTGTCGTCTGCGTAGAGGTGGATCTGAGAGTCACCAGCAGCAAGAGCGACGTCATTGATATACACAGAGAAAAGAGTCGGCCCAAGAATTGAACCCTGTGGCACCCCCATAGAGACTGCCATAGGTCCAGACAACAGGCCCTCCGATTTGACACATTGAACTCTATCTGAGAAGTAGTTGGTGAACCAGGCGAGGCAGTCATTTGAGAAACCAAGGCTATTTAGTCTGCCAATAAGAATGCGGTGGTTGACAGAGTCGAAAGCCTTGGCCAGGTCAATGAAAACGGCTGCACAGTACTGTCTATTATCGATCGCGGTTATAATATCGTTTAGGACCTTGAGCGTGGCTGAAGTGCACCCATGACCAGCTCGGAAACCGGATTGCATAGCGGAGAAGGTACGGTGGGATTCGAAATGGTCGGTGATCTGTTTGTTGACTTGGCTTTCAAAAACTTTTGAAGGGCAGGGCAGGATGGATATGGGTCTGTAACAGTTTGGATCTAGAGTGTCACCCCCTTTGAAGAGGGGGATGACCGCGGCAGCTTTCCAATCTCTGGGGATCTCAGACGTTACGAAAGAGAGGTTGAACAGGCTAGTAATAGGGGTTGCGACAATTTCGGCGGCTAGTTTTAGAAAGAAAGGGTCCAGATTGTCTAGCCCAGATGATTTGTAGGGGTCCAGATTTTGCAGCTCTTTTAGAACATCAGCTGTCTGGATTTGTGTGAAGGAGAAGCGGGGGGGGGCATGGGCAAGTTGCAGCGGAGGGTGCAGAGCTGGTGGCCGGGGTAGTGGTAGCCAGGTGGAAAGCATGGCCAGCCGTAGCAAAATGCTTGTTGAAATTCTCGATTATTGTAGATTTATCGGTGGTGATAGTGTTTCCTAGCCTCAGTGCAGTGGGCAGCTGGGAGGAAGTGCTCTTATTTTCCATGGACTTTACAGTGTCCCAAAACTTTTTGGAGTTAGTGCTACAGGATGCAAATTTCTGTTTGAAAAAGTTAGCCTTTGCTTTCCTAACTGCTTGTGTATATTGGTTCCTAACTTCCCTGAAAAGTTGCATATCGCGGGGGCTATTTGATGCTAATGCAGTACGCCACAGGATGTTTTTGTGCTGGTCAAGGGCAGTCAAGTCTGAGGAGAACCAGGGGCTATATCTGTTCTTAGTTCTGTATTTTTTGAATGGGGCATGTCTATTTAAGATTGAGAGGAAATTACTTTTAAAGAACAACCAGGCATCCTCTACTGACGGAATGAGATCTATATCCATCCAGGATACCTTTAATGAATAAATTAGACATTTTTTTTACCAATCTTACAACATAAAAGGTAATTATTTATTTTAATGGTAATCGCTATTGATAAACTGGGTAAATCAATATGTAGCCTAGGCCTATCCACAATACAGGTGAATGCATATTCAATAGGGGTGTTCATACATTGAGTTATTAAACTTGTTCGGTCTGATTTCATGGGGCTACAATCTGTTTCCCTTCCATTTGGGACTTATTGTATTGCACTGATCAACTACATTTGAACAGAAGTAGCTTCTTTTATAAAAATGTGTGTGGCCTCTTTAAAGAGGAACTGCACTTGCTGATTTGGCCTAATTTTTTGCCTTGCTCCTCAAGAAATGCTGCCGGCCATGACAGAAGCCAAACATGGGTTGGCTTAGGGGTATGGTTTGATGTGGGTGTTTTTTGGGTGCGTCCTTGCCACCACCAAGACACACCCATCTGTCAGAAACTGGCCAGCAGCAGTTTCCTCCACTCAATCACAACAAATACACTTCCAGCAGGTTGAGTTCAATAACTACAGGCAGATGTATGGTGAGATGCCAGAGGAAGCTTTGAATAGGTCAGTAGCTTACAGAGTAATATAAGAAGAATTGCTGAATTTATATAGATATTCTAAACTAAGTGTTTTGATAACTTTCAAATGTAGTGACATGTCCATGTAGAATGAACAACCCTTTACATAATACCATAGAAGCAGTGTTCTGCTAATATAACAATGTCCACATTTCATCTTCCATTGTAATTCCCAGCCGGTACAGATACTGTGCCTATCAGCATTTTGTCTGGTGGTAATGGGGCTACCTTGGCAAACATATCAGAGTGGTCATACCTTCCTGTGTTGTGTCCTGTATACAACAGGAGTTCCCTGATCCTGGTGCAGAATACAAAGGGTTTCTCCCTCCCCATATTAACTAATACCATCCAATCCAATAATAGAAAAAGACAATACAAGTAAAAGTTGTGTCTAGTAAAACTAATGCCAAGTGCCAGGTCTCTCTCCATTCAGAGACATCAGTATCAAGCCCGTCTGTCAGTCTGGACGTCATCACATCATCTTGCAATTTTCCTTGTGCTGGCTCAATAAATGTTTCTGTGAACACATACACACATAGTCACTGCTATATTACCAATGGCAGTTAGGATGGGTAATATCTGATACACAAACAGGTACTATGTTGAAGTTTGAACAGGTCAGACTAAACCTAACTAATTTTGTTCTTCCCATCGACGACCGTTGGTGAGCAGGCAAGAGCTGAGGTCTTTGCCAGAGCCGCATTGATGGACATAGCAGTGTAGATCAGCTCCTGGCCCCACATCAAAGATACTGGTCGGTCACACACAAACAGTGCACTGATTACATTATCAATGGTGGTTATGATTAGCCTGGTGGAACCAACCTGATCGCTGCGTTCACCTTTCTATTTCACTTCAGATATCATAAAATGTGAAGTGAACTAGAAAGGTGAACACAGCGATCAAGCTGGTTCCACCAGGCTATGTTACACCCTGGACATTATATGCATCTAAGAAGTAGGAAATAAGCAACAAAATGTCAGTTTACATAAATCATGTTTCACAACTGGGTTATCAAATGTATCAAAGTAATGAAGTGGGTTACCTTCTATATTTGTACAAATGATGAGCCTGTGAAAGCTGTTGCCGCTGACAGGTGAAGGTTGCTGGCCGGATACTTGCCAACATGTGGCTGACTGTTCCATTCATAGGAATGCTCACAGCGAGGGCATGTCTGCATCGTGCTGATGAGAGCTCCCTTGTTGATCTCTATGCTGTATGTTCGGCTGCAAACTGGACATCTCTCGAACAACTGCAGCAGGCATTCTTATGGGGTGGTGTTGACTGGGAGGGCCTGTGACAGGGTGATATAATATACAGCCAAGTAGTAAATAGCATTTTATTCTAAAGAAAGGTCAATTTTATTTGCTAATGCACTTCACAACCAAAATGACAACTAGTTGCATCTGCTTGGCTGGGGAATTAGCCTACTATTTTATCAAGACGTTTATTTCTTAATACAACTTTTTACATAACACACACATTACCTGTCGTTGTTGATGAAGCTGTATGTGTCATCAGGGCAGTAACTCAGATCACTATCAGAGGCCTCATGATGGCGTGTCCTTTTCATAGGAGTCCAGGGAGACAACCGATTAGGTGTCACACAAGGGTACTTGTGTCGCATGACACACTTTTATTCGGAGGTCTTGCCTGACAAGCTGTGAAAATAGCAAGTGAACAGTGAATTAAATTATTTTGTAGGTTGCGTAACCATTACTAAGAATAGTAAAGCCCCCTTTACTGACTCAAATAGCCGACCAATCAGCCTGTTACCAACCCTTCGTAAAGTTTTGGTAAAAATTGTGTTTGACCAGATACAATGCTATTTTACAGTAAACAAATTGACAACAGACTTTCAGCACGCTAGGGAAGGACATTCAACAAGCACAGCACTTACACAAATGACTGATGATTGGCTGAGAGAAATTGATGATAAAAATATTGTGGGGGCTGTTTTGTTAGACTTCAGTGCAGCTTTTGACATTATCGATCATAGTCTGCTGCTGGAAAAACGTATGTGTTATGGCTTTACATTCCCTGCTATATTGTGGATAAAGAGTTACCGGTCTAACAGGACACAGAGGATGTTCTTTAATGGAAGCCGCTCCAACATAATCCAGGTAGAATCAGGAATTCCCCAGGGCAATTGTCTAGGCCCCTTACTTTTTCAATCTTTACTAACGACATGCCACTGGCTTTGAGTAATGCCAGTGTGTCTATGTATGCGGATGACTCAACACTATACACGTCAGCTACTACAGCGACTGAAATGACTGCAACAGTTAACAAAGAGCTGCAGTTAGTTTCAGAATGGGTGGCAAGGAATAAGTTAGTCCTAAATATTTCAAAAACTAAAAGCATTGTATTTGGGACAAATCATTCACTAAACCTCAACTAAATCTTGTAATAAATAATGTGGAAATTCAGCAAGTTGAGGTGACTAAACTTCTTGGAGTAACCCTGGATTGTAAACTTTCATGGTCAAAACATATTGATACAACAGTAGCTAAGATGGGGAGAAGTCTGTCCATAATAAAGCGCTGCTCTGCCTTCTTAACAGCACTATCAACAAGGCAGGTCCTACAGGCTCTAGTTTGGTCGCACCTGGACTACTGTTCAGTCGTGTGGTCAGGTGCCACAAAGAGGGACTTAGGAAAATTGCAATTGGCTCAGAACAGGGCAGCACGGCTGGCCCTTGGATGTACACCGAGAGCTAACATTAATAATATGCATGTCAATCTCTCCTGGCTCAAAGTGGAGGAGAGTTTGACTTCATCACTACTTGTATTTGTGAGAGGTATTGACATGTTGAAAGCACCGAGCTGTCTGTTTAAACGACTAGCCCACAGCTCAGACACCCATGCATACCCCACAAGACGTCTCGTCACAGTCCCCAAGTCCAGAACAGACTATGGGAGGTGCACAGTACTACATAGAGCCATGACTACATGGAACTCTATTCCACATCAGGTAACTAAATACACCTTATGGAACAGCGGGGACTGTGAAGCAACACAAACATAGGCACAGACACATGCATACACACACATGATAACATACGCACTATACACACACGTACACATGGATTTTGTGTTGTAGATATGTGGTAGTGTAGTAGGGGCCTGAGGGCACACAGTGCGTTGTGAAATCTGTTATGAATGTATTGTAAACTGCCTTAATGTTTCCGGACCCCAGGAAGAGTAGCTGCTGCCTTGGCAGATCCTTAATAAATACAAATAGAAATCAAATTGCTGGACATGTTATGATTCCCACCTTTGCTCCTTCTGGTAGGTCCCGGCATCCGTTCATGACCAGGGGTTCAGTCTGGCACCCAACTGTGCAATTTGTCTGACAGAAAAACAGGGTCAACGATTATCATCATCCCTCAATTATAAACATAGCTCAAGAAATAACGTAATCTCGTTTGGAAGCTAATTCTATGCTTTACATATATAACCAACCAACTGTGACATGTTTTGAGTTTGTTGCTGGTAGGTAATACGCTGTTGTAGTCAGACATGAGTTAGCCAGTACCACCATAGCTGCATAAAAAAAAAAATTGGTTGCACCTCGGAGGCTAGTGACTGTTTCATCTTAATTACACTAACAGAGTGGCATGGAGATACAATAACATTGCTAAAGTAAATAATTAGTAGGAAACAACTTTGCCATATTATGTCGTCGTCAAAATAGCTAGCAATGCTAATGTTAGCTAGCTAAAATACAGTGGTCCCCTCAATCTTAGTTAGTTGGCTAAAGTTATACTGCATCTAACGTCAGTCTGGCGACGTCACAATCATGACAAAAGGTTTTCCTACTAATTATTTGCCTTCTTTTGAAATGTTATCATGCTTCCAAGCCAAATCCGAGTTGTATTAAGGTAGGCTAACGTTAACTGGCTAGCTAGTTGGTAGCTAGCTAACGTCAGCTATGCTAGCGATGATAATGATTATCAAAATATACATAACCAGATACATAACCAGCAGTCTATGGTCTTGCTACTAGTATACTCACCACCACTGGGGACCAACTAACTCCAACCACCTATTCTGCATGATGATGGGGTTTTTCGGCAGGGCATCCAAACCATAGGCTGTGCATCCTGCTGGAAGCATGCATTGCATGGGCTTTTCAGTCTTAAACGGCCATGATCCTTTGAACGCGATGGTTGGGGGCGATGAAACAACAGAGCCCCATTCAATGAAGGGAAGCGAAGTGAGTGAAGGGGCGATTTGCACGTGGAGCTTGGCAAAAGGGGACATGATTTGTTGACATAATTGCAATCCTAACCCAACCTTCATTTACTCATTGTGACGCACTGAGGTTCCAAACTCCATTTTAGACGAGATTGACTTTAAATGATCCCTTTTGCACTTTGTAGTACATTTTGACACTAGAATACGTTTGACTCATATCGATGCCACATAGGCCGTTTTGAATGGGATTAGTTGTTTTTTAGGGGCAGTCACTCTTTAACCAGTAATGACGTTATTCATGAAGCAAGAGGGGGGGGCGGCCTGTCGAGGCACAGTCAGTTCGCTGAAGCAATAGAACATCTTTGGGAGAGATGAGAGAGAGACCGAATGTGAATTAATAAGGTTTTTGGTGGCAATCAGCTTTGAAATCAGCATATTTTGCATTATGGTTTGCATTATCACAAAGTACTAGGGTAAAAGATTGATGATAGCTTTAGCTGTCAGCTAGCCATGAAAGTTAGCCTAGAAGCTGGAAGCTACCAGTATCTTCATGCATTATAAAGTGTTCTAGGCTAGCCCGTATGGACATTGTTTTGCTAACAGTAATTAATAGTTTAAACATTTCTACATGCCATGTCACATTATTCAAGTGTGTTAACTTCTGTGCAGCATGAGTGGAGAGCTAACATGATACAGCCCAGGCTCCCAGTGCAGGCTAGCAGTGAGTAAGTGGAACAGGCACGGTGCACACTATAATAAAGGGTTGGCTATGCTGATAGACAGGCTTGATCTGTGAGACATTTGACATTAGTACCGAAAGTAAAAACAATTCTAGTACCGAACCATTTTTCATGTTCTAGTATCGAAAAAGTACAGACGTTTTGGTATACCGTGCAACACTGATACATTATTAGCTCAAACACTTAATCTGCAAAAATGACAAGTTAATTAGTGGGTGATGATGATTTCAGATCCAAAGTAGGGGGACAAAAAAAGAACTTAAAGAACTAATCAGATGGTGGTAGTGGGGTGGTAGATGCCTAGTCTCCCTTTTGACTCAGCTCAGGTACCTAGATAGTACATATACCATAGACATACATAATTTAAAACACACACCATTATGAAGATGGCGCTGCTGTGGATTGCTGCAGTCTTATTTTGTGTGTTTTCTTTTTACGCTGATCTTTTTGTTACACAATGGCTCCGCCATCATATCCTATGACTGAAAACAGCTTGTGGACATCAGGACTAACCTCGATTTGGATGAAGATTTTTAATTCAAATGGTTCAGTCTGGATAAGACTCGGATAAGGCAAGAGGGGGAGGGGTATGTCTCTGTTAACAACAGTTGGCGTGCAATCTCTAAATGTTAAGGAACTGTGACGACCCTCTTTCCTTAATAGGATGTCGGTGGGCGGAGCCGGGAGGGTCGTCAGCAAAATGGGACACACATGGGCTCGGGTGTGTCCCGGGGATAAATACACCTTTTCCCCCATACATCGAGGAGACTTTTGGTTGTGGCATTTTGGGGCTTCTTTGTGTTAATTTGTTTTGCACCTCAACACCCCTCATTATCCCCATCTAGGCACGCATCCACTCACTTACACTACTGACTACACAGCATTGTTACATGGATATAGTTTACTTGATTTAATAAATATGTTTGTCATTTCTTTATCTCTGCATTGTCTCCCTCTTTGTTACGGGCAATGAGCTGGTTTGTAACAAGTCGTGGCTCGTCCGGGATCGTAAGGTTGGTTCATAGACATTTTGGCGTATAGTATTTTGTTGCATTATGATGGTTTAATGCTAATTGGGATGCGCTTTGGTTGGTATTCACTGTGGTGGATAGTAGGTTGTGTGCTGTGTTGGAGAGAGGAATATTGGTTAGTTTCCAGGCCCCTGCCCAGGCTGGAAACTCTTGCTCTACTCACTGTTGGGACATAGGTCTGAGGAACCGAGTACAATCTGCTGTGTACCTCAGTGGGAAATCTGGGTACGGTTGTGCAATTTGCTACCCGGAGCTATAGCCTTTCTTTTCCCCTGTTAGGCTTAGCGACGTGTTCCACTTTGGAATACGTTGGGCATGGTTATTTTGTTTGTTATTTTTGTGGTGTCCTTGGACAGAGCAGTTGTCTCAGGGGCACATCCGTGGCTTGGGGGGGAATCCGCCAGCATGCTGGGGTGGTTTTCCATGCCAGTGGGCTACAGTGCGTAATTACCCACCGTGAATCTGCACGAAGAATAGGATTGAGTTATTGTAGGATTTGGGGAGGCTTCTTATATCTCATCTCTCTCCTGTGGTGCCCAGTGGGATTGCCACTTCTCTTGTTGTGGTCCGGTCTGGTGTGCTCAGTAGAGGGCAAGAGAAAGTATTTTTTTTAGCAGTTACTTGTGACTATGGCGTCTAATGTAGACGAGTTCATTCGCGTTCCATCAGAGGAACTGTTCGAATTATGTACTAAAGAACGGCTGTTGAAGATCGCTGAACACTACCAGGTTGAAATTAGTGATACATGTCTGAAAAAATTGTTAGGTTGATATTGAAGGCCAATCTGATGGAGAGTGGTATACTAGAAGTTACCACTGGTGCAGCCTCTGCCGAGGACTCACCACCTCCCCAGCCGTCTCCTCGTTTCGTTTCAATGGCCGCTCCGTCTGTTAGCCCTAGTAGTCTTTCTTTTGAACAGCAGAAAGAACTGCTTCTCTTACAGCAAGAGCATGATCGTGAGTATGATCGTGTTAAGCATGAAAAGGAATTGGAAATTAAACAGGATTTGGAGCGCATTTAAATCAAGCTGCAACAAGAGCGGTTAGAATTGGTTAGAGAAAGAAAGCTCTCGGGGGAGAGTTTGCTTTGGGAAGGTGACCCTGATTTACCTAGGGGTCGCTCCTCTCTCGGTCGT
The DNA here is from genome assembly GCF_964263955.1 of Coregonus lavaretus. Taxonomy (NCBI): domain Eukaryota; kingdom Metazoa; phylum Chordata; class Actinopteri; order Salmoniformes; family Salmonidae; genus Coregonus; species Coregonus lavaretus. The sequence goes on from NC_140020.1 coordinate 31,095,621, forward strand.
GCTCCGGACATATTTTATATTGTTGAAAACTTACGGCTGTTGCCAAAATGTAATGAGAAGGACCTTGACACGTTCTTTTCGTTGTGCGTGTTGCTGATGCTAGGAGTTGGCCTGATTCTGATCGAATGTTGCAGTGTGTGTTGACTGGTAAAGCGCAGGAAGCATATTCAGCTCTTGGTGTAGTCGACAGTGTCAGCTATGATAAGGATAAAATGGCTGTGTTACAAATTGGTTCCTGAGCCATAATAAAGCGCTTAACAGCACTATCAACAAGGCAGGTCTTACAGGCTCTAGTTTACCGCCAACGATTTAGAACTTTAAAAAGGGCTGATAAACAGACTCATGTTGAGTTTGCGCGAGAGTTATCGTCACAGTTTAATCGCTGGTGTTCCGCCTCTGTGGTTATGAGTTTTCAGGGGCTGTGTGATCTGATTATGCTAGAGCAATTTAAGGACACGATCCCTGATCGAATGGCCACGTACATTACCGAACGAAAAGTGAAGACTATCTCTGAAGCTGCGGTTTTGGCGGACGAGTATGTTTTGACTCACAAAAGTGTTTTTGCAGCGCCCTGTATTCGGAATGAGTGGGGGCGTTTGGAGAGATTTGGGCCTCGCCCACCGAGGTACTCTGGTTCACGGGCAGAGCTTCATCTACGGTTGAGCCTGGCTCCCGTTGTAAAGCTGACATTAGTCAAGAGTGTCAACACTGTCACGGTTCAGGTCATTGGAAAAACGAATGTCCTGTTCTCAGGGCAAAGGGTAAATTTAGTACTTACGCTAACGTTAAACCTAAGCCTACGGCGTTAGCGGCGCCTGTCCCACATCCGTTCACTCCTGTTACTTCGTCTCATGCCCAGGTGCATGTGAAAGTCCCAATTGACCCAGATTATTTACCTATTATTACGGAGGGTTTTGTGTCTCTGTTAGGAAGTAAGGACCCAGTACCAGTGAAAATCCTGAGGGACACAGCTGCCTCTGAGTCGTTTCTGTTAGAGGCTGTGTTACCCTTCTCTGCTGAGACTGATTTGGGGGAATAGTGTTTTAATTAGGGGAATCGGAATGAACACGGTCAGATCCATTGCATAAACTGATATTGGATTCTGAACTGGTGAAAGGCAAGGTAGTTGTAGGGCTGCGTCCTTTGTTGCCTATTGAGGGTATCAACGTTATCCTTGGGAATAACTTGGCTGGTGAGCATGTATGGCCTGTCGTGTCTCCACCTCTAGTGGTTTCCGCTAAGCCGTCGTTTGTAGGGATTCTCGATGAGAGCGAGCAGAGTTTCCCAGAGGTGTTCTCTGCATGCGCGGTGACGCGATCTATGAGCCGGCTAACGATAATGCTACAAAGAAAACTACTTTGTGGCATTTTGGGGCTTCTTTGTGTTAATTTGTTTTGCACCTCTCAACACCCCTCATTATCCCCATCTATGCATGCATCCACTCAGCCTACCAGATGAGCTAAATGCCTAGATTACAACGGCAATGGACAGAGTTATGGATAAAACGTTAACAATATGTTGCCACAGCTCAATGAGAATAGCCTATCCAGAGTGGCGCGTGTAGCTTGTTGTTATTGTCGGCCAATCACAAGTCATCAAAGGGGCACTGCTACAGTCATTCCAGTTAGCAATGAGCACTCGGGAGGCCGGCGTCCCTCCAGAGTGGTCGAGCGCCATGCGACAGCTTTTTTGCCTATCGCATCATTCATGGGGCAACCGCGATAGGCTACTTTTTGCACGTGCAGTTTTCCCTCACACAGCCCACACGCCCTTCTCCTGACCGGCGACGCTACACCTGCAAGTCAGAGTGACAGACTCCCTGTCGCCACTTATTTTTTATACATTTACAGTGAGGGAAAAAAGTATTTGATCCCCTGCTGATTTTGTACGTTTGCCCACTGACAAAGACATGATCAGTCTATAATTTTAATGGTAGGTTTATTTGAACAGTGAGATACAGAATAACAACAAAAAAATCCAGAAAAACGCATGTCAAAAATGTTATATATTGATTTGCATTTTAATGAGGGAAATAAGTATTTGACTTAGTTCTTGGTGGCAATCACACAGGTCAGACGTTTCTTGTAGTTGGCCACCAGGATTGCACACATCTCAGGATGGATTTTGTTCCACTCCTCTTTGCAGATCTTCTCCAAGTCATTAAGGTTGAGGCTGACGTTTGGCAACTCAAACCTTCAGCTCCCTCCACAGATTTTCTATGGGATTAAGGTCTGGAGACTGGCTAGGCCACTCCAGGACCTTAATGTGCTTCTTCTTGAGCAGGGGGACCTTGCGGGCGCTGCAGGATTTCAGTCCTTCACGGCGTAGTGTGTTACCAATTGTTTTCTTGGTGACTATGGTCCCAGCTGCCTTGAGATCATTGACAAGATCCTCCCGTGTAGTTCTGGGCTGATTCCTCACCGTTCTCATGATCACTGCAACTCCACGAGGTGAGATCTTGCATGGAACCCCAGGCCCAGGGAGATTGACAGTTATTTTGTGTTTCTTCCATTTGCGAATAATCGCACCAACTGTTGTCACCTTCTCACCAAGCTGCTTGGCGATGGTCTTGTAGCCCATTCCAGCCTTGTGTAGGTCTACAATCTTGTCCCTGACATCCTTGGAGAGCTCTTTGGTCTTGGCCATGGTGGAGAGTTTGGAATCTGATTGATTGATTGCTTCTGTGGACAGGTGTCTTTTATACAGGTAACAAACTGAGATTAGGAGCACTCCCTTTAAGAGTGTGCTCCTAATCTCAGCTCGTTACCTGTATAAAAGACACCTGGGAGCCAGAAATCTTTGTGATTGAGAGGGGTTCAAATACTTAATTTCCTTCATTAAAATGCAAATCAATTTATAACATTTTTGACATGCGTTTTTCTGGATTTTTTTGTTGTTATTCTGTATCTCACTGTTCAAATAAACCTACCATTAAAATTATAGACTGATCATTTCTTTGTCAGTGGGCAAACGTACAAAATCAGCAGGGGATCAAATACTTTTTTCCCCTCACTGTATATATTTGTATTATTTAAGATACATTGGATGCCATGTCCATTTGAAAAAGGTTTCTGGAAAAGTACTGTAAATGTGTGTGTGCAAAATATATCAGATAACGAGAGTCAGTCCTGGTCACCTGGATCCACTGGTGACAAGTCAAGTCAAATCTAATTTTATTTTCATGTTCTTGCAGGCTTCTCACAGTGCAATGGTGGAAAAGTGACATAGTAATCAAATAAGTAACATAGGAAAGCAATCCAATAAGTGACATTGTAAATATATAACATACTAAAAATTATAAACTAAATCAAGTACAAAAGGCATGTAGATCAAATAAAATAAGAAAAAAGATTGCCTATAGGGATATAGTATGGACATAGTTTGCCCATGTGCATAGTGAGTGGAATAAGATAGTGCCGAAGCAGAATATGATAGTATATACAATAGTGAGATACTGTAACTGGGCAAATAACTCACTAACTAGCAATGAATATCAACACTTTGATTTCAAAAACGCATCTCGCCACTGCATGATTGAAAGACTGCTTGTGCCTGTCGATGCAGGCCTACAATAATTATACTCCAATGCCCTGTGAGATCTGTCGATGCAGGCCTACAATAATTATACTCCAATGCCCTGTGAGATCTGTCAATGCAGACCTACAATAATTATACTCCAATGCCCTGTGAGATCTGTCAATGCTGACCTACAATAATTATACTCCAATGCCCTGTGAGATCTGTCAATGCTGACCTACAATAATTATACTCCAATGCCCTGTGAGATCTGTCAATGCAGACCTACAATAATTATACTCCAATGCCCTGTGAGATCTGTCAATGCAGACCTACAATAATTATACTCCAATGCGCTCTGCAGAGAGTGTGACGTATGTGCGCAACACATCGCATCTGAAGGACACTTTGATACAATTCTGATCGGTCTAGCCTAATTGTTTGATATTGTGAAATATTTTTTATATTTTTAGGCCATTTTGTCCATTCGGACAACTTAATCTAGAATCTGCTTGTCCGACAATTATTTTTACTTCCCCGGGCAAGTGGACAAGCATTAAAGTTGAGCCCTGAAAAGCCTGTGGTGTTTTCTTTCCAAAACTCGCAAATCGCCATTATTTTTTCTACTAGCCAAGAATGGTAACTTCCTGTTGAAGTTTCTGTATCGCATTAGTGGATACTCAGACTGCTCTCAGGGCAAATCTGCCAGTTTTGACCAGCAGAAGTGACTTTTCGTAGTAGGTTATGAGAACGAATGTGGCAGATTAGAATAATTAGAATAAAGGGCAGTGTGTTAGTTAAAATGCCCAAATTGTCCCTGACGCAACTTGAAAATATCTAGCTGCAACCAGGCCTGCCCTGAGAACAGTCTTGGTTTCGACTAACACGATTCTGCGTTGAAGTTGGGCTTTTCGGCTTCTTCTGTTAGGTTTAAGAGGCGCCACCGCCTACTGTACATTTCTCTATTGGCAGGATTGACTGTATGAATCATAGATTGTAGCCTATATCAAAAACCTTCATGCAAATAACATGACTTTGGCAAAGGAGTTTAAAAAGTGGGTATATCGAGTTCTCTCCACTATATTAAAATATAGTATATTAAATAAAATGGCAAAAATTTAGGCTATTTTGGTGCATAATCAATGTATCAGTAATCTACTTAAAACTGTAAATTATTAGGGGTATCACTTTTTGTGTAATCCTCAATGATTTTAAATGCATTATGTCCACGTGTGGTTGTATTGTTTTCAAAATTAGCAAATAAATATAATAAAATAAAAATGCCAACAAATGTAAATTACTTATAGAAACAAAAACAGCTTGCAGCCTCTGGCTGGCTGTGGTTAGCTCGAAGGTGGCAGGCTGAATTTGAGATTAGAGAAATTCCTTGCTATTGTCTTTCAAATTAACTCGTGGCTAGATGGCTTGCAGAGGGTTTATAGCTGTCCTCTGAGTGGAGGCTAAACACCAGAGATGCAAAAGCGGCCTGCCAAGGGCTTATAGCGGTCCTAAGAGTGGGGGCTACCCGCCAGAGACGTAAATCACATCTTTAAGGCAAACTCCGCTTGCCCGCTGGCGGTAGGAATTTATAGCCTTGAGTGAAAGAGGAAAATAGCAAGCAGGAAGAAATGTTTTGCTATCTGGGATAGAGCCTCTGAGTGGCAAAGTAAGTTAGGAGATGATCTAATCAATGGAAGATGGAATTAAAAGTTAAATGACAAGGATATGCTACAATGACCAAGAGCCAACAGGTAGGCTGCTACTTAATCTGAATGGAGGTGATTAGATAACTAGCTTCTCTAGGTTTGATGCAGTCAAGACCAGCTAGAAGTTAGTCTACTAGCTTGAGTCGGCTTGGTATGGTTGGTTGCTGTCTCTCCCTCACTGCCCGTGTCACTCGCTCAAAGTACACACACCGCAAGGCCCCTCCTCCGCCTCCAAGTGACTCAACATAACAATCCCCATCAAAAAAGTAAATGCCAGAAACATTGTGAATGCTGTCAAAGAAGCTGGACTTGGGCCACAAATAGGGTGCTTTACTGTAACCAAACCGTGACCCGAAAAACGTACCGAACCGTGGGTTTGGTGACCTGTTACACCGCTAGTAAAGACTCCTCCCTACTAACATCAACACTTCTATTTTGTTTTGGAGAAATTGTTTGCCTTGTAATTCCATTACCAAAAACCCACATATCTTTAAGATATTTTATAATTTCTCTCTCTCGTGAGGGAGGGAGGATAATGAAAGCTCACAGAAGTAACAAGTAATTGTAGCCCTACCAATAAGTTAGTGGTATTACAGACTTGGGTCAGGGAGAGGTTGAAAATGTCAATGAAGACACTTGCCAGTTGGTCCGCACATGCTCTGAGTACACTTCCTGGTAATCCGTCTGGCCCCGCACCCTTGTGACTATTGCCCTGTTTAAAAGGTCTTGCTCACATTGGCTACGGAGAGCGTGATCATACAGTCGTCCGGAACAGCTGGTGCTCTCATGCATGCTTCAGTGTTGCTTGCATCGAAGCGAGCATAAAATACATTTAGCTCGTGTCACTGGGCAGCTCGCAGCTGGGTTTCCCTTTGTAGCCTGTAATAATTTGCAAGCCCTGCCACATCCGACGAGCATCAGAGCCGGTGTAATAGCATTCAATCTTAGTCCTGTATTGACGCTTTGCCTGTTTGATGGTTCGTCTGAGGGCATAGCGGGATTTCTTATAAGAGTCCGGATTAGGGTCCCGATCCTTGAAAGCGGTAGCTCTAGCCTTTAGCTCGGTGCGGATGTTGCCTGTAATCCATGGCTTCTGGTTGGGATATGTACCTACGGTCACCGTGGGGACGACGTCGTCAATGCACTTATTGATGAAGCTGGTGACTGAAGTGGTATACACCTCAATGCCATTGGATGAATCCCAGAACATATTCCAGTCTGTGCTAGCGAAACAGTCATGTAGTGTAGCATCCGCGTCATCTGACCACTTCCGTATTGAGTGAGTCACTGGTACTTCCTGCTTTAGTTTTTGATTGTAAGCAGGAGGATAGAATTATGGTCAGATTTTCCAAATGAGGGTGAGGGAGAGCTTTGTACGCATCTCTGTGTGTGGAGTGAAGGTGGTCTAGAGTTTTTTTTCTCCTCTGGTTGCACATGTGACATGCTGGTAGAAATTACGTCAAACGGATTTAAGTTTGCCTGCCTTAAAGTCCCCGGCCACTAGGAGTGCCGCCTCTGGATGAGCATTTTCTTGTTTGCTTATGGTTTTTACAGCTCGTTGAGTCTGGTCTTAGTGCCAGCATCGGTTTGTGGTGGTAAATAAACAGCTACGAAAAATATAAATGAAAACTCTCATCATAGTTAGTGTGGTCCACATCTTATCATGAGGTACTCTACCTCAGGTGAGAAATATCTCGAGAACACTTTAATATAAGACATAGAGCACCAGCTGTTATTTACAAATAGACACACACCCCCACCCGTCGTCTTATCAGACGTAGCTATTCTGTCCTGCCAATGCACGGAAAAACCAGCCAACTGTATATTATCCATGTTGTCGTTCAGCCACAACTCGGTGAAACAAAATATATTACAGTTCTTAATGTCCTGTTGGTAGGATAGTCTTGAACGGAGCTCATCCAGTTTATTCTCCAATGACTGCACGTTGGCCAATAGGACGGATGGTAGAGGCGGGTTACCACTCGCCGACGAATTCTCACAAGGCACCCGGACCTACGTCCCCTGTATCGGTGTCTTCTCTTCATGTGAATGACGGGGGATTTGGGCCTGGTCGGGTATCTGGAGTAAATCCTTCGCATCAGACTCGTTAAATGAAAAATCTTCGTCCAGTTCGAGGTGAGTAATCGCTGTTCTGATATCAAGAAGCTATTTTCTGTGATATATATCACACACACACACCTATCTATATCTATATCTATCTATATATAGTTGAAGACGGAAGTTTATATACACTTAGGTTGGAGTCATTAAAACTCGTTTTTCAACCACTCCACAAATATCTTGTTAACAAACTATAGTTTTGGCAAGTCGGTTAGGACATCTACTTTGTGCATGACAAGTAATTTTTCCAACAATTGTTTACAGACAGATTATTTCACTGTATCACAATTCCAGTGGGTCAGAAGTTTACACACACGCATTTGACTGTGCCTTTAAACAGCTTGGAAAATTCCAGAAAATGATGTCATTGCTTTAGAAGCTTCTGATAGGCTAATTGACATCATTTGAGTCAATTGCAGGTGTACCTGTGGATGTATTTCAAGGCCTACCTTCAAACTCAGTGCCTCTTTGCTTGACATCATGGGAAAATCAAAAGAAATCACCCAAGACCTCAGACATTTTTTTGTAAACCTCTACAAGTCTGGTTCATCCTTGGGAGCAATTTCCAAACGCCTGAAGGTACCACGTTCATCTGTACAAACAATAGTACGCAAGTATAAACACCATGGGACCACACAGCCGTCATACCGCTCAGGAATGAGACGCGTTCTGTCTCCTAGAGATTAACGTACTTTGGTGTGAAAAGTGCAAATCAATCCCAGAACAGCAGCAAAGGACCTTGTGAAGATGCTGGAAGAAACAGGTACAAAAGTATCTATATCCACAGTAGAAAGAGTCCTATAGCGACATAACCTGAAAGGCCACTCAGCAAGGAAGAAGCCACTGCTCCAAAACAGCCATAAAAAAGCCAGACTACGGTTTGCAACTGCACATGGGGACAAAGATCGTACTTTTTGGAGAAATGTCCGCTGGTCTGCTGAAACAAAAATAGAACTGTTTGGCGATAATGACCATTGTTATGTTTGGAGGAAAAAGGGGGTGCTTGCAAGTCGAAGAACACCATTCCAACCGTGAAGCACGGGGGTGGCAGCATCATGCTGTGGGGGTGCTTTGCTGCAGGAGAGACTGGTGCACTTCACAAAATAGATGGCATCATGAGGAATGAATATTATGTGGATACAGTGGGGAGAACAAGTATTTGATACACTGCCAATTTTGCAGGTTTTCCTACTTACAAAGCATGTAGAGGTCTGTAATTTTTATCATAGGTACACTTCAACTGTGAGAGACGGAATCTAAAACAAAAATCCAGAAAATCACATTGTATGATTTTTAAGTAATTAATTTGCATTTTATTGCATGACATAAGTATTTGATGCATCAGAAAAGCAGAACTTAATATTTGGTACAGAAACATTTGTTTGCAATTACAGAGATCATATGTTTCCTGTAGGTCTTGACCAGGTTTGCACACACTGCAGCAGGGATTTTGGCCCATTCCTCCATACAGACCTTCTCCAGATCCTTCAGGTTTCGGGGCTGTCGCTGGGCAATACGGACTTTCAGCTCCCTCCAAAGATTTTCTATTGGGTTCAGGTCTGGAGACTGGCTAGGCCACTCCAGGACCTTGAGATGCTTCTTACGGATCCACTCCTTAGTTGCCCTGGCTGTGTGTTTCGGGTCATTGTCATGTTGGAAGACCCAGCCACGACCCATCTTCAATGCTCTTACTGAGGGAAGGAGGTTGTTGGCCAAGATCTCGCGATACATGGCCCCATCCATCCTCCCCTCAATACGGTGCAGTCGTCCTGTCCCCTTTGCAGAAAAGCATCCCCAAAGAATGATGTTTCAACCTCCATGTTTCACGGTTGGGATGGTGTTCTTGGGGTTGTACTCATCCTTCTTCTTCCTCCAAACACGGCGAGTGGAGTTTAGACCAAAAAGCTCTATTTTTGTCTCATCAGACCACATGACCTTCTCCCATTCCTCCTCTGGATCATCCAGATGGTCATTGGCAAACTTCAGACGGGCCTGGACATGCGCTGGCTTGAGCAGGGGGACCTTGCGTGCGCTGCAGGATTTTAATCCATGACGGCGTAGTGTTTTACTAATGGTTTTCTTTGAGACTGTGGTCCCAGCTCTCTTCAGGTCATTGACCAGGTCCTGTCGTGTAGTTCTGGGCTGATCCCTCACCTTCCTCATGATCATTGATGCCCCACGAGGTGAGATCTTACATGGAGCCCCAGACCGAGGGTGATTGACAGTCATCTTGAACTTCTTCCATTTTCTAATAATTGCGCCAACAGTTGTTGCCTTCTCACCAAGCTGCTTGCCTATTGTCCTGTAGCCCATCCCAGCCTTGTGCAGGTCTACAGTTTTATCCCTGATGTCCTTACACAGCTCTCTGGTCTTGGCTATTGTGGAGAGGTTGGAGTCTGTTTGATTGAGTGTGTGGACAGGTGTCTTTTATACAGGTAACGAGTTCAAACAGGTGCAGTTAATACAGGTAATGTGTGGAGAACAGGAGGGCTTCTTAAAGAAAAACTAACAGGTCTGTGAGAGCCGGAATACTTACTGGTTGGTAGGTGATCAAATACTTATGTCATGCAATAAAATGCAAATTAATTACTTAAAAATCATACAATGTGATTTTCTGGATTTTGGTTTTAGTTTCCGTCTCTCACAGTTGAAGTGTACCTATGATAATAATTACAGACCTCTACATGCTTTGTAAGTAGGAAAACCTGCAAAATCGGCAGTGTATCAAATACTTGTTCTCCCCACTGCACACACACACACACACACACACACACAGTACCAGTCAAGTTTGGACACCTACTAATTCAAGGGTTTTTCCCTTTATTTTTTACTATTTTCCATGTTGTAGAATAATAGTGAAGACATCAAAACTATGAAATAACACACATGGAATCATGTAGTAACCAAACAAGTGTTAAACAAATCAAAATGTATTTTATATTTGAGATTCTTCAAATAGCCACCCTTTGCATTGATGACAGCTTTGCACACTCTCCCCTCCGGCGCTCTGATTCGCCGGTGCTCTGATTCGCCGGTCTACTGAGCCACCGGTCTGAGTGCACCACCTCGGCAACACCGGAATGGAAACCCAACGCACCCTAATCACCTCCAGCGCACCTGCACCTCATCATCTCGTCACCACCCCTATATAGCCCTGGAATGTTCAGTGTTGTGTTGTGTGTGATTGTTAGTGTCATGTCATGTACTCGCTCTTTGTTGTTCTCTTGCTCAGTGTTAAGTAAACCTTTACATTGTTGATTCCTGCATCTGCGTCCTGCCTCTTCGTATCCTCAGTGCTCATCACATATACATACATACACACATTATATATATATATATATATATATACACTCTCAATACCCCATAAATGACAAAGGAAAAACAGGTTCAAATGTTTTGTTTTTTTACAAATAAAAAAACATATTTACATAAGTATTCAGACCCTCTGCTATGAAACTCAAAATTGAGCTCAGGTGCATTCTGTTTCCATTGATCATCGTTGAGATGTTTCTACAACTTGATTGGAGTCCACCTGTGGTAAAATCAACTGATTGGACAAGATTTGGAAATGCACACACCTGTCTATATAAGGTCCCACAGTTGACAGTACACATCAGCAAAAACCAAGCCATGAGGTCGAAGGAATTGTCCGTAGAGCTCGGAGACAAGATTGTGTCGAGGCACAGATCTGGGGAAGGGTACCAAAACATTTCTGCAGCATTGAAGGTCCCCAAGAACACAGTGGCCTCCATCATTCTTAAATGGAAGAAGTTTGGAACCACCAAGACTCTTCCTAGAGCTGGCTGCCCGGCCAAACTGAGCAATCGGGGGAGAAGGGCCTTGGTCAGGGAGGTGACCAAGAACCCCATGGTCACTCTGACAGAGCTCCAGAGTTCCTCTGTGGAGATGGGAGAACCTTCCAGAAGGACAACCATCTCTGCAGCACTCCACCAATCAGGCCTTTATGGTAGTGGCCAGAAAGAAGCCACTCCTCAGTAAAAGGCACATGACAGCCCGCTTGGAGTTTGCCAAAAGGCACCTAAAGGACTCTCAGGCCATGAGAAACAAGATTGTCTGGTCTGATGAAACCAAGATTGAACTCTTTGACCTGAATGCCAAGCGTCACGTCTGGAGGAAACCTGGCACCATCCCTACAGTGAAGCATGATGGTGGCAGCATCATGCTGTGGGGATGTTTTTCAGTGGCAGGGACTGGGAGACTATCAGGATCGAGGGAAAGATGAACAGAGCAAAGCACAGAGAGATCCTTAATGAAAACCTGCTCCAGAGCACTCAGGACCTCAGACTGGGTCGAAGGAACACCTTCCAACAGGACAACGACACTAAGTACACAGCCAAGACAACGCAGGAGTGACTTCGGGACAAGTCTCTGAATGTCCTTGAGTGGCCCAGCCAGAGCCCAGACTTGAACCCGATCGAACATCTCTGGAGAGACCGGAAAATAGCTGTGCAGCAACGCTCCCCATGCAACCTGACAGAGCTTGAGAGGATCTGCAGAGAAGAATGGGACAAACTTCCCAAATACATGTGTGCCAAGCTTGTAGCGTCATACCCAAGAAGATTGGAGGCTGTAATCGCTGCCAAAGGTGCTTCAACAAAGTACTGAGTAAAGGGTCTGAATACCTATGTAAATGTAATAACAGTTTTGTATTTTTAATACATTTGAAAAAAAATCTTAAACTGTTTTTTTGCTTTGTCATTATGGGGTATTGTGTGTAGATTGATGAGTCGGGGGGGGGGGGGCAATTTAATCAATTTTAGAATAAGGCTGTAACATAACAAAATGTGGAACAAGTCAAGGGGTCTGAATACTTTCCCGAATGCACTGTAAGTATAAGTCAGCAATGGGGAGTTACTGCTTCCTAAAAGAGCACAAAACGTGTGGGCTACATTTCAAGCTGTTTTTGAAAAGCGAGTCAGGTAAAAAGCTTGGGTCTTAATTATAGGGGCAGTGTTGTATTTTGAGACAGGTTTGAATATGCAAATAATCCACTAATTCTCTGTATGGTAGTAGTAATAATAAATTGTATTTTGTAAAGTGGTTTCTTGCATCATACGACACAATACAATTACATTTACAGTCACCTACAGTGCCTTCAGAAAGTATTCAAACCCCTTGAATTCTTCCACATTTGTTGTGTTACAGCCTGAATTTAAAATTTATTAAATTGAGGTTGTGTCACTGGCCTACACACAATACCCCATAACGTCAAAGTGGAATTATGTTTTTTGATATTTGTACAAATAAAAAATGAAAAGCTGAAATGTCTTGAGTAAATAAGTATTTAACCCCTTTGTTATGGCAAGCCTAAATAAGTTCAGGAATAAAACAAATCTTAACAAGTCACATAGTAAGTCGCATGGACTCACTCTGTGTGCAATAATAGTGTTTAAACATGATTTTTGAATGACTACCTCATCTCTGTACCCCACACATACAATTGTCTGTAAGGTCACTCAGTCGAGCAGAGAATTTCAAACACAGATTCAACCACAAAGACCAGGGAGATGCCTCGCAAAGAAGGGCACCTATTGGTAGATGGGCAAAAAATATCTAAGCAGATATCACTTTGAGCATGGTGAAGTTATTAATTACACTTTGGATAGTGTATCAATACACCCAGTCACTACAAAGACACAGGCGTCCTTCCTAACTCAGTTGCTGGAAAGAATGGAAACCGCTCAGGGATTTCACCATGAGGCCAATGGTGACTTTAAAACAGTTAGAGTTTAATGGCTGTGATAGGAGAAAACTGAGAATGGATCAACAACATTGTAGTTACTCCACAATACAAACCTAAAAGACAGAGTGAAAAGACGGAAGCCTGTACAGAATACAAATATCCCAAAACATGCATCCTGTTTGCAACAAGGCACTAAAGTAATACTGCAAAAAATGTGGCAAAGCAATTAACTTTTTGTACTGAATACAAAGTGTTATGTTAGGGGCAAATCCAATACAACACATTACGGAGTACCTCCATCCATATTTCCAAGCATAGTGGTGGCTGCATCATGTTATAGGTCAACTTGTAATCGTTAAGGACTGTGGAGTTTTCCAGAATAAAAAAGAAACGGAATGGAGCTAAGCACAGGCAGAATCCTAGAGGAAAACCTGGTTCAGTCTGCTTTCCACCAGACACTGGGAGATGAATTCACCTTTCAGCAGGACAATACCCTAAAACACAAGGCCAAATCTACACTGGAGTTGCTTACCAAGAAGACATAGAATGTGACCGAGTTACAGTTTTACTTGAATCTACTTTAAAATCTATGGCAAAACTTGAAAATGGCTGTCCAGCAATGATCAACAACCAACTTGACAGAGCTTGAAGAATTTAAAAAATAATAATGGGTAAATGTTGCATAATTCAGGTGTGGACAGCTCTTAGAGACTTACCCAGAAAGACTCACAGCTGTAATCGCTGGCAAAGGTGCTTCTACAACGTATTGACTCAGGGGTGTGAATATTTATGTAAATTCTATATTTCTGTATTTCATTTTCAATACATTTGCCAACATTTCTAAAAACGTGTTTTCACATTGACATTATGGGGTGAGTGTAGATGAGGGAGAAACAGCCTGAATTCAAAACAGATTCTAACACAACAAAACGTGGAATAAGTCAAGGGGTATGAATACTTTCTGAAGTCACTGTATTTGGCCCATGGTGTTACAGACTAAGTAAAAAAACATTACATTGATGTCAAGACCTTCATAATGTTAACTTTTTAAAAGTCTCATGCAATGTAGACAGACCTGCATTGAACAGCACATATAGGCTACAGTAGGCTACATCATAGAAATCAAAAGCTATTTCCATGTGAAAATGTTATGGGATTTGCTCCATTGGTTTTGTTGGTAGGCCTAAATTATGCTCAAATAGCCTAATGGCTACTGTCTAAAACTTTAAGGGTACAGCCTCAGTGTTCACTGTAAATGCGTGCCGGAAGTTGCACAAAATTCTCACAACGTTCAAGTTTCCGCTCACAAGTCCTAAAATTTGCTCAGTGCCCCCAAAAATTGGAGGGAATACTGGTTGTGAGTATGGTCCAGTACATCACTAGGGCTGAGCTTCCTGCCATCCAGAACCTCTATACCAGGCGGTGTCAGAGGAAGGCCCTAAACATTGTCAAAGACTCCAGTCACCCAAGCCATAGACTGTTCTCTCTGCTACCGCATGGCAAGCGGTACTAGTACACCAAGTCTGGAACCAACAGGAGCCTGAACAACTTCTACCCCCAAGCCACAAGACTACTAAACAAGACTGCTAAATAGCTAACCAAATGGCTACCCAGCCTACCTGCACTGATCCTTTTTTGCACTAACTCTCTTGCTTGGACTCTATGCACACACACTGGACTCTACCCACACATATTTACACCCCAACATACACACACTACATACGCCCACACACACAGCACGCGCATACATGCATACTGACGCCACACACACACACACAAACACTGCTGCTACTGTCTATTATCTATCCTGTTGCCTAGTCACTTTACCCCTACCTATATGTACATAGCTACCTCAATTACCTCGTACCCCTGCACATCGACTCGGTACTGGTACTCCCTGTATATAGCCATGTTACTTTGACTCATTATTGTTATTCATTATTCACTGTGTATTTATTCCTCATGCCACTATTTCTATACTTTAAAAAAAAAATCTTAACTCTGCATTGTTGGAAAAGGATCCGTAAGAAAGCATTTCACTTTTAGTCTACACCTATTGTTTACGAATCGTGTGACAAATAACATTTCATTACATTTTGATTAGATTTGAAGTCAGCTCAGACAGCTCCAGCTCAGAGAGGCCCAGCTCATGAGCTCCATCAGCAGCAGATTTGAATTTAGAATGTGTTTATGCAAAAACATTGAGTGCCTGGGGTTGAAACCTAAATTATTTTCCAATCAGTTTGTTCTAAACAGAACCATTATTTTTTTGGTTCCCTTCAACTGTTCCGACCAGGTAAATAAAGTTCAGAACTAGTTAGAACCCTAAAAAAGTGCCTTTCCCTAAATAAGTCTATATAAAACACAGTGTTAGAATCTTAATATCACAAACAGAACTGGCGTTATAACCAGTTTTAGGAGGGCATTTCCATTTTATTTTTTCCTTTGCCCCTCCTTCTCCTGACAGTAGGGCCTGCTCCGCTCCTTTATCTAGACAGTTGAAAGTGCAGTGCCCAGCTGATAATCACCTCAAAGCTGAACCTAAAATATACAGAAATTTCACACATAACAGAAGTTAAGTAAAGTATTATGGGGAGAAGGGGGGAGAATGGGTGAGATGAGCGAGGGGAAGCAAATTATGCATAACTATGTAATCACCAACTGTGAATGAAGAACAGGGCGGGCCATTCTGTTGTATTGATCCATTCTAATTATAATCTTTAAAATGGTATGTACCCTATATCAGCCCACCGAATCAAAGCAGTCTTATCAGTCTACTCTGGCCTACTTGGAGTAGGCTACACAGTGAGAGCGTGCGTAATTGTACACGCTGAACGGCTTTCAATATCTGGGAAAACATCTACATCGGGCAGCAGGTGAGCGGAGACCTTACATTGGCAAGGGGAGAAATGTCACCATGGACAATTTCTTAACTTCACAGGCAATGGCGAACAATTTGCTTGCAAAGAAAACAAGTCTGGCCAGCACCATGAACAAAGTGAGACGGGAACTCCCTCCCTCTGCACAAAATAAGGCACCTGCACAGCCGTACAACGGTGCTGAAGAATGACAAGACAATGACAGGACAACGGCAACACGAAGAGAAAACCGGAGACTATTTCGCACTACAACCAAAAAAAGGTATGTAAAAATGTGTCAAGCAAGTGAACGTTACAAAAATTGTGTCAACTGTTAGGACAATGGTAACAGCTAAATAAAATCCAACTGATGTCATTGCGTGAAAATGCACACAATACAAGCACGAGCTGACAGACTATTTTGGACTGCTGTCATGTCGACACTTATATTAGTCATAATGCCTTTATTGCTTTTGTGCCGAGTTACACTATTTATCAAGGCCACTTGGCGCTTATGATGATGTTTAGGATACCGATGTTGTCGTTTGACCGTGAATATTGGTGGTTGGGGTATTTTTATTTAAAGAAGCTGTTACCATGTTCCAACACAGATACTTTCTGTTTCATAGTTGTAACAAAGGCACTCCACAAACAAAATTGAAAAAAAGTGTTTTTTTGTTTTTACATATAGCCAACAGTAACAAACTATTAAAACGCTATTGTGTTATTTGAAATTGTCACGTCTACTCCCGCTCCTCCCCTCCTCCGGCGTTCGACATCACCGGTTTACTAACCACCGGTCCAGGTAACCATCATTACGTTCACCTGCGCTTCATCATGAAGCACACCTGGACTCCATTCCCTCACTCATTACCTCCCCTTTATCTGGCACTCCCTTAGAAACAATACTGCCTGGGGAAAGAACCTGTCTCATGTCAAGACGCTACTCCTTTGTTCTTTTAAACTTACCACCTGCTTCTCGACTCCCAGCGTCTACGTTACAGAATACCTGCTGCTTCCATTTTGCGAGGCAGTAATCAGAACGTCTTCCAGATGGTTGACGAGCAGGGATACCTACTTCGTCAACACCACGACTAGCTGGCACAACTGGGGACGCCTATGGAAGAGGTTCTTCGCAGTGTTCAACGTTTCTCGAAAATACCCAAGAGGTGTTGCCTTCAACTAACGGAGGATACTCTACCACCAGTCAATCCAGCGAGCCAGCACACCAGCCCATTCAGCAACCCGCCCAGGTCAGCGATGCCCGTTTGTCCCTCCCAGATAAATATGACGGCACCCCATCTAAATGCCGTGGCTTCCTACTACAATGTTCCCTCTACTTTGTGCACCAGATGGGAGCCCCCACCACCGAGAGGTCTAAGGTTGACACGGTTATTTCTCTGCTGACTGGGCGGGTGTTGGAATGGGCCACGGCCGTCTGGGAGAGAGGAGAGGAGGAGCTGGATTCGTATGAGGGGTTTATGGCTCTGTTCAGAGGTATCGTCGATCATCCACCGGAGGGCAGAGGGGGGTGAGCGCCTACTCCAACTACAGCAGGAGGAACAGACTGCTGCCGAGTACGCGCTCACCTTCCGAACAGTAGCAGCATCCAGCGGATGGAATGATCCGGCGCTTCGTATTGTATTCAGAAGAGGACTGTGCGAGGAGATCCAGACAGAACTGGTCTGTCGAGACGACAACCTCTCCTTGGAAGCACTCATCGCGATGGCCATCCGTCTAGATAACCTACTTCGGGAGCGTCGGCACTCTCATCGCTTCTCTCCCTCCCTCAGTGAACACTTTGGATCAGAGCCTCAACCCATGGAGGTAGGGGTCACACGCTTCCCCGTGGCCGAGCAACGCAGATGGAGACAGCTGGGGCTCTGTCTCTATTGTGGTCAAGGAGGGCACCAGCTCCAGCAGTGTCCGGTACGTCCCAACTCGTGATCCACGTGAGCAGAGGGACGGTCACGTGATCTTCCACCTCCTTGGGCAGGTGTGAGTATCCCCTCTTTATCACTTTCTGCCAAACCCTTTTTGGTGTCGATCGCACTAGTTGACTGTCCCTCATGTTCGGTTTCTACAGCGTTAGTGGATTCCGGTGCCGCAGGGAACTTAATTGACCAGACCCTTGCCTCCTCTCTTAACATCACCTCATACCCGCTCTCCTTTCCTTTCCCGGTTCAAGCCCTCGATAAATCGGCCTTTAGGTTCCGGGACCATCACACACATCACCAAACCACTCACCCTCATCGTGGAGTCCATCCATCAGGAGAACACTCCCTTCATCACCAGTGCACCAGCTCACAAGATCATCCTCGGCCTCCCTTGGCTTCAACGCCATAACTCCACCATCTCATGGTAGAGGATGAAAATCAGAGATTGGGCACCCGAATGCCAGAGGACCTGCTTTCCTCTCCCCTGTGGTTCCACGTCGGTTGAGAGTCCTGTGGTTGCCCTTCAGCCCAACATCCCGGAGGTATACCAGGACCTGCGGGAGGTATTTTCCAAAACCCGTGCCACCTGTCTCCCTCATCGCCCCTGGGACTGTGCCATCGACTTGCTTGCAGGCTCTGCGGCCCCGCGCAGATGCATCTAACCTCTGTCAGTGGCTGAGACCAAGGCCATGGAGGAGTACATCCATGAGGCGCTCCAACAAGGTTTCATCCACACGTCCAATTCTCCTGCATCTGCAGGCTTCTTCTTCGTGGCCAAGAAGGATGGAGGGTTACGCTCGTGTTTTGATTACAGAGGACTCAATGAGATCACCACCAAGTACCGTTACCCTCTCCCGTTGGTGCCGGCAGCCATCGAACAGCTCCGCGGGGCCTGTTTCTTTACCAAATTGGACCTGAGGAGTGCATACAATCTCATCCACATCCGGGAGGGGGATGAGGGAAGACAGCTTTTAGCTGTCTGGTCACTACGAGTACTTTGTGATGCCATTTGGCTTAGCCAATGCTCCATCAGTGTTCCAGTCATTCGTCAATGAGGTGTTCCGGGACATGCTCGGACGCCAGGTGGTCGTGTATATCGATGACATCCTGGTCTACTCGGCTACATTGGAGGATCACGTCGCTCATGTCCGAGTAGTCCTGGAAAGCCTCCTGGCTAACCAACTGTTTGTCAAGGCTGAGAAGTGCCAGTTTCATCAGGAGGCTGTCTCCTTCCTAGGCTACCAAATCAGTCCGCAAGGAGTGAAGATGGACGTCAAGAAGGTAGATGCGGTCAGGTCATGGCCAGTCCCAACCACCATAAAGGGGTTACAATGGCTTTTGGGGTTTTCCAACTTCTACCGCCGTTTCATCAGGAACTTTATCTCCATCGCCGCCCCTCTCACCTCTCTCCTCAAGGGTGGTCAAATAGGTTGGTGTGGAGTCCAGCAGCTAACGAGGCCTTCCGCCTACTGAAGGGACGTTTCACCTCCGCCCCATTGCTCAAAGCACCCAGATCCCACAATACCCTTTGTGGTGGAGGTGGATGCTTTAGAGGTGGTCGTGGGGGCAGTTCTGTCTCAACGACAAGGTAATCCACAAAAATTGTTTCCGTGTGCGTATTACTCTAAGAAACTGTCCCCTGCAGAGAGGAAATACGACGTCGGCAATCGAGAGCTCCTGGCGGTGAAGTTGGCATTAGAGGAGTGGAGACACTGGCTGGAGGGCGCCAAGGACCCATTCGCCATCCTCACCGACCATCGGAATCTGGAGTACATACGGACAGCTAGGAGGCTGAATCCTCGCCAAGCAAGGTGGGCCCTCTTCTTTACTAGATTTGACTTCACGCTGACCTATCGCCCAGGTTCAAAGAACACCAAAGCCAATGCCCTGTCCCATCTCTACGATTCAGGAGAGGGTCCTGTTCAGAGTGCACCCATAATGATGGTTTCAAGTGAGACTCCAGCACGCTGTCCACCGTCAGAAGGAGCACCTGGGGATCGTGTCTTGATCTCTATCAGTAACCTCCTACTCCTCCTGCCCTGCAAGAAGCTGAGCCCCCCTTCTTTTAATGTCTCCCTTCTCAGGCCGGTGATTCCCCCCCCCCGGACGTTGAGGGAGGTCCCACCTATGCTTTCAGATCCTTACTGGACTCCCGACATCGTGGGGGTTGGCTCCAGTACCTGGTGGAGGACATTCTGGATCCCAACATCATCCATGATTTCCATCTTCGCCGCCCAGACCGGTCCGCTCCTCGTCCTCGGACCGTCTACTCACGCTCCTCCCCTCCGGCGTTCGATGTCGCCGGGTTTACTAACCACCGGTCAAGGTAACCATCATTACGCGCACCTGGCATCAATCATTACGCGCACCTGCACTTCAACATGAGGCACACCTGGACTCCATTACCTCACTCATTACCTCCCCTTTATCTGGCACTCCCTTAGGTTCTTTCCCCAGGCAGTATTGTTTCTGTGTTTCATGTCAAGATGCTACTACTATGTTGTATTGTTCTTTGTTATATTAAAAGCGTACAACCTGCTTCTCGGCTCCCAGCGTCTACGTTACAGAAATAAAATAAAAATCGTATTCTAAATGTTACCCAAGGCCTTCATAAACACAACCAAGTGATTATTTTTGCAATAGCATATGAATTACACTGTTAGAATGTTGCAGTCAGAATGACTGCCCATTAGCTTGAAGGGGAGTCTATTAAGGCCCAGCAGTTCTAGTGTTAACAATGACAAGCATACCCATAACATAATGCAGCCACCACTATGCTTGAAAATATGGAGAGTGGTACTCAGTAATGTGTTGTATTAGACTTACCAAACAACTGTGTTCAGGACAAAAAGTGAATTGCTTTGCCACATTTTTTGCAGTATTACTTTAGTGCCTTGTTGCAAACAGGATGCATGTTTTGAAATATTTTTATTATGTACAGGCTTCCTTCTTTTCACTATGTCAATTAGGTTAGTATTGTAGAGTAACTACAATGTTGTTGATCCATCCTCAGTTATTGCCTATCACAGCCATTAAACTCTGTTTTAAAAATCAACCTCATGGTGAAATCCACACACAGTGAGTCCATTCAAATTATTATGTGACTTGTTAAGCACATTTTTACTTCTGAACTTTTATTTAGGCATGCCATAACAAAGGGGTTGAATACTTATTGACTCAAGACATTTCAGCTTTTCATTTTCATCGAAAAACATAATTCCACTTCGACATTATGGGGTATTGTGTGTTGGCCAGTGACAAATCCATTTTAAATTCAGGCTGTAACAACAAAATGTGAAAAACGTCAAGAGGTGTGAATACTTTCTGAAGGTACATTGCCTTCACATTCACAATCACCAGATGGTGCCGCAAAGTAGTACGGGTTGCACCTCAATCACCTCCACATTGGTGTCCAAAAGTACAACGGGAGCTAATGACTGTTTCGCCCAGTGATTTAGTTAAGTCACTAAACCTCAAGTCCAAATCGAGTCCCAAGTACCCTGTGCTCGAGTCCGAGTCACCAATGGGTGAGTCACGAGTCGAGCCACAAGTCCCTATGGCTGAAGTCCGAGTCCCAGTGCCCGAGTTCTGGTCCAAAGTCTGAATCCCTGGGTCCACATTAACTCAAAATAAAGTTATTTACCCAGTCAGATATAATGAATTAATTTATATAGCCCTTTTCTACCAACTTTTCAACTCAAAGCGCTTTACATAATAGGGGGAAACTCACCTCATCCACCACCAATGTGTAGCACCCACCTTGGTGATGCACGGAAACCATTTTTGTGCCCGAACGCTCACCACACATCAGCTATCAGATTGAGAAGTGATATATGCCAAATGAAATGGGGCCAAGTTGGGAATTTAGCCTTTTTTTCTTTTATTTTTTTACCTTTATTTAACCAGGTAAGCCAGTTGAGAACAAGTTCTCATTTACAACTGCGACCTGGCCAAGATAAAGCAAAGCAGTGCGATAAAAACAACAGAGTTACACATGGGATAAAACAAAACATACAGTCAATAACACAATAGAAAATCTATATACAGTGTGTGCAAATGTAGTAAGTTATGGAGGTAAGGCAATAAATAGGCCATAGTGCAAAATAATTACAATTTAGTATTAACACTGGAGTGATAGATGTGCAGAAGAAGATGTGCAAATAGAGATACTGGGGTGCAAATGAGCAAAATAAATAACAATATGGGGATGAGGTAGTTGGGTGGGCTAATTACAGATGGGCTGTGTACAGGTGCAGTGATCGGTAAGGTGCTCTGACAACTGATGCTTAAAGTTAGTGAGGGAGATAAGATTCTCCAGCTTCAGAGATTTTTGCAGTTCGTTCCAGTCATTAGCAGCAGAGAACTGGAAGGAATGGCGGCCAAAGGAGGTGTTGGCTTTGGGGATGACCAGTGAGATATACCTGCTGGAGCGCATACTACAGGTGGGTGTTGCTATGGTGACCAATGAGCTAAGATAAGGCGGGGATTTGCCTAGCAGTATATCCCATGACACCGGGGTTAACACCCCTAATCTTACGATAGTCAGGACACCCGTTTAACGTCCCACCTGAAAGACTGCACCCTACGCAGGGCAATGTCCCCTTCACTGCCCTGGGGCATTGGGATCTCATTAGACCAGAGGGAAGGATGCTCCCTACTGGCCCTCCAACACCACTTCCAGTAGCATCTGGTCTCCCATCTAGGGACCGACCAGGACCTACCATGCTTAGCTTCAGAGGCAGCAGTGGGATGCCGGGTTGGTCTTTCTGTGCTACCAAATGTTTGCATATTGGCTACCGGTAATGTTACCAGGTCCACGTTCAGTGGCATGTTTGAACGTTCCAAAACGTTGCGTCCTCCTGAACGCACCCCAGGTTGTTCGCTATAGCTAGCACATGACGTAACATGACAGAACAAGGTGTAGCGTAGCCTAAACAAATGGATAACAGTCCGGTCCGCAAGTAGCCTAGTTTTAGAACGGCCCGCGATATGCTTTATGAATTTACAATACGGACCACCAATGCACGATAGAAAGATAAAAAATGTACGCCGGTATTATGGGTCATATCTTTTGAATGGTTATGAAGCCATTTTATCTGAGCAAAAGATTGAGACTTGGCTACAGAACCTGGCTATGAAATGTAGTGTGGAAAGTGGGAGGGTTGACTGAGACTACAAAATCAAAGACAGCCTACTTTTCTATACTCTAGGGAGAGAAAAACATAGCTGGACTGTTGTTTTACTATTAAACTCAATGCTGCCATTGGTTTGTAATTTCGTAAAGCAGCTTGTGTTTCTTAGCTACCCTTTGCCTAGTTAACTACACTGAACAGAAATACAAACGCAACATGTAAAGTGTTGGTCCTATGTTTCATGTTCTGAAATAAAAAGATCCCAGAAATGTTCCATACGCACAAAAAGCTTGTTTATCTCAAACATTTTGAGCATTTCTCCTTTGCCAAGATAATCCATCCACCTGGCGGGTGTGCCATATCAAGAAGCTGATTAAACAGCATGATCATTACACAGGTGCACCATGTGCTGGGGACAATAAAAAGCCACTCTATAATGTGCAGTTTTGTCACAACACAATGCCACAGATGTCTCAAGTTGAGGGAGCGTGCAATTGGCATGCTGACTGCAGGAATGTCCACCAGAGCTGTTGCCAGAGAATGTAAAGTTCATTTCTCTACCATAAGCCACCTTCGTTTTAGAGAATTTGGCAGTACGTCGAACCGGCCTCACTACCGCAGACCACGTGTAACCACGCCAGCCCAGGACCTCCACAACCAGCTTCTTCACCTGCGAAATCGTTTGAGACCAGCCACCCGGACAGCTGATGAAACTGTGGGTTTGCACAACCAAAGAATTTATGCACAAACTGTCAGAAACTGTCTCAGGGACGCTCACCTGCGTGCTCGTTGTCCTAACCAGAGTCTTGACATGACTGCAGTTCGGCGTCGTAACAGATTTCAATAGGCAAATGCTCATCTTAGATGGCCACTGGTACAGTGTGCTCTTTACGGAGGAGCAGTGTGCTCTTCACGGATTAATCAAATCAAATCTTATTGTTCACATGCACATATTTAGCAGATGTTATTGCGGGTGTAGCGATTTCAACTGTACTGGGCAGATGGCAGACAGCGTGTATGGCGTTGTGTGGGCGAGCAGTTTACTGATGTAAAAGTTGTGAACAAAGTGCACCATGGTGGCGGTGGGGTTATGGTATGGGCAGGCATAAGCTACGGACAATTAACACAACTGCATTTTATCGATGGCAATTTGAATGCACAGAGATACCGTGACAAGATCCTGAGGCCTATTTTCGTGCCATTCATCCGCCGCCATCACCTCATGTTTCAGCATGATAATGCATGGCCCCATGGCGCAAGGATCTGTAAACAATTCCTGGAAGCTGAAAATGTCCCAGTTCTTCCATGGCCTGCATTCTCAAACATGTCACCCATTGAGCATGTTTGGGATACTCTTTTTCAACGTGTACGACAGTGTGTTCTAGTTTCCGCCAATATCCAGCAACTTCACACAGCCATTGAAGAGGAGTGGGACAACATTCCACAGGCCACAATCAACAGCCAGATCAACTCTGTGTCACGCTGCATGAGGCAAATGGTGGTCACATCAGATACTGACTGGTTCTGATCCACGACCCTACCTTTTTTTTTTTTAAAGGTATCTGTGACCAACAGATACATATCTGTATTTCCATAGATAAGGGCCTAATTTATTTATTTAAATTGACTGATTTCCTTATATGAACTGTAACTCAGTAAACATTTTGAAATTGTTGCCTTTATATTTTTGTTCAGTGTAGAAGGCTGGTGGAGACTGGTTCGCTACAGGGAAGCAAAAGAGTCGCCTGAGTGATATAGGCTGTGTGTGCCGGGTGTGGCGATTCCTTCCAACTGCTAAACAGAACTGCGGATCTGTGCTGCTAATATTAATTGTGCTTATCACTGAAAAGCTCTCAATCTCTCCAAAAACTACTGTCCAGTCCACTTAGTAGTCAGATTTTGTCACAGAGCTAATTTAATCTCATCTTGTTTTAGTAAACTGAAATGAAAAATATTTTGGGGTCTATTTAGTCAGTTAAAGTCTCATCAATTGCCACTGAAAAATAGGTGGACAAATATTGTAGTCACAATTTTTGTTGACGAAATTAACACCGGTACATTTATCTGGAGTCCACTGCATTATAGAGTGATGAGACCTCTGTGATACAACCAAACTAATGCAAACACTCAAGACAACTACAGCTAGTGACTGAAGAATAACTTTTATATACCCAGAGATTGTCTAAACTGCAATAAACCAGGGTGTGTCAAAGAGTAACTATTAATTTGTTAAACCAAAACCTGCAAAAGGAGAGAAACATTGCTTCAGTAAAATAAAAACAAGGATCCACAAATCCTTGCATGGACATGATTCAAACAACACTCTTATGGTGAAATAAGGCAAACTATCTGTGGGCTGTTCACAAACAACATAAAGCCATGACAGAGTTGTTTTTCAGCTCTGGTAAGATGTAGCAGGAAGGAGAGAGAAAGCAGAGTGACAAATACAAAGTGGTAATTTCCCAGACCATTTATCTGACGACACATCCATGCTGTACCATCTTCCCCACCTACCTACCTAATGGCAAGGGAAATTTCCCTGCTGTTGTTTCCTGGGGAGTTTTATCACAGTGACACCCTTAAATGACATAGTTCCCATTCTCTTGTCATCCATTAAGGTCTGACTGGACTTGTAATTGCACCACAAACTTCATCTACACCAGTGAGAGATAAACTGTGTGTGGGGGGGGGGGGGGGGGGGGGGGGGGGGACATCTACAGAATTCTTAAAAAGTTCCAAACCAGATTTCAGCACCACCTAAACAGCTTAGACCAGTTTATACAGTATCGTGGACATGGACTCATTGCATTGGAGGTGTTGTTGTGACATGCTGCTCAGTCTCACACCTAGCCGTTTCTATATCCCTTCAGCAGTCACTAAAAATTCCCCTTCAACCTGAGCCCTCAACCATGAAGCCGATGGAAATGTAGGCTAACAGTAGTCAGCTACCATAACAACTGACATGACATAATTGTGCCACATTATTGCAGTAGTCGAGTGACATGTTTCGGTCATATGTGAGCAATAGTTTTGATTTAACCAATAATTAATCAATATGATGGCCAGTTCCTGTGGTTGTCTGGATGTGTGTAACAGCTGAATAACTGGATATGTTCATCATAATATGGCAGTTCCTTAGCTTGAATGTCAGCCCTTAGTAGGCAACCACTGTTTCAACTGACAGGAGCTCTCAAGTTATTTACCAGGAAGGCACGTTACAATGCAACCTGTGATGTGGGATTGGAATGCATGTATGATGTCATCTTTATGCCGTAAATGGAACGTTGGCCATCATAAGATATTGTGACATCGACTATTCAATGCACCTGCCTGCATGTGTCACAGTGAGTGAATGACTACTGGTTCACCCACAATTCAAACTGCAGAAGAAATGTTCTCTTTAGAAAAGTGACGTATCTTTATCAGCATCTGTGGAAGCCAATTTTAGAACAGATGTGATATATCAACGCTAGATGATGCAAAATAGCGAACTGATCTGCGCACTTTTCCGTTTCTCCTGCATACCCATGGCGTGTGCACACACTACCATGATACTACTGACAGAGAGAAACATGCGCCAAATAACAATAGGTTCAATAAGCTTAACACATGTTATAAGGGATCATAAGGACAAAGTTGTTTAACAGTCGACCTATCCAATTATCTTAACGTTATTCTCCTGTAGAACATGCAAGCCAATAATGCCTGTTTCACGATGGATAATATTGTAGTAACAGAAGACTAACATCCACTTATTGCTAACTACACCAGATATCAAAACTAATTGCATGCTTTAGGATCATAGCTACAACATCGAGTCTATTATTGCTCCGAATTCTCACTTGGCTAACACGAGTAGCAGTTACAGTAGCTGAGCTGGTGTGGATGGCCAGTGTACATCGCGCACGCTGGCTGGCTAGCTGCACCGCCAAGTAGCTACCACTCCCCAAAACATCTTCCTATTTCCATGGCCATTTGCCTCATGAATGCCCACACACTCGACTCGAAACAAACACAGCAAACGCCATAACCATCACTGGAAGAACGGCAAAATAGTATGGGCTAGTTTAATGGCATTAGCTAGCTACTCCCCGAACGAACTCAAAGCAAGGAGAAAAGAGACAGCAACGCAAGCTACTCACCCGTGTGGTTCTCTGTGGCACTCTCCTTCCTAGGCAAGTTTTTCAATCTGCGATCTATAGGTAGGCTATCTACAGTATAATCCTGACCAGGACACCTTGTTGTTAGAGGTGGATAGATCGCTAACCACGACGAACTAGCTTCCAACCTTAGTCCGACGCTGGGGCTGCTGGCTTCTGTTCTTGACTTCACTCAGCCTTCCGCGAAAGTCAATGTTGCCGAATGATTAGATTTGGCTTCCTCTAGCCTTCCCACACTCTATTCGAGGAACCCAAAAAAAATAATCGACGAAAGAAGCAAAACACTCCAAGCACCCTCCTATTCTCCGAAAGGTAGCCTACTCCCTGTAACTGTTTACCAGCGTTACATCAACTCAAACACGGATCTATTTCCACACACGAGTTGATACCGCTGATTGAGGGGGGCTGACGTGTAGAGATACACGTCGCTTTATCGGTTATGGCAGTGCAAGGCAGTTTTCAGTTGTGCACCAGTCACAAACAAGGCTGTTCGCAAACAAAGTGTTGTTAGCAAATTCTATTGCACTGGCTGTCAAAAGTGTAAAAATCATCCGCCGAACGGTCTTCAAAGCAGGATTTTTTTTCCCGCATACATTTTTTCTGCAGCATGTAAAACAAAACACCTTATTTTGCGGTGTAGAGTCTTTTACATAACAGCATCATCCAGGAGCCGCTGTAAGTCCGATCACATGTGAGGGCAACATGGAGAGCCTTTTAAAGGGGCACCAGCGCTTGGTCAGGCAACTGTTCAACAGCAATAATGGACAAGGGCGAAAATGGGTCCCCTGCGTGCAACTTTTTATAGCATAGGCATAGCCTAGCTTGAGTTATAAACATGCATCCATGATTATGGAAGCCCATTCCCGCCACCCTTTTTTAAAATGTCGATAGCCTACTATCTCAAAATGTCGAGATACTATCTAAAAATGTAGAGACTAAGTCGACATTTCGAGATAGACAAGTTCAAATTTCGAGATAATAACTCAACATTTGAGATAGTAGACCATACTTATAGGATAGGTTTCTTTATTTGTAACAGATTGTGTGGTGATTTCAGAGGTGTTTTCCTGGGGGCCAGAGTTTTCCTGGTCTGGTAGGCTAACCTAACCAGGTAAAACTTCGGGCCCTAGTAATAAACGTAGTTTACCAGACATAGTAATAAATCAGCTGTAAACGGTTTTATATGAGCTGTGATGGGAACAGATTTTTTTCAACTGAACTAACAGGGCTGAGCTTGCTTCATGCAGGATTGCATAATTGCATCTGCAATTAAAAAGTTACTTGCACAGTATGTCATCACTATTTTGTTGATTGATTAATGCAGTCAATACTTTTGGATTGATAAGGTATTGGTAGCCTAGCCATCCTAAGTTTGAATATAAACCACATTTGATCACATTCACATTTTCTCCTAACACAAATAAATAGGCCTATTTTAGGCTATAAATACATAGCTTAGGCTATAAATACATGACGTTACCGCCTCATTTCCTCTGGCCAGAGGGGATCAGAGCGCATAGGCTTCTCTAGGCTACCTGCAGCTGTGGTTGTTATCAGTAGGCTACAGTTGATCAGACTGAATCACAAATTAATTGTGCACGAGTTGACAACTCATGAGGTAAATCAGTCTAAACAACAGTACTTTGTCCCTCTTTTCAACCCTATTGTGTGAATCAAAAGTGCTGGGGCAATCCCAGTTCACCAGATGTTTGCCAGCTGCCCTGCTGTGCTGATCTCTGCAGCGTAGATATGCTGCAAATGAAGAAACATATCCTATATGTGCTGTATGTTCTACTATCTCGAAATGTTGACTTGGGTATCATTTTTGTTGTTGTTGATAGTATCGACATTTGGGCTTTCATACATTATAGACAACAATGCTACCACAAAATTAACAGGTGGAGACACTCAAACACAAGCTATACCTTTGGAAATTGACATTTTCCTTTCATTTAGTATATATGAGGAATCACAGGCCTAAACAAACATGGTTCTGACCATATTTTTATACAGTGCATTCGGAAAGTATTCAGACACCTTCCCTTTTCCACATTTCGTTACGTTACAGCCTTATTCTAAAATGGATTATATACATAATTTTCCTCATCAATCTACACACAGTACTCCATAATGATAAAGCCAAAACAGGGTTTTAGATTTTTTTGCAAACTTATTAAAAATAAAAAACTGAAAATACCTGTTTGTTTCTACAATTTGATTGGAGTCCATCTGTGGTAAATTCAATTGATTGGACATGATTTGGAAAGGCACACACCTGTCTATATAAGGTCCCACAGTTGACAGTGCATGTCAGAGCGAAAACCAAGCCATGAGGTTGAAGGAATTGTCCGTAGAGCTCAGAGACAGGATTGTGTCTAGGCACAGATCTGGGGAAGGGTACCAAAACATTTCTGCAGCATTGAAGGTCCCCAAGAACACAGTGGCCTCCATGATTATTCCATGGAAGAAGTTTGGAACCACCAAGACTCTTCCTAGAGCTGGCCGCCTGGCCAAACTGAGCAATCGGTGACCAAGAACCCGAAAAAGGTGACCAAGAACCCGATGGTCATTCTGACAGAGCTCCAGAGTTCCACTGTGGAGATGGGAGAATCTTCCAGAAGGACAACCATCTCTGCAGCACTCCACCAATCAGGCCTTTATGGTAGAGTGGCCAGACAGAAGCCACTCCTCAGTAAAAGGCACATGACAGCCCGCTTAGAGTTTGCCAAAAGGCACCTAAAGGACTCAGACCATGAGAAACAAGATTCTCTGGTCTGATGAAACCAAGTTTGAACTCTTTGGCCTGAATGCCATCTTTGAAAGTTTCTTCAAGTGCAGTTGCAAAAACCATCAAGTGCTATGATGAAACTGGCTCTCATGAGGACCACCACAGGAAAGGAAGACCCAGAGTTATCTCTGCTGCAGAGGATAAGTTCAATAGAGTTACCAGCCTCTGAAATTGCAGCCCAAATAAATGCTTCACAGAGTTCAAGTAACAGACACATCTCAACATCAACTGTTCAGAGGGGACTGTGTGAATCAGGCCTTCATGGTCAAATTGCTGCAAAGAAACCACTACTAAAATACACCAATAAGAAGAAGAGACTTGGGCCAAGAAACACACGCAATGGACATTAGACCGGTGGAAATGAAACGTCCTCTCACTGTCAACTGCGTTTATTTTCAGCAAACTTAACATGTGTAAATATTTGTATGACAGTGAAGAGCACTTTTTGCCAGTCCTGTCTGGTCCAGCGACGGTGGGTTTGTGCCCATAGGCGACGTTGTTGCCGGTGATGTCTGGTGAGGACCTGCCTTACAACAGGCCTACAAGCCCTCAGTCCAGCCTCTCTACGCCTATTGCGGACAGTCTGAGCACTGATGGAGGGATTGTGCGTTCCTGGTGTAACTCGGGCAGTTGTTGTTGCCATCCTGTACCTGTCCCGCAGGTGTGATGTTCGGATGTACCGATCCTGTGCAGGTGTTGTTACACGTGGTCTGCCAATGCGAGGATGATCAGCTGTCCATCCTGTCTCTCTGTAGCGCTGTCTTAGGCGTCTCACAGTACGGACATTGCAATTTATTGACCTGGCCACATCTGCAGTCCTCATGCCTCCTTGCAGCATGCCTAAAGCACGTTCACGCAGATGAGCAGGGACCCTGGGCATCTTTCTTTTGGTGTTTATCAGAGTCAGTAGAAAGGCCTCTTTAGTGTCCTAAGTTTTTATAACTGTGCCCTTAATTGCCTACCGTCTGTAAGCTGTTAGTGTCTTAACGACCGTTCCACAGGTGCATGTTCATTAATTGTTTATGGTTCATTGAACAAGCATGGGAAACAGTGTTTAAACCCTTTACAATGAAAATCTGTGACGTTATTTTGATTTTTACGAATTCTCTTTGAAAGACAGGGTCCTGAAAAAGGGATGTTTCTTTTTTTGCTGAGTTTATATAAAGTATTAGTCAAAAGTTTGGACACACCTACTCATTCAAGGGTTTTTCTTTATTTGTTTTACTATTTTCTACATTGTAGAATGATAGTGAAGACATCAAAACTATGAAATAACACATATGGAATCATGTAGTAACCAAAAAAGTGTTAAACAAATCAAAATATATTTTATATTTGAGATTTTTCAAATAGCCACCCTTTGCCTTGATGACAGCTTTGCACACTCTTGGCATTCTCTCAACCAGCTTCACCTGTAATGCTTTTCCAACAGTCTCAAAGGAGTTCCCACATATGCTTAGCACTTGTTGGCTGCTTTTCCTTCATTCTACCGTCCGACTCATCCCAAACCATCTCAATTGGGTTGAGGTCGGGGGATTGTGGAGGCCAGGTCATCTGATGCAGCACTCCATCACTCTCCTTCTTGGTAATATAGCCCTTACACAGCCTGGAGGTGTGTTAGGACATTGTCTTGTTGAAAAATAAATGATAGTCCCACTAAGCCCAAACCAGATGGAATGGCATAACGCTGCAGAATGCTGTGGTAGCTGTTGGTGTTGGTGTGAGGTGTGACCCAGGTACAGTGCAGGATATACAGTAGGTAGTAGGCAGAGATGGTGAAACAAGGATCTTTACTTGTGGTCCCGAAGCCAGAATACAAAATAACGGACTTACCACGATAAAAGAAAGGCGGAGCAAATAAGTCTCCAAAAAACGGCTGACAGCCAAAATACGAAATACTACCTACGACTGAAACAAATAACGAAACAGGGAGAACACTTCTCAAGTACCTGTACATAGGTCTCCGATCAGACACTGAGTAGTACTGCTGGACATAGAGAAAACGGCGCAAGGGAACACAGGGAAGTGAGGGCATAAATACACAGGTGAACAGGTAGAGACAGGTGACACCAATAGGATACTGATTAGTCCAGACTGTGAGTGAGGAGGTGCGTAAGGTTGTCGGAGGATGACACCTAGTGGGTCGCTCCGGAACTGCGACCCCCTCCTGTAACAGGTAGCCATGCTGGTTAAGTGTGCCTTGAATTCTAATTAAATCACAGACAGTGTCACCAGCAAAGCACCCCTACACCATAACACCTCCTCCTCCATGCTTTACGGTGGGAGATCATCCGTTTACCCACACCGCGTCTGACAAAGACACAGCGGTTGGATCCAAAAATCTCCTATTTGGACTTCAGACCAAAGGACACATTTCCACCGGTCTAATGTCTATTGCTCGTGTTTCTTGCCCCAAGCAGGTCTCTTCTTCTTATTGATGTCCTTTAGTAGTGGTTTCTTTGTAGCAATTCGACCATGAAGGCCTGATTCACACAGTCCCCTCTGAACAGTTGATGTTGAGATGTGTCTGTTACTTGAACTCTGTGAAGCATTTATTTGGGCTGCAATTTCTGAGGCTGGTAACTCTAATTTATGTATTTATTTATTTCACCTTTATTTAACTAGGTAAGCCAGTTGAGAACAAGTTCTCATTTACAACTGCGACCTGGCCAAGATAAAGCCTAGATGAACTTATCCTCTGCAGCAGAGGTAACTGGGTCTTCCATTACTGTGGTGGTCCTCATGAGAGCCAGTTTCATCATAGCACTTGATAGTTTTTGCGACTGCACTTGAATAAACTTTTAAAGTTCTTGAAATGTTCCGTCTTGACTGACCTTCATGTCTTAAAGTAATGATACACTGTCGTTTCTCTTTGCTTATTTGAGCTGTTCTTGCCATAATATGGACTTGGTATTTCACCAAATAGGGCCATCTACTGTATACCCCCCCACCTTGTCACAATACAACTGATTGGCTCAAACGCATTAAGAAGGAAAGAAATTCCACAAATTAACTTTTAAGAAGGCACACCTGTTAATTGAAATGCATTCCAGGTGTCATCAAGGGCCTTCTATGCTGTATGGCAGACCAGTAACTTTTGCAACAATATTACGGTATTACAGTGTCCAATCGCACACAGGCTTTTATGGTCACACAAGGTGCCACCTGTGAATTAAAAATTAGTAGCCTTACAATTATTTACATGGCCCCAGTTCCATATGCAACCCAATAAGATTTGAGCAAAATAACCATAACATTTCAAATAGATAGGAAGTTGCCGTTATCAAAGATGAAATTGCATTGAATCGAATTAATCAGATCCAATGATTTAGTCCGCTATTTCAGGTAGGCCTTCATCAGAGGATGGCAGAGGTCATTTTAAGCTGTATAGATGGGCTAAACTGCTAAAAAGTCCCTTGTAATATTTTTATGAAGCCATATCATTTCAGTTCTAACAGCAGTATTAGGTAAAGCCACTTGAGCATGTTCAGATTTTTGGCCCATGCAGTCTGACGTGCCACTGTTAGAACACTGACAATATGTGGAGGTCAGTCAAGTGGCCATTTTGTCCTCTTTATGTTAAAAGAGAGAATGGCAAAGGGCCAACAGCAAGGGCACAAGGAGCATAGCCTGTTCCCTATTACGCAACGAATCACTTGTCTTTAAGATTTTTGTTTGAGGTATTCGAAGGCATTACAAGCCCTTTGGAAGCTCTAAACTTTATTAAGATAAAAGAAAAGCACACACTTGGAGGACTGAAAGTTCTACATTTTACATTTGAGTCATTTAGCAGACGCTCTTATCCAGAGCGACTTACAGGAGCAATTAGGGTTAAGTGCCTTGCTCAAGGGCACATCATCAGATTTTTCACCTATTCTAAAGCTTTATTGTCCATTTCAGGGTAAAAACAGAAAGATTAATATTCAGTTTCCACATGGTTTCAACAGCAGACACAGTGTATATACAGTACATAACAACACATCAAACACATAATATTTGGTGATTAAGCTGATGCAGGAGGAAAGCAGGTCTATTTGTAAGAGAGGAGATGAGAAGAGAGCGCTGTTAACAAAGCTGTGCTGGCTGGAGACCTTGTTGAGACTGGCGGAACAAACAGACAAGATCTAATGGGCAATAGGGTTAGAACAGCTGGGCTGAGGATGTTCCATCTCCTCACTCACCAGTGGACACTCATTCTTTCTGGGTTGCATCTCAATAGTCTAAAGTAGATTCCTTTCCTTGTCTCGTTTTCCTCACTCATGCATTTAATCACTGTATGTACATATCTCAATCCACTACAGAAGCTTCCTCAAATGTTTTCCTTGTCTCCTGTCCTCACTCATGCACCAAGGGACATTCACTCACTCTTCTTGATGGGAATGCATTTTACATTTACGGCATTTAGCAGAGTCTCTTATCCAGAGCGACAAGGCTTAAGTGCCTTGCTCAAGGGCACTTCAGCTGATTTTTCACCCACTTAGCCCGAGGATTCGAACCAGCGACTTCTCGGTTACTGGCCCAACGCTCTTAACCACTAGGCACATTAGAAATAAATTCATGCATTTCATCCTCTGCTTCCACCCCTTGTCTCCTATCCTCCCGCACAGTGGCGTAGTGCCCCCCCCCCCCCCCCCCCCCGCCCAATTAAAAATATATATATATTTGTTTATTTTTAGGGAAACAGCTAACTTCTTGCAATTCTACACATTTTACCATGGGGCAGAGAAAAAACATTGGCAGTTTTATAGATAATCATATGCTATTCTACACATTTTGCCATGAGGCTGAGAGAAAATGTTCCAGTTTTAAAGAATATTTCCTGTAATTCTAAACATTTTGCCATGGCTTAAAATAAAATAAAGCTTGGGAGCCACTGATGGGGTGCATCTTACACGACTGCTCACGCACCAGAGGGCACTTACTCACTCTGGCTGTGGCTGTATCTCAATCATCTAAAATGGATTCCTACCATTGTCTCCTGTCCTCACTCACACACACACTACCCAGCACTCACTCTGTATGTATCTGAATCTACTAAAATTGTTTCCTCTCCTTGTCATTTATCTGCACTCTACCACTGGACACACTCTCTCTCTCTCTCCCTCTCTCTCTGACTGCATCTCAATCTCATTCTAAAAAGTTATCCCTTCCCTTCTGCTCTCATTCACTCCCCTTTGCAGATCGTAAATTAGACCAGGTATGTTTTTCAAAATAGACCTGTCAGTGCTGATGGAGAAAAGGAGATTAGGAGAGGGTGCCACTGTAGACTATTGAGATGTGCCCTTCTAAGATGGCATAACACTGTCTACCTGTGAATCATAAACGGCCTGCTGAAATTGGCAAAAGCTTTTCATCACGATCTCCACTCCTCCCTCACAATTCACCAGTGTGGTGATATTGTGTTATTACAGATTTCTGCACTGTGTTGCTATCCACTCAGAATCAAACCACATATTTTTACTTGCTGTCCTATTGTGTCTTCCATCCAATCAAGAGAAAACTAAATGAGAGAGGAGGATGAAGCGATTAAAATAGTGAGGGTGAGAGGGTAGAGGAGTGAAAGATGGAGAGAGCGTTGCAGTGTGAGAGTGAGGTCATGAGAATTAGGACAGAGAGATGGAATGAAGGGATGAGAGGTTGAGGAAAAAGACATGAGGGAGTGAGGATGAGGTATTAAAGAACAGAAGAGTGAGGGACTGACGAGAGAAACTAGGGAGAAGGTGAAAGGATGAGTGAACGTTCAGTGATGTTGAGCTAGGTGTGTTTTAGGTGCACTAAATGCAAATACCTGCATGATATACTGATGATAATGTTGCCTACATTTTATGCTCTCGCTCCTTTTCCCGTTGCTAAGTCTTTCTATTAATCCTCACTGTGTTACCGCTGATAACCTATAAACTGTATTTATTTTCTATGTTGTCCTCACAAGAAGGGCCTCATATGGAACTTGTCTGACTTCATTCTAAGTGGGTGGAGAGGTTTTATTCATGGGCTTTTACATACTAGGTCTGAATTCAACCCATATAATGATCATCAGAATTGAATGAAGGGTTAAATAGACCTCAAAGACGATGTATATTCTTGTAGGTACTGCTTTCTGCTTCCATATGCTTTAAGGTGACAAATGTTTGCCAAGGAGTTGAATGGGTGGAAATCAACCTCTACCTCGTTACGAAACAAACCAATTGAATTATGCCAGCTAATTTGTGGGTGGCATGCGGTGACACACCTTGAAAGTTTCATCTCAGAGTTGAGGCTCTCCAAACAAAGCTTCAAGTTGCAATTTAAGGGACTCCCAGTCCCAGGCCTCTGCTTTTCCAGCATCCTCTGCTTCCTTGTCACCTAATGAGCTTAACCAATCAGCAATCTGGGTTCAGATGCCTTGGAAGGCATGGCAACAGAGCTTGAGGTTACTGAGGCAGAAAGGTACAAAGATGTGGAGAACAGATAAACTACAAGCTCTCACAAACACACACACACACACACACACACACAAGCAGTGTGTTGGTGTGTGGAGAACGACAGATCAACTGTTCCTCAATCAATCAAATTTGATGTGTATAGTTCTTTGTGCAAATAATCTGGGCCTAGATTCCCAACAAGCAAGCAGAGGCAGCAGTGGCAAGGAACAACCTCCAAACGGCACTAGGCTTAAGAGAGGGAGGCCATTCTCTTCTGGCTGGCTTACACACAAGTGTAAGAGTTCTTCACGGTGAGAGTAAAGTAGTACAGCAGCTGATGGTTAAAGTGCATTGCTACTGCCTTCCTGAGACCTAGAAGTACTGTCACCCTGGATGGCTTAGCTTTTCTTGGTCAGTGGTGGGCTATTTCTAGGCTATTGCTAGTGCTTCTTGTTTCTTACAGTGCAGAGGGTTATATGAGTTTGCGCCCTGGTCAGGCGGAGATAATGTTATAATGTGATCATGTTTGGATCTATTGGTTTGGAATGTTAGTGTTCGGCAAAATTGCCAGCATCCTCTTCACTGTCCTCATCAGCATCTTCCGTTACCAGAAGCGCCGAGATCCTGAGACGAGGGGCAACTTACCCATCTTTCTGGACAACATCCAGTCAGCCTGGGCTGTGAGTGGGTTGTGTGTGATGCTAGCCATACTCCTAGGAGCTCCTACCCATCTCATGAACCTGGACGGTCATATGGATAACTATACACATGACGGCGGCTGCCCTCCAGACTTCTTCCAGTGTCCCAAGGAGAACTGCCCGACCATTAACCAAGTCCACAGGTACCTTTTCATCCTGCTCTGCAACCTGCTGCTTCTATTCATCGTCACAGCCACCAGCTGTCTCATTGTAAAGGTCTGTAACCCCCATCGAGTCGGAGAAGTTACCCCTAACCCCTGATCCAGGGTCAGATATTTCTTTATCCCTCTGGTCTAATGGTTTATAAGGTCAGTTTTGGGGGTAGAGTAATCTGATTCCAGATCTGTGGTCTTTGACCACACTTTTCTCAGGGGTGTCCAGCTGACACAGTGTCTTGGTATGTGTTTGTCTCACCTCCTTTAGTTGAATGCACCTACAGTATTATAACTCATTATATAAAAGTCAGCTAAATGTTGGTGCACCAGGTGCTGCTGGGGTAGAGGAGGGTGGTGGTGCCAGCGCTAAGTGCAGCAGGGGGGCAGCCTCCGAGAAAGAAGGGGTTGAGAGGAGCACGGTGGGCATCCTGGCAGCCATGGGGTTCTTCCAGATAGTTGGACCCTCTATTTGGTCCTCTACCTGGCCTTCAGCCCCTACGACTTCCCCTCCTGGTCCGAGGTGGAGTTCTTCATCACCACGTCTTGTACCACCATCAGCCCTTATGTGTATGGGATAGGGAGTAACCTGTTTTCTCTGAAACACTTTAAGAGGTAATGGAAGAAAACAAAAACGTAGGCTTAGGTGTTAGGAGCAATCTATTTTCTTGGAGGCTCTGGTATGTTAGGAGTGCAGTATTAGTATGGGATAGGGAATAACTTGTTTTCTCTTAAACATTTAAAGAAGTTGAGGCTAATTTATCAACCCTAGGTGTTGTTAGGTGTAGGTGATTGTCTATTTTCTTGGAATTAATTTTAAGAAGTAAAAGCCCAATTCTAGGAAGTAAAAGCCACATTTCTGGATAAGGGTACCTTGAAAACACTTGCAATAGCAATAGTGCAGCCTCAATATGAATATGCTTGCACTACTTGGTACAAACTATAAAACAGCACACAATAAAATGGCATGGGTGATACTGAATCTGAGACCTCCAGTGGCTAACGGTTGATAAAAGGGTCATTCAATTGAAGTTGGGATTGACCCACAACATCTTATATGGCACAGTCCCCTAGTATCTGGAAAAATATTTTACTTCAGTTAGGGACTCTTATTCGAACGCCACGAGAGGCAGTGCCATAGACTTTGTGCCATGTCGATTTAAGAGTTGTACTGGTCAGAACACTTTTTTATATACGGCAGTGGTAGAGTGGAAAAAACTACTGGCTGCAATTAAAACCGTTTCTGCCAGTCATAGGTTCAAACACTCCTGCAAGGCTTGGTTAATGATGAGATAATGTTCTAGTGTTAACAACCCCCTAAAAAACAAAAACAACTCTGCGCTAGTAGAGTTATTTGTTAGGCGTGTATATTTGCTTTTTTTAATACTGTGTATGTAAATATTTGACCTTTGGTTGAACGTATGGCACAGAGTGCCCATAACACTTGACTTTGCCCTACAGCCCTTGCCTACCAATAGAGGACCACAATGGAAACAAGTCTCTTTACTTTTTTGTTTATGTATCCTCAAAAACGTTGGTATCTGTTGCCTGGTGTAACATTTTAAATGGTCAAATGAAATCATAGTGGGAACTATCAGCCATGGTGTGCTATGAACATTTGTTTTTGAAGAAATTGAGATTTTGGTTGTTTTGGATACTTTAAACCATGTACTTTATTGTAATGTGAAAATATGTTATGATTACAGGAGGTAAATAATTCATTTATAAGGTTTTTCGACAAGTCAGCCAGGAAGATGCCCAATATGAAAACGCATTAGCTCAAATTTCCACTGGTGAGTGTCGTAGCTGACTGGCCCATTCAAGATAACATGCTACAGATCAATGAAAGTAATTAGCTAGCAAGGTAGTAATGCTGTAATATAAAGCTGTCATTACAAGAAATTATGTAGTTATGAACACAAATGGGTCGGATTTTCATATTGTCAAGCAGCCGTAGGTCTAGCCCAACCAGCCCGACAGATTGCGCTATTATTCCATTTATGTTGTTTGTCATCTGCGTCCAACTAGACTGTATGCAGCCGGCTACACTTGTGTCCAATGTTCCCTCTAAATTTTTGGTCTTGTGATCGGAAACTTGAACTTCAAATGGAGCAAATCCCATAACATTTTCACATGGAAATAGCTTTTGATTTATATGATGTAGCCTATGTGTGGTGTTCAATACAGGCGTACATAGTGCGCATGTTGATTTTGTCCACCCACACCAGACGCGATCAGGACACGCAGGTTGAAATATCAAAACGAACTCTGAACCAACTATATTAATTTGGGGACAGGTCAGAAAGCATTAAACATTTATGGCAATTTAGCTAGCAAGCTTGCTGTTACTACCTAATTTGTCCTGGGATATAAACATTGGGTTATTATTTTACCTGAAATGCACAAGGTCCTCTACTCCGACAATTAATCCTGGACTGGAGTGTGGACCTCAGTTCATCTTTCAATCACCCACGTGGGTATATGCTCCAAAAAAACAATGAGGAGATGGGAGAGGCGGGATTTGCAGCTCATCAGGCGTCACAAATATAATCAAGTTCTATTTTAGCGCCAGGCTACGCAGACGCTCGTTGACGTGCGCGAGCAGTGTGGATGCAATGATGATATGATATGTGTACATTTATTTTGCAATGCTCGCACACGCGACGCGGGCGGTATGGTCAGCATGTAACAGTAACCTAATGTAGCAGGCGTAAAAGAAATGCCTGAAATTAGATCATCTACATACTGGACTTCACAACAAGAAGAAAAAAAATGTCAGGGGAGGTTCTCTTCTGCACTATTCAACCAATCCAGTAAATGTGAAGGAGGAGTTAAGATGGAGATTATAAAAAAAGACAATCAGTCTTTACCTGGCTAAAAGAGAAGGAATATAATATATATTGTTTACAGGAAACTCACTCTACAACTATAGATGAGGTTGTGCGGAAAATCAAATCAAATCAAATTGTATTTGTCACATGCGTCGAATACAACAGGTGTAGTAGACCTTACCGTGAAATGCTTACTTACAAGCCCTTAACCAACAATGCAGTTTTTAAGAAAAATAAGACTTAAGAAAAATATTGACTAAATAAACTAAAGTAAAAAACAATAATGAGGCTATATACAGGGGGTAGCGGTACCAAGTCAATGTGCGGGGGTACACGTTAGTCGAGGTAGTTGAGGTAATATGTACAGTACCAGTCAAAACTTTGGACACACCAACCCATTCAAGGGGTTTTCTTTATTTTTTACTATTTTTTACTATTACATTGTAGAATAATAGTGAAGACATCGAAACTATG
Source organism: Coregonus lavaretus (assembly GCF_964263955.1). NCBI lineage: Eukaryota > Metazoa > Chordata > Actinopteri > Salmoniformes > Salmonidae > Coregonus > Coregonus lavaretus. The sequence continues at coordinate 31,136,099 of NC_140020.1, forward strand.
AAATAGCAGATATGGAATAATGTAGTAACCAAAAAAAGTGTTAAACAAATCAAAATACATTTTATATTTGAGATTCTTCAAAGTAGCCACCCATTGCCTTGATGACAGCTTTGCACACTCTTGGCATTCTCTCAACCAGCTTCATGAGGAATGCTTTTCCAACAGTCTTGAAGGAGTTCCCACATATGCTGAGCACTTGTTGGCTGCTTTTCCTTCACTCTGCAGTCCAACTCATCCCAAACCATCTCAATTGGGTTGAGGTTGGGTGATTGTGGAGGCCAGGTCATCTGATGCAGCACATTTACATTTAACTCATTTAGCAGACGCTCTTATCCAGAGCGACTTACAGTTAGTGAGTGCATACATTATTATTATTATATATTTTTTTTTCATGCTGGCCCCCCGTGGGAATCGAACCCACGACCCTGGCGTTGCAAACACCATGCTCTACCAACTGAGCTACATCCCTGCCAGCCATTCCCTCCCCTACCCTGGACACCCCATGGGTCTCCCGGTCGCGGCCGGCTACGACAGAGTCTGGATTCGAACCAGGATCTCTAGTGGCACAGCTAGCACTTCGATGCAGTGCCTTAGACCACTGCACCACTCGGCAGCACTCAATCACTCTCCTTCTTGGTAAAATAGCCCTTACACAGCCTGGACGTGTGTTGGGTCATTGTCCTGTTGAAAAAGAAATGATAGTCCTACTAAGCCCAAACCAGATGGGATGGCGTATCACTGCAGAATGCTGTGGTAGCCATGCTGGTTAAGTGTGCCTTGAATTCTAAATAAATCACAGACAGTGTCACCAGCAAAGCACCCCTACACCATCACACCTCCTCCTCCATGCTTCACGGTGGGAACTACACATGTGGAGATCATCCAATCACCCACACTGCGTATCACAAAGATACAGCAGTTGGAACCAAAAATCTCAAATTTGGACTCCAAAGGACATATTTCCACCGGTCTAATGTCAATTACTTGTGTTTCTTGTCCCAAGCAAGTCTCTTCTTCTTATTGGTGTCCTTTAGTAGTGGTTTCTTTACAGCATAGTTTTGATGTCTTCACTACTATTGTACAATGTAGAAAATAGTAAAAATAAAGAAAAACCCTTGAATGAGTAGGTGTGTCCAAACTTTTGACTGGTACTGTACCTGTAGGTAGGGGTAACGTGACTATGCATAGATAATAAACGGCAGCAGCGTAAATAGTCCGGGTAGCCATTTGATCAGCTGTTCAGCAGTCTTATATCTTGGTGATAGAAGCTGTTAAGAAAAAGGTCTGGGAGGGAGAAATTTATTTCTGTCATGGGCAAAGAAGTTCAAAAGGGGTGATGATATTAATTAACAATCATTTCGATCCTAATGTGCAAATTTTCCAAACAGACCCGCAAGGAAGGTGGATCTTTAAAAAATGCTAGTGGACAATATAAAATGTTTTCTCATTAATCTATACGGTCTTAATAATGATGATCCACACTTCTTTGAAAATATACATAGATAACAATCTACCTACAGTGGGGAAAAAAAGTATTTAGTCAGCCACCAATTGTGCAAGTTCTCCCACTTAAAAAGATGAGAGAGGCCTGTAATTTTCATCATAGGTACACGTCAACTATGACAGACAAAATGAGAAAGAAAATTCCAGAAAATCACATTGTAGGATTTTTTATGAATTTATTTGCAAAGTATGGTGGAAAATAAGTATTTGGTCAATAACAAAAGTTTCTCAATACTTTGTTATATACCCTTTGTTGGCAATGACACAGGTCAAACGTTTTCTGTAAGTCTTCACAAGGTTTTCATACACTGTTGCTGGTATTTTGGCCCATTCCTCCATGCAGATCTCCTCTAGAGCAGTGATGTTTTGGGGCTGTCGCTGGGCAACACAGACTTTCAACTCCCTCCAAAGATTTCCATGGGGTTGAGATCTGGAGACTGGCTAGGCCACTCCAGGACCTTGAAATGCTTCTTACGAAGCCACTCCTTCGTTGCCCGGGCGGTGTGTTTGGGATCATTGTCATGCTGAAAGACCCAGCCATGTTTCATCTTCAATGCCCTTGCTGATGGAAGGAGGTTTTCACTCAAAATCTCACGATACATGGCCCCATTCATTCTTTCCTTTACACGGATCAGTCATCCTGGTCCCTTTGCAGAAAAACAGCCCCAAAGCATGATGTTTCCACCCCCATGCTTCACAGTAGGTATGGTGTTCTTTGGATGCAACTCAGCATTCTTTGTCCTCCAAACACGACGAGTTGAGTTTTTACCAAAAAGTTCTATTTTGGTTTCATCTGACCATATGACATTCTCCCAATCCTCTTCTGGATCATCCAAATGCACTCTAGCAAACTTCAGACGGGCCTGGACATGTACTGGCTTAAGCAGGGGGACACGTCTCGCTCTGCAGGATTTGAGTCCCTGGCGGCGTAGTGTGTTACTGATGGTATGCTTTGTTACTTTGGTCCCAGCTCTCTGCAGGTCATTCACTAGGTCCCCCCGTGTGGTTCTGGGATTTTTGCTCACCGTTCTTGTGATCATTTTGACCCCACGGGGTGAGATCTTGCGTGGAGCCCCAGATCGAGGGAGATTATCAGTGGTCTTGTATGTCTTCCATTTCCTAATAATTGCTCCCACAGTTGATTTCTTCAAACCAAGCTGCTTACCTATTTCAGATTCAGTCTTCCCAGCCTGGTGCAGGTCTACAATTTTGTTTCTGGTGTCCTTTGACAGCTCTTTGGTCTTGGCCATAGTGGAGTTTGGAGTGTGACTGTTTGAGGTTGTGGACAGGTGTCTTTTATACTGATAACAAGTTCAAACAGGTGCCATTAATACAGGGAACGAGTGGAGGACAGAGGAGCCTCTTAAAGAAGAAGTTACAGGTCTGTGAGAGCCAGAAATCTTGCTTGTTTGTAGGTGACCAAATACTTATTTTCCACCATAATTTGCAAATAAATTCATAAAAAATCCTACAATGTGATTTTCTGGATTTTCTTTTCTCAATTTGTCTGTCATAGTTGACGTGTACCTATGATGAAAATTACAGGCCTCTCTCATATTTTTAAGTGGGAGAACTTGCACAATTGGTGGCTGACTAAATACTTTTTTTCCCCACTGTAGCTTGCAAGCCACAAATTATCCTATTAATATAGTGGGAGATTATAACACGGTTTGAGCGCTTCAATGGACCGAAAAGGATATCAAACTACAAACTATCACCCTCATGCACTTAAGGAGACCACGACTATCATGGTCACATTAGAACTAGTGGATATTTGGAGGCTTAAAAACCCTGACCTAGTGAGATATAGTCATCTTGACTACTTTCTTGTGTCCTTTTTGCTGGCACCAAAAGTTTAAAAAGTGTTGATAGGGGAGAGAATGCGATCGGACCAACATCTAATTGGCATCCACATAACTCTTACAGAATTCCCACGTGGGCGGGGATATTGGAAATGTAATCAAAGCCTACTGGATAGCAATCTGTTCTTAATTTACATGTACATTTTGCAGACGCTCTTATCCAGAGCGACTTACAGTTAGTGAGTGCATACATTTTCATACTGGCCCCCCGTGGCGAAATGAACTGGCCCCCCGTGGCGAATTTAGGTCAAAAGAGATTAGACTAACAAAGGAAATAGAGGAACTAACATCACAAGTGGATGGCAATAAAAACTGTACCATAGAGGCACAGAATAAGTTAGAGTTAAAACAAAAAGAACTGGAGAATCTTATTCAAGAAAGATCAAGTGTAATATATTACAAAAATAAAGCGAACTGGATGGAAAATGTAGAAATATGTGCCAAAGTTGTTTGGAATTTTCAACATAAAAATGCTACCAAAAAGAATTTACAGAAATTCGTTACAAATGATGGAGTCAACCATGATAAACCGATTGATATCTTGAAATAAGAAGCAAAATATTTTAAGCATACAGTGGGGGAAAAAAGTATTTAGTCAGCCACCAATTGTGCAAGTTCTCCCACTTAAAAAGATGAGAGAGGCCTGAAATTTTCATCATAGGTACACGTCATCTATGACAGACAAATTGATAAGAAAATCCAGAAAATCACATTGTAGGATTTTTAATTAATTTATTTGCAAATTATGGTGGAAAATAAGTATTTGGTCACCTACAAACAAGCAAGATTTCTGGCTCTCACAGACCTGTAACTTCTTCTTTAAGAGGCTCCTCTGTCCTCCACTCGTTACCTGTATTAATGGCACCTGTTTGAACTTGTTATCAGTATAAAAGACACCTGTCCACAACTTCAAACAGTCACACTCCAAACTCCACTATGGCCAAGACCAAAGAGCTGTCAAAGGACACAAGAAACAAAATTGTAGACCTGCACCAGGCTGGGAAGACTGAATCTGCAATAGGTAAGCAGCTTGGTTTGAAGGAATCAACTGTGGGAGCAATTATTAGGAAATGGAAGACATACAAGACCACTGATAATCTCCCTCGATCTGGGGCTCCACGCAAGATCTCACCCCGTGGGGTCAAAATGATCACAAGAACGGTGAGCAAAAATCCCAGAACCACACGGGGGGACCTAGTGAATGACCTGCAGAGAGCTGGGACCAATGTAACAAAGCCTACCATCAGTAACACACTACACCGCCAGAGACTCAAATCCTGCAGTGCCAGACATGTCCCCCTGCTTAAGCCAGTACATGTCCAGGCCCGTCTGAAGTTTGCTAGAGTGCATTTGGATGATCCAGAAGAGGATTGGGAGAATGTCATATGGTCAGATGAAACCAAAATATAACTTTTTGGTAAAAACTCAACTCGTCGTGTTTCGAGGACAAAGAATGCTGAGTTGCATCCAAAGAACACCATACCTACTGTGAAGCATGGGGGTGGAAACATCATGCTTTGGGGCTGTTTTTCTGCAAAGGGACCAGGACGACTGATCCGTGTAAAGGAAAGAATGAATGGGGCCATGTATCGTGAGATTTTGAGTGAAAACCTCCTTCCATCAGCAAGGGCATTGAAGATGAAACGTGGCTGGGTCTTTCAGCATGACAATGATCCCAAACACACCGCCCGGGCAACGAAGGAGTGGCTTCGTAAGAAGCATTTCAAGGTCCTGGAGTGGCCTAGCCAGTCTCCAGATCTCAACCCCATAGAAAATCTTTGGAGGGAGTTGAAAGTCCGTGTTGCCCAGCGACAGCCCCAAAACATCACTGCTCTAGAGGAGATCTGCATGGAGGAATGGGCCAAAATACCAGCAACAGTGTGTGAAAACCTTGTGAAGCCTTACAGAAAACGTTTGACCTGTGTCATTGCCAACAAAGGGTATATAACAAAGTATTGAGAAACTTTGGTTATTAACCAAATACTTATTTTCCACCATAACTTGCAAATAAATTCATTAAAAATCCTACAATGTGATTTTCTGGATTTCTTTTTCTCATTTTGTCTGTCATAGTTGAAGTGCACCTATGATGAAAATTACAGGCCTCTCTCATCTTTTTAAGTGGGAGAACTTGCACAATTGGTGGCTGACTAAATACTTTTTTTCCCCACTGTATGTTCTCTTTTCAGTTTCCTCCATCTTCACTGAATGATATTAACTGTAAAGACTTTGTTTTCCTAATGATAGTGTAAAACTGAACATAAAGATTTGAGTGAAGGCCAAATTATAGAGGAGGAACTTATTGATGCTATTCAATGTTTTCAGTCTGGAAAAACACCAGGGCTTGATTGCATACCATTGTACTAAACAATCCACTATTAGGATGTTTTAACTACTCCTATACAAATGGTAGACTATCAGATACTCAGCAAGAAGGTCTGATTTCACTATTACTGAAACAGGAACCTGGTGTTAAGTATAAAGATCCAGTCCACTTAAAAAACTGGAGTCCCCTTATACTTCAATGTAGTGATGCAAATATCCTGTCAAAATGCATATCACATAGAGTTAAAAAGGTTTTACCAGATATTATTCATCCTGATAAGACAGGTTTTTTACATGGATGCTACATTGGAGATAATATAAGACAATTACTTGAAACAACAGAACACTATGAAACATTGAAGAAACCAGGCGTGGTCTTCATAGCAGATTTTGAAAAGGCCTTTGATAAAGTATAACTAGAATTTATATATAAATGCCTGGACAATTTTTATTTTGGTGAATCTCTTATACAATGGCTTAAAGTTATGTATAGCAACACCAGATTTAAAATATAAAGTAATGGTAATTATTGACTGTCAAGAGGAGTTAAACAAGGTTGTCCACTGTCTCCATATCTATTTTTTATGGCCATCGAAATGTTAGCTATTAAAATCAGATCCAACAATAATATCAAGGGGTTAGTAATCCAGGGCTTAAAAATAAAAGTGTCAATGTATGCCGATGACTCTAGTTCTCTTAAGTCCGCAATCTGGATCCCTTCACAATCTCATTGGAGATCTAGATAATTTCTCTAGCCTCTCTTGACTAAAACCTAACTAACATATTGGATCGTTAAAATACACAACTTTTACATTACCCTACAGTTTACCAATAAAATTGTCTGATGGTGAAGTCGACATACTTGCTATTCATATCCCTAAATAAATAAATGAACTCCTTACAACAAATTTCAAAAGAAAGTTAGCAAAAATAGACAAGAACTTGCAACCATGGAGAGGTAAATACCTGTCTATTTATGGTAAAATTACAATGATAACTCTTTAGTCATAGCACAGTTGACTTATTTACTTATGTCGCTGCCTACTCCAGACGACTTGTTTTTCAAATTATATGAGCAAAAACTATTTGGAACAGTAAACCAGACAAAATTAAATGTGCTTATTTATATAATGGATACGAGTTTGGGGGCTAAAATTATTAAATATGAAAGCATTACACCCTTTCACTAAACCCTTTCAGCTTCAGTCATACAAAAGTTATACTTAAACCCAAACTGGTTCTCCAGCAGATTAATAAGAATTGCTCACCAGCTGTTCAGAAATGGCCCTTTTGCCTTTATCCAGATTACAACCTCTCATTTTTGGTTAATTGAAAATGAAACCTTGTTCAAAGTATCTCCTTTTCTAAAACAAGAAATGCAAAGCTGGTTACAATTTCAATTTCATCCCTCTGGAAAGCCAGATCAAAAATTACAACAAATATTATGGTTAAACTCAAATATACTGATTGCTAAAAAAACATTCTTTACTAATGATATTATAAATATGAATGGTGACGTTATGTCACACATGCAGCTATCAAAAATAAATGGGAATGTTTGCTCTATCCAAAGCTACTGTATAACCAACTGATTGCAGCATTACCACAGAAATGGAGAAGGCAAGTCAAAAGAGGAGAAAGTATGTTATATTAAAGACCAAAATTGCATGATTTTTTTTTTCTTCATAAATTGAAAAATATACCAGTTTCATTTGAGGACCAAAATGTTGACAGTTGCGCCATACAGGTTGCAAAATAGGGGGCACCCACTCTGGACCTATGGGTCCTCAACAGCTATCTGAGAAAATGAATGTTCAATGTGCTGTCTCGCTCTATTCGTCGAGGCAACTGGTTCACTTCCGTCGACCTGCAGGACATTTATTTTCACATAAGTATTCTGCCAGCACACAGGAGATTTCTCAGGTTTGGTTTCAGGGCACAGTTTACGAATACCTCGCTGTCCCCTTCGGGTTAGCTCCCCGGATGTTCAGCAAGTGTGTGGAGGCAGCTCTGGCACCCCTGATAATCAGGGGACTAAGTGTATCCACCTACATAGACAATTACCTGCTTTTCTCCCCGTCACAGGAGCTAGCAGTGTGAGACTTGGCTTCCCTTGTAACCAACCTCACTGAGTTAGGGTTCAATATCAACCAGATAAATAGCTGTTTAGTGCCCACACAGAGAATAGAATACCTAGGCGTCAAGCTGGATTCTCTCTCTTATCAGGCTACACCGCATTATGTCGTTCCAACAGTGCCTCTCCCTGTTCCACAGTGTTTCTGAGTGCTGGGGTTGATGGTGTTCACCATCTCAGTTGTACCACTAGGAGCTCTATTTTCGGCTGGCACTAAAGGCGCCCGCCTACTAGGTTAGGTTTGCTCCTAGCAGAACGTGGCTAGGTCAAGCGAACGTCTTTGCCTCGCATACTCCCTTAAAATACCTTTGCTTGAAAAACTTGAAAAAAGTGGTAATATTACTGTTTGTCCCTCTTGCGACACCATAGCAACAACAACAGCCTCAAAATAGTCCAAATTCATCTAAGATAAATCAAGAAATCTGTAATTAATTCTGATGTTTTTGCCAAGGTCTTAGTCACATTATTTTACATCTAAGTAGAATGTTTTGCATAGAAACTAGTTGTCTCTCGTTGAATGACAACAAACACTTCACTGAATAATCCCGTCCATTGTTCCCACTCCTACTAGGGGCGGCCAGTAGTTTAGTGGTTAAGAGCGTTGTGCCAGTAACCGAAAGATTGCAGGTTCTAATCCCCGAGCCGACTAGGTGGCAGACAGTGCCATGGAATGAGAGAAGTGATTTGTGTTATCATACTTCTGACTGAATCCTATTTAGAAATGTTGTTGGTTTAAAAAACATATTGATATTTATTTTAATTACATTTGATTAAAAACCAAACTTATTAGAAATATTCCCTGTCTTCTACAGAAGAAGAGCATTTCCGGCATTTATGTCCAGTATGCGATTTGCACATTTACTTGGATAGAATGAGAGCTTTTTTCAAGAGCAACCAAATCTTTGTTTCTTGGGCAACTCCCTGCAAGGGGGAAGCCCCTTTCTCTTCAACAGCTATCCCAACAGCTATCCCATTGGTTTATAATATCAAGGGCTCATTCCACCAGAGGTATGGCTACCTCTTGGGCAATGTTCACTTTACAATAGATTTCCGATTCGGTATGTTGGGCCACCCCTTATACGTTTGAAGTTTTACCGACTAGACTTCACTGCACCTTCGTTGGGGCATACTGTCCTCAGAGTCTGAGCCTCTGAGGGGTGATGCTGTTGGGACTACCCTGGCTTCGGAAAGCGTGTCTGCGATACAGGAGTTGGCCATATCCCCATATATGATACATCGAAACAAGTATTTGAAAGAGAACTCAAGGTTACTTTCGTAACCTGGGTTCTCTGATAATATCAGAGATGTACTGTATCACTGCATTTCCCTGCTCGCAAGAGAGCAAGGAGTAGAAGCATGCTTGAGATTGACCAGAGGACAGGCGAGTGGCGCCTTATAAAGAGGGAGGGGCTAACCTCATTCACCACTCGTCCTGTCTGTCTCCACCAGACATTGTGTGATTGGTCTCTTCGTAGAGATCCGCCTACCAGTGAATCCCCATACAGTGCATTCAAAAACTATTCAGACCCCTTGACTTTTTCCACATTTTGTTACATAACAACCTTATTCTAAAATTGATTAAATTGTTTTTTCTCCTCATCAATCTACACACAATACCCCATAATGACAAAGCAAAAACAGGTTTTTGAATTTTTTTAAACAAAACTGATATGACATTTACATAAGTATTCAGACCCTTTACTCAGTACTTTGTTGAAGCACTTTTGGCAGCAATTACAGCCTCGAGACTTCTTGGGTATGACACTACAAGCTTGGCACACCTGTATTTGGGGAGGGTCTCCCATTCTTCTCTGCAGATCCTCTCAAGCTCTGTCAGGTTGGATTGGGAGCGTCGCTGCACAGCTATTTTCAGGTCTCTCCGGAGATGTTCAATCGGGTTCAAGTCCGGGCTTTGCCTGGGCCACTCAAGGACATTGAGAGACTTGTCCCGAAGCCACTCCTGCGTTGTCTTGGCTTTGTGTCTAGGGTCATTGTCCTGTTGGAAGGTGAACCTTCAACCCAGTCTGAGGTCCTGAGCGCTTGGAGTAGGTTTTCATCAAGAATCTCTCTGTACTTTGCTCTGTTCATCTTTCCCTCAATCCTGACTAGTCTCCCAGTCCCTGCCACTGAAAAACATATCCACAGCATGATGCTGCCATTACCATGCTTCACCGTAGGAATGATGCCAGGTTTCCTCTAGATGTGATGCTTGGAATTCAGGCCAAAGTGTTCAATCTTGGTTTCATCAGACCAGAGAATCTTGTTTCTCATGGTCTGAGAGTCTTTAGGTGCCTTTTGGCAAACTCCAAGCGGGCTGTCAAGTGCCTTTTACTGAGGAGTAGCTTCCGTCTGGCCATTCTACCATAAATGCCTGACTGGTGGAGTGCTGCAGAGATGGTTGTCCATCTGGAAGGTTCTCCCAGCTCCACAGAGGAACTCTGGAGCTCTGTCAGAGTGACCATCGGGTTCTTGGTCACCTCCCTGACCAAGGCCCATCTCCTCCGATTGCTCAATTTGGCCAGGCGGACAGCTCTAGGAAGAGTTTTGGTGGTTCCGAACATCTTCCATTTAAGAATGATGGAGGCCACTGTGTTTTTGGGGACCTTCAATGCTGCTGACATTTTTTGGTACACTTCCCCAGATCTATGCCTTGACACAATCCTGTCTCGGAGCTCTACGGACAATTCCTTCGACCTCATGGCTTGCACTGTCAACTGTGGGACTGTCACGACTTCCTCCGAAGCTGCCTCCTCTCCTGGTTCGGGCAGGCTTCGGCGTTCGTCGTCACCGGCCTTCTAGCCCTGCCGCTCCTCATCTCATCATTCCATTTGTTTTGTCTTGTTTATTACACACACCTGGTTCATATCCCCTCATCAGTACCTGTATAAGTGTTCCCTCTGCCCCCTTGTCTTTGTGTGTGATTGTTTATTGTGAGGAGAGTGAAGCTCGGTTGAGCTCCTTGTATTTTGTATTGCCGGGGTATTTCCCCGTGTGCCTTGTTGGTTCCAGTGCGCAATAAACTATGTTATTCTGTGATTTACCCTCCTGCGCCTAACTCCTTCAAATCACCCATCACAGGGACCCTATATAGACAGGTGTCTGCCTTTCCAAATCATGTCCAATCAATTGAATTTACCACAGGTGGACTCAAATCAAGTTGTAGAAAAATGTCAAGGATGATCAATGGAAACAGCATGCACCTGAGTCTCATAGCAAAGGGTCTGTACTTATGTAAATAAGGTATTTCTGTTTTTTTATTGTTAATACATTTGCAAAAAATTCTAAAAACCTGTTTTCGCTTTGTCATTGTGTGTAGATTGATGAGGAAAAAAATTTATTTTATCAATTTTAGAATAAGACTGTAACGTAACAAAATGTGGAAAAAGTCAAGTGGTCTGAATACTTTCCGAATGCACTGTATGTGATACATCTCACTCATATTATCAGAGAACCGTGGTTACAAAAGTAACCTTGAGATTCAAACTCAACATAATAATCTAAGCTACATTACCAAATTTTAAGATCTCTTGTCAGACAGGGAAGATGTGCTAGCTTTCAAAACAAAATGGTATGTCTGCTTCAGAGACACTAATCAGGACGCTTATAAGAAATGCTGCTATGCCCTCCGATGAACCATCAAACAGGCAAAGCGCCACCACAGGACTAAGATCAAATCCTACTACACCAGCGCTGACGCTCGTTGGATGTGGCAGGGCTTACAAATCATTGATTACAAAGGGAAACCCAGCCGCGAGCTGCCCAGTGACGTGAACCTACCAGACGAGCTAAATGCCTTCTATGCTCGCTTCGAGGCAAGCAACACTGAACTATGCATGAGAGCACCAGCTGTTCCGGAAGACTATGTGATCCCGCTCTCCGTAGCCGATACGAGTAAGACCTTTAAACAGGTTAACAATCACAAGGCCGCAGGGCCAGACTAATTACCAGGATGCGTACTCAGAGCATGCGCTGACCAGCTGGCATTTGTCTTCACTGACATTTTCAACCTCTCCGTGACCCAGTCTGTAATACCTACACTATAAATACAGAAGTATGTGGACACCCCTTCAAATGAGTGGATTCGGCTATTTCAGCCACACCATTGCTGACAGATTAATCAAATCGAGAACACAGCCATACAATCTCCATAGACAAACATTGACAGTAGAATGACCTTACTGAAGAGCTCAGTGACTTTCAACGTGGCACCGTCATAGGATGCCACCTTTCCAACAAGTCAGTTCGTAAAACGTCTTCCCTGCTAGAGCTGCCCCGGTCAACTGTAAGCACTGTTATTGGGAAGTGGAAATGTCTAGGAGCAACAACGGCTCAGCCGCGAAGTGGTAGGCCACAGAAGCTCACAGAACAGGACCGCCGAGTGCTGAAGCGCGTAGCACGTAAAAATGCTCTGTCCTCGGTTGCAACACTCACTACCGAGTTCCAAACTGCATCTGGAAGCAACGTCAGCACAATAACTGTTCATTGGGAGCTTCATTAAATGGGTTTCCATAGCCGAGCAGCCGCACACAAGCCTAAGATCACCATGCGCAATGCCAAGTGTCGGCTGGAGTGGTGTAAAGCTCGCCGCCATTGGACTCTAGAGCAGTAGAAACGCGTTCTCTGGAGTGATGATTCACGCTTCACCATCTGGCAGTCCGACGTACAAATCTGGGTTTGGCGGAAGCCAGGAGAACGCTACCTGCCCCAATGCATAGTGCCAACTGTAAAGTTTGGTGGAGGAGGAATAATGTTCTGGGGCTGTTTTTCATGGTTCGGCCTAAGCCCTGTAGTTCCAGTGAAGAGAGATCTTAACGCTACAGCATACAATGACATTCTAGACGATTCTGGGCTTACAACTTTGCGGCAACAGTTTGGTGAAGGCCCTTTGCTGTTTCAGCATGACAATGCCCTTGTGCACAAAGCGAGGTCCATACAGAAATGGTTTGTCGAGATTGATGTTGAAAAACTTGACTGGCCTGCACATAGCCCTGACCTCAACCCCATCGAACAGCTTTGGGATGAATTGGAACGCCGACTGCGAACCAGGCATAATCGCCCAACATCAGTGCCCAACCTCACTAATGCTTTTGTGGCTGAATGGAAGCAAGTCCCCGCAGCAATGTTCCAACATCTTGTGGAAAGGCTTCCTAGAAGAGTGGAGGCTGTTATAGCAGTAAAGAGGGGACCAACTCCATATTAATGGACTCCATATTAATGGCCATAATTTTGGAATGAGATGTTCGACGAGCAGGTGTTCACATACTTTTGGTTTATGTTTCAAGTAGACCACCATAGTCCCTGTGCCCAGAGATGGGCAGTATTTCTGTTACATGTATTTGAAATATGTATTACAATTACTTCTTCGTATTTTGTGATTTGTATTACACTGGGCTGAACTACACTCCAATGTATATTGTAACAAGATATTTTTGAGAGCTGTAATTTGTATTTTCAAAATACAAAATACTTTTCTATACCATTTTTTATAGCGGTTCACAATTTTGTGGCCCCCTTTCACCCTGCATTGGAATCAGAAGGCTCACAAAATCCTTTTAGACCCAAGCCACCCCCTGTAGCTGGACACAACAACAACTGATGGCAGTAGCTAACTACTGCAGCTAACCTGCCAGCTAAACTTTGTGCGTCTAGACCCGTCTTTTCAATGCGATCTTCGTATTCTGATAGCAGTAGTCGCATGTAAGTGTCAAGTGTAGACATGACCATAGACACACTTTCACACTCTTCACATACGCTGCTTTTACTCTGTTTATTATCTATCCTGATTCCCTAGTCACTTTTACCCATACCTACATGTAAATATTACCTAAATTACCTCAACTACCTCGTACCCCTGCACATTGACCTGGTACCGTTACTCCTTGTATATAACCTCGTTATTGTTATTTTATTGTGTTACTATTTCCTGTTTTTATTTAGCAATTTCTTTTTACTTTTTAACTCTGCATTGTTGGAAAAGGGCTGTATAGCATTTCACGGTAAAGTCTACACCTGTTGTATTCGTTGCATGTGACAAATACATTTGATTTGAGACTACATGGAGTTTTAACTCAAAATAACTGCTCAAACCCTGTTAAAATAACCAGTGATTAATCATCAGTAATAATGATGATTATTGATTGATAATCATTAACGATTGATCTCAATAGTAAATTAGTTAAGTTCCTTATTACAATTGAATAGACTTGCCTGGGCCTATTTTTAATTTCCAAATGTGTCTTGCTGTTGTTGTTGCTATTATTGTTGTTGTGAGATTTATGGCATAGGCACACAAGTCGGCCCTTTTATAGGATCAGAGATTCGTTTTTGCCTCATGATTCCATATTCCTGATAAAGGTCTATTATTGAGTTATTTCATTGATCGGAAATGTCATTTTTCTCTTTTAAAACACGCATCACACCTGTATGTGAGTCAAATTTTAAATCAATCACATTTTATTTATAAAGCCATTTTTACGTCAGCAGATGTCACAAAGTGCTATACAGAAGCCCAGCCTAAAACCCCAAACAGCAAGCAATGCAGATGTAGAAGCATCTCCTGACTGCTGGGTAGAAACTGCGAGACAATAGCACATCAATCCGACATCTGCATTGGCCTTGCAGCATTTATGGTGATACGGCCTCTTGCAGAAGTCAGGGCATTCATACTTCTTGCGCTTTGCAGAGCAGAGCTGTTGTGAAGAAAGTTGTCAAGGAAGTGAGTTTGTGTTTAGACAGGACCTCCCGCCCCCACCTACCATCAACCAATCATGTCAATGCGGAGCTATCCGGAGCCCTCCACATTATTAAAAAATTTGGGAGGGGCACAGCGATGTGGTACAAAAAAAAGAGGACTGAGCACGCCCCCAATCTCATCGACGGGGCTGTAGTGGAACAGATTGAGAGCTTTAAGTTCCTTGGTGTCCACATCACCAACGAACTATCATGGTCCAAACACACCAAGACAGCCGTGAAGAGGGCACGACAAAGCCTATTCCCCCTCAGGAGACTGAAAAGATTTGGCATGGGTCCTCAGATCTTCAAAAAGTTCTACAGCTGCACCATCGAGAGCATCCTGACTGGTTGCATCACCGCCTGGTATGGCAACTGCTCGGCCTCCGACCGCAAGGCACTACAGAGGGTAGTGCGTACGGCCCAGTACATCACTGGGGCCAAGCTTCCTGCCATCCAGGACCTCTATACCAGGCGGTGTCAGAGGAAGGCCCTCAAAATTGTCAAAGACTCCAGCCACCCTAGTCATAGACTGTTCTCTCTGCTACCGCACGGCAAGCTGTACCGGAGCGCCAAGTCTAGGTCCAAAAGGCTTCTGAACAGCTTCTACCCCCAAGCCATAAGACTCCTGAACAGCTAATCATGGCTACCCGGACTATTTGCACCCCCACCCCATCTTTTTACGCTGCTGCTACTCTGTTAATTATTAATGCATAGTCACTTTAACTCTACCCACATGTACATATTACCTCAACTAGCCGGTGCCCCCGCACATTGACTCTGCACCGGTACCCCCCTGTATATAGCCTCCCTACTGTTATTTTATTTTACTTCTGCTCCTTTTTTCTCAACACTTTTTGTGTAAGTAAGCATTTCACGGTAATGTCTACACCTGTTGTATTCGGCGCATGTGGCAAATAAAAGTTGATTTGATTTGATATTAGCTCAATTTGGCCTCTGTGGCCCTCCATACGGAGTCTCTTACCACATTTTCGGATCAAGCGTAAATTGGCTTTTAATGAAATGTCCAAGAATGGATAGCCTAACGACACTCAAAATGATATAACGAGTAACTATTTGTATTCTGAACATTCGCAAAATATCCCACAATAATCCTAAAAGTGTTTGCTGACTATTTGTTTTACTAGGATAACGGGATGTAAATTCTTTGCAGCAGCATTTTGTCTCTAATTCCATGTGGTGTGTTCTAGCCAAAATAAAACCGTGGTTGCGGCCCTCACACACAGCCTGCCGAAGACGGCAATAGGCTGCAATCCTCGGCTGGCCCTGGAGTCCTGTATCTGGGCTCCTTGTCCTTCACTCCTCCCTCCCACTGAGGTGGGCTGAGTCAGGAATCATGTTGTTGATGTTATTCAAGTGCGAAAAATTACAACAATGGCGCATATAATAGTAGGCAATTTACATTTGTCCATTTATGGTATGCGCCATTGTTGTGACAAATTGAACACGGCCTACTGATATAAAAATACTGGGCATAAACAAAACAGACCCAGGTGCTATTGCTCAGTTCATAACCAGACGCCATAATGGGACAGAGAATGATAGAGATATCATCTTTATACAGTGGGGAGAACAAGTATTTGATACACTGCCGATTTTGCAGGTTTTCCTACTTACAAAGCATGTAGAGGTCTGTAATTATTATCATAGGTACACTTCAACTGTGAGAGACGGAATCTAAAACAAAAATCCAGAAAATCACATTGTATGATTTTTAAGTAATTAATTTGCATTTTATTGCATGACATAAGTATTTGATACATCAGAAAAGCAGAACTTAATATTTGGTACAGAAACCTTTGTTTGCAATTACAGAGATCATACGTTTCCTGTAGGTCTTGACCAGGTTTGCACACACTGCAGCAGGGATTTTGGCCCACTCCTCCATCCAGACCTTCTCCAGATCCTTCAGGTTTCGGGGCTGTCGCTGGGCAATACGGACTTTCAGCTCCCTCCAAAGATGTTCTATTGGGTTCAGGTCTGGAGACTGGCTAGGCCACTCCAGGACCTTGAGATGCTTCTTACGGAGCTACTCCTTAGTTGCCCTGGCTGTGTGTTTCGGGTCGATGTCATGCTGGAAGACCCAGCCAGGACCCATCTTCAATGCTCTTACTGAGGGAAGGAGGTTGTTGGCCAAGATCTCGCGATATATGGCCCCATCCATCCTCCCCTCAATACGGTGCAGTCGTCCTGTCCCCTTTGCAGAAAAGCATCCCCAAAGAATGATGTTTCCACCTCCATGCTTCACGGTTGGGATGGTGTTCTTGGGGTTGTACTCATCCTTCTTCTTCCTCCAAACACGGCGAGTGGAGTTTAGACCAAAAAGCTCTATTTTTGTCTCATCAGACCACATGATCTTCTCCCATTCCTCCTCTGGATCATCCAGATGGTCATGGGCAAACTTCAGACGGGCCTGGACATGCGCTGGCTTGAGCAGGGGGACCTTGCGTGCGCTGCAGGATTTTAATCCATGACGGCGTAGTGTGTTACTAATGGTTTTCTTTGAGACTGTGGTCCCAGCTCTCTTCAGGTCATTGACCAGGTCCTGCCGTGTAGTTCTGGGCTGATCCCTCACCTTCCTCATGATCATTGATGCCCCACGAGGTGAGATCTTGCATGGAGCCCCAGACCGAGGGTGATTGACCGTCATCTTGAACTTCTTCCATTTTCTAATAATTGCGCCAACAGTTGTTGCCTTCTCACCAAGCTGCTTGCCTATTGTCCTGTAGCCCATCCTAGCCTTGTGCAGATCTACAATTGTATCCCTGATGTCCTTACACAGCTCTCTGGTCTTGGCCATTGTGGAGAGGTTGGAGTCTGTTTGATTGAGTGTGTGGACAGGTGTCTTTTATACAGGTAACGAGTTCAAACAGGTGCAGTTAATACAGGTAATGAGTGGAGAACAGGAGGGCTTCTTAAAGAAAAACTAACAGGTCTGTGAGAGCCGGAATTCTTACTGGTTGGTAGGTGATCAAATACTTATGTCATGCAATAAAATGCAAATTAATTACTTAAAAATCATACAATGTGATTTTCTGGATTTTTGTTTTAGATTCCGTCTCTCACAGTTGAAGTGTACCTATGATAAAGATTACATACCTCTACATGCTTTGTAAGTAGGAAAACCTGCAAAATCGGCAGTGTATCAAATACTTGTTCTCCCCACTGTATATGTTTACCATATATGACTGGGAAAAATATAATTGAACGGCCCTCCAACTTGTATTTACTAGTGGGAAATTCGTCTATCATCCTTGAGCTCTGACATTTACATTTACATTTATGTCATTTAGCAGACGCTCTTATCCAGAGCGACATACAAATTGGTGCATTCACCTTATAGCCAGTGGGATAACCACTTTACAATATGTTTTTTTTTTGTTTGTTTTTTGGGTTGGGTTGGGGGGGTAAGGGGGGGGGGGGTAGAAGGATTACTTTATCCTATCCCAGGTAGGACCTCTCCCACATGGTGACCTCTGACTTCACCTACTAACGAAATTACCTCCATAACAGCATTTTCGGCAGTTAATTGCAACTACAAAACATTTTTTTTTTATACCAATCTATTCATATGGTTTTTGAACACTATCATTTGTTTACAAGCCTGATAGCTATACTGTTAGTATGTTGACACAACTTGTTGGCAATTTGCCAACGAGTTCAAAGCACATGAAAGCATCCAACTGGTAAATTCCCACCTCCCATTTGGAGCTCAAGGATGAGAGACCAGTTTCCCACCAGTAATTACCAGTCGGAGGGCCGTTCAAATAGACTTTTCCAAAGTCGTATGTGGTAAACATAGAGAATGATAGAGATATCTTTATATATGTTCCATTATGGTGTTTGTTAGCGCACGGGCAGCGCCATTGAGGCCATCTCCATTTTGAAGTAGTCCATTTTTTTATTCTACTACTTCTATGAGTTGGCAAACAAACTGAAAGGGTGCATACTGCCATCTAGAGTGTGTAGTTTGAACAGGTATAAAGCCAAGGATGGCGATTTACTGACACCTAGAGTTATGGAATGTTTGCTCATGGGTATAATTCATTGGCTGATCCCTCCTGATGACCCGGATGGAATCATGTGATCCTTCCCCCTTAAGAAGTCCCACTCAGTTGACTACTTTAAAATGGTGAAGCGCTCAATGTCCATGCCAAAATGGGTTTTATCCATCTAGAGCCCTCTAACTTATTCTATGGCGGTAAATTCCCCCTTCCCACTTGGTTATGAACTCAGCAAAAGTTACATTTTAGGATACAATTGTTGCTAACAGTTTGGCTGGTTTACAATGTAACATTGCGTATAATTTCTTTCACACATAGCCTAGCACCTAGCCTACTGTAACATTGTATTAAGCTACATTTTTTTACTTTCTGACATTGCAGTCTGGCTACAATGTAACAACTTGCACACTTTGACATAGGAAAATTATATCGTAGGCCTATAAACTCCTGTCCCAGATGGTAAACAAGCTCATATTATTCAGTGTATCTAACTTTTCACTCAGCTGTTGACAGACAGACAATCATCAGACAGTCAAGACATACATACATACATACATACATACATACATACATACATACATACAAACAGACAGACATATTATACAGACAGACAGGTAGCCCTAAGACAGACATAATGTAGGCTAAATATTTCATTTTCCCCAATGGAGGTGTTCAAAACAGAGCTGCTGCACGTTTTTTTTCTCACATTATCGGTTGGACTAAAGATTGAGTCCGTAGCCTTTCATGTCTTTGTGTGGCGGTTGCACGGAAGAAACAGCCCGCTAAACCTCTGGAGGGAGCCTGCGAAACACATACCGACCGAACCCGAGTGTGTGTGTGTGCGCCGCCATGGTGACTCTTACGTCACACCCCGAGCACGGATGTGTGTGTGTGTGTCTCCGTGGAGTGAGAATGTAAATAGAATAGATGTTCGAAAGGAGTGAGAGGTAGCCTAGAAGTGGAAGGACATGCACAAGATTCGAAGAGAGTCACAACACTATCCGATTCCTGCACGATTCACAAAGGTAGAGTCAATTTGTGTATTTGTTGGTTATTGCACAGACTTGTCGACGGAGTTGTCCGAGGCCACGAATTGGGCTCGAGGTGGCAGAGATCCTCGGGATGGACTCCCGCTTTCCCTCGCGCTGGCGTGGTAAATCACGCGCCATTGAGGGTTGATGTTGTGCATGCGCCTTGGTCGCCTGTGTGCATGGTCGATGCTACATTGCGTGGCTTTGGCGGCCTCCATTTGTGAATTAATGTGCATACTCGAAGATTATTTCGAGGTGTTTTGTTTCTACGACGGCAAGCAACAGTTGGAGTTTGCGCTGTAATAATTGCTCTCCAAACAGCGCAACACACACTACGGTTGTGAAAGGTAGGCGTTAGTGAATGTCCAACTTTTTAACTTGCTGGCTAAGTACCTGGAGGCCTATAACAAGGCTTTGTGAGGACAGGACGAAGGGTGGTGTCAAGCGACTTTTACCGGCTACTCGACTGGCTTGTGTTTTTGAAGCAATGGTTCATATAAAGCTCATGGAAAACAATGGTTTGATAGGTGAGAAGAAATATGATTTGGAATAACCATATTTAACAAATAATAATGATAAAACCTCCAATATCCTACGCATGTCTATACATGATAGGACCATTTGCATTGTTTCTGAACTGAAATTGACAAGGACACTACAGTAGGAAATGTAATTAATAGCATTTTAGCCTGTAGTTTACAGGAAATTGTTGATTAATCAAAATCTGAATTTGATTCGACCTTTAGGCTATTTTACTTTCTAAACGCAATCCCTTAGTAACTAGTTGCCTATCCAAAACTGTCATCTGTAACTTTTGGATTACCCAATCTCTGTAACATAATCTGATTACTTCCACATTAGAAGAAGACAAAAAGGATCCATCAAATGCATTTGGTGTGTCATCGTAGTGGTCTCTGATTTGTATTCAGACTCTTTAAACTTGTGCCTTTTTTCAATGCTGAATTGAGTGTCATTGAGAACTGAAAGGTGTCAAAAAAAATTATTCCGCAAATATCCTTTCTGAATATAAAAATAATCCAAGAAGTAATCTTGTTTTTCAAAAATATCTGTAATCTGATTACAATATTTTTGTTGGTAATGTAGCTGGTTCCTTTTTTTTTGTAATCAGATTACATGTTACAGGTTACTCCGTTACTCCCCAACCCTGGTTACTAGTGCGTAAAATTATTAAACATTTAGCCTAATAATTTTTGATATTGTTTTGTAACTATTTTGTAACGTTTTGTAGGCTAATGTAGACCTAGCCTGTAGACTAACTAATCAGTTTAGATCCTCACCAGAGGGTCTTGCATTAATTGTGCAGGTGAGTGGTTAGTCTCTGGTTTAGGATCCGACGAAAGACTGTTATCTGCCTGAGTTTAAGCCTTGGCGCAAGTTACCAATGAAGAGAGCATAGTGAGTAATTTCTTCCGCTACACTTGAATGACACATTGCATGAATACAATGCCATTGTTCAAGCAAATTCCCAAACCACTAGAAGCTGATAAACAACAGAAAATGAATGTAAAGTGTGGTGTCAGCAAAATTAGTCCAAGCCTTTGGGATAGGCCTACAGTTGTTGGATGACGCTACACTTCTTCACTCTATAGCAGACAAAGTGGATATGACATGTCAGTCACAATTCTGAAAACAATGCATTTTTAAAATTCAATCTCATCATGTTACAACACATTATTTCTTACGTACAATTTGGACAGCTAATTGTTCATTTCTTGATGCCATAATAATTAATGTAGACATCCTGACATGTTGTTAGTTAGTTCACTATTATCTGGCCAATGATATGAGCCATTATTCTAACATAACATTATATTTGGATTCTTCCAGGATGTCAACTGAAAATAACCATAGTTCAACTTGAGGTGCTTTAAACAAAAAGAATAGTATACAACATTTACTCTCTCATCTATGGAGGACCCTACAGTGATGGAGGAGTGGGTAGAGGACTTGGCCATTACCGCATCAATTTCATCTGACAGCGTCACCAGTGAGCCAAGCCTGGCCAACAAGGATGGGGTGGAGGACCAATCTGTAACCATGACAGGCAAGGATGCGAGCTTAACCAGTGTAGCCATGGCTTCATCCACCGATGCCATAACAAACACTGAAGTCAACCTAGCTATGGCATCATCCACACACAGTGAAGCTAACTTAGGCATAGCTTTATCTACTGACGACATTACAAACAAAGAAGCGAGTGGAACCATAGCCTTACCCATGTATAGCAAGGCAAACACTGATGCTAAGCCAGCCATCCCACCCATAGCATCAGCATCTTCATCACCAGCTGCCACCATGACAAACAGTGATGCCAAACTAGCCCTCCCCTCACCTTTTTCATCACCTGCTGCCAGTGGCCCAGCCCCCGGAGGCCTGCAGCCCGAGGAGGGAGGCCTCTCAGCAGTGAGGTCATGCGGTAGTGTGGGGGTCACTCTGGAGAACAGCAGTGTCTGGAAGGAGTTCCATCGCTGTGGAACCGAGATGATCCTCACCAAACAGGGCCGGCGCATGTTCCCCTACTGCCGCTACCGCCTGACAGGTCTGGAACCAACACGCCGTTATGCTCTGGTCCTGTCAATCACCCCCGTCGACACATTCCGCCATCGCTGGAACCTGGAGTGGGAACCCAGTGGTCTTGGCGAACCACTCACCCAGGCCTCACGCAGAGTCTTCCCCCACCAGGACTCATCAGCCCTGGGGAAGGTCTGGATGGCCAGCCTGGTCTCCTTCTATAAACTCAAACTGACTAACCACTGCCTGGACCAGGAGGGGCATGTGTTGTTGCACTCCATGCACCGCTACAGGCCCAGTTTACATGTGATCCCCATCGCAGAGGGAGATGACCTTGGCTTTGACCCTAAGCTGCTCTACCTCCAGCTCCTCAGTCCGGATGTCATGACCTTCACGTTCCCGCAGACAGAATTCTATGCTGTGACGTCATACCAGAACACCAGGATCACCCAGCTGAAGATAGACTATAATCCCTTTGCTAAGGGCTTCCGGGAAGACAGCGGCAGCCCGCGCCTCGCCAAGCCCAGGCCAGAGCAGTCTCAGGCGGGGAAGGGAGATACCCGCTCCCCTGGTCTGAGCTCCGCTAGGCCCGATGGTGGTGATGGGACTGAGCAGATTGTGACTGTGAATGGCGTGGCTGATCTCAGGTTAGTGAAGCTTTTTGTTATCACGTTGTACTGTAATTCAGTTGTTCCCTTTCAGTCAGTCAACTCTGTACAACACATCTATGGGGAGTTCGCCCTAACGCCCTCTACTGAAGAACATTAGAATCACATCTGACAAGGCCAGTGAAAACCGTGCCTCACCGGAAGCCCCGCCATCCACAGGTTATTCTTATGGCTGTTTAGCCTCGGTAACTGGTTGTAAGTAAGATGACTAGCACAAACGAGTCGACTAAAGCTGTTAAGCCAGGTTCGAGTTCACAACCTTGCCCACAGTCATGAGGTTTCACCATGTCTTTGAATGATATTTATAAGTGTTGTTGTGTATGTCTCAGCTGGGTGCATGCTCAGAGTGCCCTGGATCGAACCAGCTCGTGTGACCACTGTCGCCGGCTGCGTACAAGTTCTCTCAAGAGGTGTATATCCTTCCTTAGAAGGCTTAGTGGGACTGAAGTTGACTTTCCTCCCTTGGGTGCCTGTATCTCGGCGGAGACTGAGTTGCAGGATACGAATGTGGGTCTAGGCTCGTGGTCAGATCACATGGAGCTATCCTCCCAGCATGGCGATATACACTGAGTATACCTAACATTAGGAACACCTTCCTAATATTTTTGCCCTCAGAACAGCCTCAATTTGCTGGGATATGGACTCTACAAGGTGTCAAACGTTCCACAGGGATGCTTGCCCATGTTGACCCCAATGCTTCCCACAGTTGTGTCAAGTTGGATGGATGTCCTTTGGGTGGTGGACCGTTCTTGATACACACAGGAAACTGTTGAGCTTCAAAAACCTGTCAGCGTTGCAATTCTTGACACAAACTGATGCTACTGGCACCTACTACCATACCCCGTTCAAAGGCACTTAAATCTTTTGTCTTGCCCATTTACCCTCTGAATGGCACACCTACACAATCCATGTCTCAATTGTTTTCAAGGCTTAAAAATCCTTTAACCTGTCTCCTCCCCTTCATCTACACTGATTTTTAAGTGGATTTAACAAGTGACATCAATAAGGGATCATAGCTTTCACCTGGATTCACCTGGTCAGTCTATGTCATGGAAAGAGCAGTTGTTCTTAATGTTTTGTATACTCAGAGCAAGCTGATATCTGTCTCCTTCGGTGTTACACAGGACTCACATTTGGATGACGACGTGGTGTCTCTGGCCAGTTCCTGGTTTTTTTCTGAGACAGAGATGGAGGGCTTGGCTTCGGGGCAGCCACATGTCCTTGCTACGAATGTAACAGGGGAATCCCTGGCTTCTAGCGCACCGCTCATTGATCTATGCCGTCGAGCAGCTGCACACAGTGGAGTGGGGCCGCAGCTTGACAAGGTGTACCGGGCCCAAGGGGTGGCTGCCAATTCCCTGAACACGGTCTCAATGCTGCAGATTTACCAGACTGAGCTGTTGGCTGACCTGGCCACGGTTCTGGCTGCTGGAGAGCTGCACGCAGAGCTCCTGGATGAGATTTGTGCTACGGCCCATTTCATCTTGTGCATGTCCCATTGCACCGTCTCTGTTCTCGGGAGAAGCATGGGGGCAACCGTGGTGGCGCAGTGGCACCTTTTGGTTGACTTTGTCGCAGTTGCAGGAGAGAAACAGGCAGTTGTACTTTGATGATACAATTTCTCCTACGGCAGCGGTCACCATTCGGTCAAGCGCGATTGACTGGTCGATCTCCAAGGCATTCCTAGTTGATCGGCAAACATTTATTTTTAAAAACTAAACGATAAAGCCTTGTGGTCCTATTTTTGTATCTTTTTTTTATCTTGCGCTGTTGGCGGTAGGAGCACCCGATTTCAGCTGTCCTGTGCTCCGGGTAGGCGAATTGTTCCCGTTTTGAACCATTTAATGTGTCAGAAGGTACAAACTCTGCCTTCCCGGCGAGCCCGGAGAACAGTAGCCCACGCACACCTAGCGCGATGAGAGGGAGGTGACATGGTCCCCTTCCCAGATATTTGCTGTGACAACAGTACCCCCAAGTGGCATGGCCAACCCAGGGTGGACCGGGCTTCAGGCAAATGTCAGCACTTAAACACATTGTTTCTACACCAAGTTCCACGGTCTTCACAGGTGTCAAGAGTTATGTCCTTCACGTGAGCTTACAGTCAGACACTCGGTTGTCGAAAGGGGTGGAAAAAAAAAAAGGGGTGAAAAAATAACCAAATTCTTCCAGTCCACAAGGTGGCGTTCTGCCCCTTCAGATGGCACTTTACGGGAGACTCGGTGTCTC
Organism: Coregonus lavaretus; assembly: GCF_964263955.1. NCBI lineage: Eukaryota > Metazoa > Chordata > Actinopteri > Salmoniformes > Salmonidae > Coregonus > Coregonus lavaretus. The sequence goes on from NC_140020.1 coordinate 31,161,134, forward strand.
TGTCGACCAATGACGCTCATGCGCAGCGTAGCCCTCGATTATGCAAACAGTGACGTTGGGGTACAGGCTACAATTCATTGTGCTTCCCCCACGTTTTTACGACTTCATTACATCGACTGTTCCGGAGGCCTCAACGCCCATTTTGAGAGAGGAGATTTCTTCCCTTCTCCAGGAGGAGGCGAGTGGTTCCTATGTCAGAGGCCCAGGATTGCTGGTACAGCCGGTATTTCCTGGTTCCAAAAAGGGGAGGGATTTGTGTCCCATTTTTTGACCTGCGTGCCCTGAACAAGCACCTCAGGGTCTACAAATACAGAATGCTCACAAACAGCTGGTTGTTAGTCAGTGCGCCAGGGCGATTGGTTCACCTCCATCAACCTGAAGGATGCGTACTTTAATGTGGCCATATATCCCCTTCACAGAAAGTTCCTGAGGTTCCATTTCGAGGCTGTAGCCTAAGAGTTTCGGACTTTCCCTCTCGCCTCGCACTTTCACCAAAGTTGTGGAGGTGGGTTTGGCACCTATGTGGTTTCTGGGGCTCAGGATATTGGACTACCTGGACAAATGGCTGGTGGTAGCGGAGTCGAGGGAGCAGGTGGTGTTACACACCCATGCTGGTTTCCCATGTTCAGTCTCTGGGTTTCATAGTGAGTCAAGAGAAGAGCTGTTTCACCCCATCTCCGCGCATTCTGTTTCTGGGTCTTGAGTTACTCAGTCGAGAATCGTGCATTCTTGTCCCTGCAGAGGGAGGCTGGTGTCTGGCTTTGCTTGGCTCAATTTCGGTTGGGTCACACAGTGCGTTTTCGCAAGTGCCTGCGCCTTTTGGGGATAATGGCTTCTATGATAGCCGTGGTTCCCCTCGGGCTGTTGCTGATGCGACCTTTCCATCCGGTCACTCCGGATGTCCCAGTCATGCTTACAGGCTCTGACTCGGTGGAGGGACCCACAGTTGTTGTTGCTGGGGACCCCATGGGTCAAGTTATATCCCGAAAGGTGATCACGACAGACGGATCCCCCCCAAGGGTGAGGTGCACTGTGCGAGGGCATCTCAATTCGGCGTTGTGGACAGTGTCGCAGAGCACGCTGTACATCAATTACCTGGAGCTGTTGGTGGTGTACATAGTGCTCAGACATTTTCTCCCATTGTTGGCAGGCCAGCATGTGCTGGTGAGGACCTACAATGGGACAGTGGTGGTGTACATCAACAGACAGGGAGGGGTGCGATCTCGCCCCGTCTTATCCTTCGCTCGCTTCCTACTGCTGTGTAGCACTGAGCACTTTCCCTCGCACGGGACAACATATCTCCCCAGGCACCTCAACACAGGTGCGGCTCTGCTATCCAGGGGTCCCCCGGTCTCGGGAGTGGAGTATACACCCCTGGGTCTCCCAGACATGGGAAATATTGGACAGGGCCGATGTAGATCTTTTACGCATTGTGAGAACGCACATTGTTGGCTGTTGTTCTCAATAAGGGACCTGAGTGCTCCGTTGGGAACGGATGCTCTCGCGCACCAGTGGGGACCCTCCTTTATGCATTTCCCCCTGTGGACCTGATTCAGCCTACACTGGAGAGGGTGCGATGGGAAGGCTTGCCTTGTGGCTTGTCATTGGCCCAAACGACCTTGGTTCGCGGAGATCGTTCATTTAGGTCCAATCTGATGGCAAGGGGTTTGTTTACCTCTTAATGTTATTTCTACTCGTTTGGGGGGTGCAAGGGCACCCTCCAAAAGAGGGTTGTATGGGTATAAGTGGCGGGCATTCGAGCATTGTTGCCAAAATCAAGGGATTGTTCCTTTTCAGAGCTCTCTGGTGGACATTTTAATGTTCTTGCAGGGCTGTTCATTCCCCACCCTGAAGGTGTATATGGCAGCTATTTCAGCGTGTCATGTGGGGATTAATGGTGCCACTCCAGGGGCTCATCCCAAGCTGTGGGTTTTTAAAAAGGTGTGCGCCGTCTCAGCCCGGTTTCTTAACCTATTGCGCCCACTTGGGATTTTGTTTGGATGTGCTGTGTGAGGCCCCCTTTGGAACCGATGGAGTCTGTGGATCTGAAGGTCCTCTCCTACAAGACCGCCCTGCTCGTGGCTTTGGCCTCGGCTAAACGCATTGGAGATCTCCAAGGGTTATCCATTCACCCCTCCTGCATGAATTTCGCTCTTGGCGACTCTAAGGTGACGCTGCGGCCTTCGCCCCTAAGGTCATGACTATGCTAGAAGTCTCTAGCTTACATTCCCTGTGTCTTTGAGCGGACCAGGGGTGTCTGTCTGTGTGACCAATTTTTTGTCTGTTTTGCTAATCCGGCTCGTTGTAGGGCGCATTCTAAGCTGCGTCTTTCCCACTGGATTGTGGAGGCTATTTCTCTGGCATATGACAGCAAAAGGCAGGAATTACCTAATGATGTATGTGCCCACTCCACCAGGGGTCTGGTGGTGTCTTGGGCGTTGTTTTAAGGGGTTGCCTGTAAGAGATATTTGTGCTGCGTCGAGTTGGGCATCACTCAAGGTTGTATCGCTTGGATGTCACTGCCCTCAGTATAGCCCACAGTGTGCTTACGGCTAGGGCAGGAGAAGGTCATTAGGCAGCGTGCAGATTGCGCAGTACCCGGGTCCGCAGGTTTTCCTGTCATTTGGTGTCTGCTGGGGTCAGCGTGGGGTGTGATTTCATGTCCTCATAGCTGTGTTGTACCGAGTTGACTAACTGAAAGGGAACAAAGCTATGACTATAACTACTGTTCCCTGAAGGAGGGAAATGAGGTACAACACCTGTTCGTCCAGCGCTGCCAAGTTCTGGGCTCGGTGAAAAGATGGACTGAATTAAAGAAATGAATCTGTGCATGGGGTTTATCACCTGTGGAAGGTGGGGCTTCCGGTGAGGCACAGTGTTCATTGGCCTTGTCAGATGTGATTCTAATGTTCTTCAGTAGAGGAAGCTAGCACCGAACTCCCCACAGCTGTGTTGTTCCTCGTTTCTCTCCTTCAGGGAACAATAGTTATATTAATAACTGTATGTTTTCCTTAATGTGTGTTCACTGAATGTAATTAATTTTGTTACACACCAACAGCTGTTCAAAGCCTTCGGAACCTTCCACTGTAGAACCAATGGAGTCTGAGGTTCCGTCCTCAAAGAAGGTTACGCTTGTAGAACCCACCATGACCTCACCCATTTTGGTTCCAGAACCTCAAGAGGGCAAGGCTGCCAGCTTAACCCCTAAAACATCGGAACTACAGAAGATCTCACCCAAACCTTTCCCCCCTACCCCCTCACCTTCAACCGCCTCACCCTTTGCCGTCCCAAAGCCATGGAAGAAGGGGCGGAAATCAGGGGGCAATCGTTGGGGCAATGTAGGAAAAGTCACTAAGGGGACTAAGGTGGCGATAGCGGCTGTTGCAGCAACAAGCAGCCCGGTAACTGTCGCTATGCAGCCTCAACTGGACGACGTGGAGGGTCTACTTTTTGTGTCCTTTACTTCCAAGGTAAAACACGACACTCGTGCTCTGAGAGTTATGGGAAATAGGAGTTTCAGACATCCAGAACTGTTCATTTAGAACTCTGAGTCGGAAATACAAGTGGGGAACTTTGTGTATATTTGCTGACGGTGCAGACGGTATTGAAAAAGTAATCTCTTCCTCTGTGTCACAGGAAGCTCTTGGTGTCCATGTGGAGGACATGCCACCCAGTAACACGTCACCAGTCATGCAGGAACACCCAGAGAAAACTGGTAAGGCTGCAAAGAAGTTCTATTCTACTGTATATACTCTGAAAGGGGCTTGTCATTCTCTAGCGGCGTACTTTGCAACAAGACGGCTGGAGACACACAAAATAGAACATCAACACCAACTGTTGTTTTCACTGATTGGCAGTCACAATACAGTATGCGTCTCTGAAAGTGTCTCCAGTACTGATGACACTCTATTCTATTCTAACCTAACTGTGTGTGAGCAGTAGTGGAGAGTGATGAGGAGGAGAAAGCTTGTCTGCAGACTATCCTACTACAGGACCTGAACACACCTAAACACAGACAAGTCATCCATCCTGTCCTACAGGAGGCTGAGTGGACACCACACACTCGTGCATGCACTCTCAAGCTTTCTCTTTTCCTCTCGCCCCTCTAGCTCTCTTTCCATGTCTCACCACACACACCTAGGCTTATACCTTTCTCTGCTCATGTCCACCATTCATAACCATAACAACCTCTTGTGTGTTATTCCCCCTATAGTTGATCTGAAGTTGAGCTCCCTGGACTCAGGCCTGGCCATTGATCTACAGTATCTGGGGGTGGGTTGCCCGCCTGTGTTCACAGGGCTGGGCAACGCTACCTCCACTGGTGAGTCACACTGAGTGATGGTAATGATATGAAAACAATGGTTAATTTACTAGCAATGTAGGCTACGGTAGCAATAATAGCCACAAAACACACCAGTGAGATTGGTGGTTGTTTTGACTTTCACGTGCACTCTCCAAAATCTCCAGCGATCATGATCTGGGATGTCAACACAAGACTTACTTGCTTTCACTGGGTTATTATTCTAATTTGAGTAAAGCCATTAGTAGCAGGCCCGGGGATTTTGTCATAGTTGCAAACAAGGGAACGTATTAATTGACTTATTATTATTATTATTATTCCCTAATTGAGAAATGTTAATGCCTAGCCTAGTAGTAAATGAATTACACTTGAAAGATGATAGCGGTTTTTCAATTACATGGCTCAGCTAGTTTAATGCATTAGAGTCACTGAGTCCTTAATAAGCAGTTTACTGTCTTCATCCACAGATAATAAGGCAAGGCAATTACGGGATTTACACCAACCTAAACACTCAGAATTAGCCCTAGTGATGTGACTCCCTCCACAGCTATACTGTGGTAGAATGGGAGAGTGTTAATGGTTGAGGTTATTGTTTGGTCCGATAATAACCCCCAAGCCCCATCCTCGTCAGTGTTTGCAGATCTGAAGGGACTGGATAGGTGCAATATACTTAGTCTCCATACCCCGAAGAGTTAGTGGCTAGGTGAAGGGTCTAGACTAGAGGTTGATTTGGAATTGAGCCTTTTGTCTCTCTCTAATTACCTTGTATACTCCAAACACTAAGGGGGTAGAGGCTAGGTTAAGGGTCTAGTGGTTGATTTGAAATTGGGCCTGTGTCTCTCTCTAATGACCTTGTTGCCTCTCTGTGCAGATGGAAGCAGGTCCTTTGTCTCCAGGACGGGGAAGACCAGTGACCTGACCAAAATCAAGGGCTGGAGGGAAAAGTTCATAAGGACCAGAGAGTCCTCTCAGAACCACAACCCCAACCGCTCTGCCTTCTGCAGCGACATGCTCAACCAATACCTGGAGAGCCAGGCCCAGCGAATCAGGGCCTACGCCGCCGCTTTCTCCCACAACCCCCTGGGCTCCGTGGCTTATCAGCTACCTGTGACCAGCACCAGCTACGTGCGGACCCTCGGCAGCGTTCTGAAGACGCGGGCCCTTCCGCCTCAGCCACCGGCCTTCTGTAGACCCTGCCCCCTCTCCCGGAAACCTCTCCTGTACGCTGCTCTAAAGGAGCCCCCTCCACCTATCAACGACCACATGACCCCTCCTAAAGCAGCCAAGCCCAAACCAAAACATGCCCCACCACAAGGCAAACAGCACCATATAACACCACCACAAGACAAACAGCACCATATAACACCAGCACAAGGCAAACAGCACCATATAACACCAGCACAAGGCAAACAGCACCATATAACACCAGCACAAGGCAAACAGCACCATATAACACCAGCACAGGGCAAAGGCAGATCTGCCTCTCTACTACGGCCCATTCAGGTCTCCAACAGTAACAAAACTACTGCTGCTAAAGCTATAGCTGAGGTTAAAGTCACCAGCCCTACTGCACAAAGGTAAGGGCATGCAATTAAAGACACGTAATACCCATGCCAAGTCATAAAGTATAGACATCTCTCTATATCTGATGTTGACCCAAAGCAATATGAAATGAGTCTGACATTTTTCATAGTTGTGATGTTCTGTAGATATGTTTGTTTAAGATTGAGCAAGTCTCAGTTTTTTACCCTACAATGGACAATAAAGCTTTTGAATAAACATTATCCTCGTACCTATAGGTCTCCTCCAGGTAAGGGGGCAGTGAGGAGGGACACCAGCCCAGGAGGAAGCCTCTCCAGCGGGTTGAGTGGCCTCTCTAAGAACCAGCTCAGACTGGTTGGCCTCTCTAAGATCCAGCTGAAAATGATGGAGATGGAGGATGCCACCTTCTACCAGGGACACGACAGAACACACATCACTACTGAGAGGGTGGAGACGGCCCTGAGGGCCCTGCTCACTGCACAGGTAGGTCTGACACACACACACACACACATATACACACACACACACACACACACTGTCTGATGGTCTCTCTGTCTGTACCCTACAGGGTCTTCCTAAGAGCAGTGCCCCCAAGTCCAGCCAAGTGGACGGTCCAGAGTGTGGTTCTGAGTTCTGCAGGCTGGGGTGTGTGTGTTCCAGCCTGGCCCGGGTGTCCAGGGGTCCACTCCACTGCTACAGGCCAGACTGTATGTTGGGCTGCTCCTGCTTCAAACGCAAGATCACCAAACAGACCACAGCAGCAGAGAATGACCAGAACCAGATGCTTCCCGTTTACAGTAAGTTCCTATCCAGGGTGACTGTATTTGGGGACTTGTGAGTGGGCGCCAAAGGCACATTTGTCTCAGAATGTACAACAAAGTTGCATTCTATTCTCTATTGACCAAATGAATGAAACATTGCACATCAACTTAAACAAGCAAATGAAAGTGTCTCCTCCTCTCCCTGTCCAGCTATGTCTAACGTGGACCATGAGATCCAGCCCAATCGAGGCATCCGCATCTCTACCCTGTGGGACCTCACCTCGGGGGTGGACCCCGAACCCCTCTTCATCCCCATAACTGCCCCCAACATACCCATCAAGCTTCTAACCAGGATCTACCACCTTGTTCCCAAGCGTTACATCCCTCATCTCACCCCTGAGGTAAATTACACAGTCATAGTATGCGTCACAAATGGCACCCTTTTCCCTTTATAGTGCACTACTTTTGACCAAAGCCATATGGGTCCTGAACAAAAGTAGTGCACTATATAGGGAACATGGTACCATTTGGGACACAGCCCATAGTGTCAAACTACCACCCTGAATTGGGTAAGTTACAGGACTGGAGCAAATGGTGAAAACGTTGATTTCAGAAAAGCTGTATATAAAAAAGATATGATGGATTATGTGTGTGTGTGTCTGCAGCTACGAGAGGAGGACAAGGACCCAGTATACAAGTACTATGAGAGTATGATGACGTGCGCCGGCATCAGAGAGTTCAACAGCAAACCCTGTCCCCAGGTGCTGCCACCACAGGTGCACCTATTCAACGACAGTAACAGTTTCATCATCCCCAGCAGCGGAAAGGTAAGGCGGAACACGCATACACACACTAAATAGTTATTGTCGGAGTAGATGCGTCAAGGACTTTGTATAGACAGTTTAACCCCCTACGGTCGATTGTCTTCGGCCCCACGGAAATCTGATTATCATAATAAAACAATCCCCATAAAAAGCGATCAGTTTAAACTAAAGATATGTTTTTTTTGCATTGGATGCATCTTAATCTACCACATCCGCCTATGTCACACTTCCACATCTGCAGTGAAAGGTGACAGAGCTAGAGTGGTGTTTATCAGACCGTGAGATATCCGGGAAATCGGTCTTCTCACAAAATCGTCTGTAGCGTCCGAACGGTTTGGCCTACAAACTATTATGACCCCTCTATGGAAAGATGAGACTCCCACGAACACTATGGTGTTTTCCGTTTTGCTCCACAAGCGCCTTGGGACTCGTCTGAAGTCGGTACAGCCGATCTGCCAACTTCTGTCTGTACCGTCCAAACAGTTTGGCCGACATTCTAATATGACCGCTCTGTGGAAAGGTGCGACTCTCACGAACATGTACATGTAGGTTGTTTTGCACACAGGCCTCACAACTCATCTGGAGGTCTCACGGTACCAGTTTAAAAAATGAATGGAAGTATATATGGAGACTGTTTAGTGCCAGAAATAAGGGGTTAAATAAATGTTTCCTGATCTTCCTATACAGTATCTCTCAGATATAGGACAGACACTTCAGAACAAACTTCCTTTTGATTTGTTTTGTGACTCTGTTCTATGTAGTGAATCTGTTATTTAATGCGTTTGTATGGGCTATTATGGGCTATGTTGTATACAGCGTTTAGCCTGAATTCAGACTCGTTCAACTTGCAACAAAACATTTAGACAATATAAACGCTACACCTTGTTTCACCCAGCCAAGTTCGTTTTTTCTGCGATACTCAAGAAGGCAACCTCTTTTTCCGTCATTCTGCATGATGTATAGGCTACACAAAAGCTATTTGAGCCCACCAAGAACTGACATGATTACGCACCAATGAGGTGGGCATTGTTCACTTGATTGACTGTATCTTGGTCCAATGACCACCTATCGTTTTGAAACATATCTAGCTAGATAGCCAATGAGCTGGGCTTTACAGGAGTATGAGATGGTCCTTTGTCTGAGGAAAAGCCTGTGTATTCAGCACACGCGCAATGTGGTTTAGTGTCTATTGGAAATCTAAACAAGGATGTGGCGCATCGCGTTACGCACATCTCGATTGAATAAACAAAAATGTTCTGCAAATTTTGAAAGTACAATATGGCTACTAATACTGGAAAAGCTAAATCAAAGTCCAGGTTTACAGATTTGGACGAGATTATAGCAGAAATCGACCGCGAAAGTGTCACAGAACCAGTAGATGAGGACTTAGTGAATATAGTTTAGACTCAACAGCTGAAGATTATATGTTTTTGGAAGGAGAGGACGCCACTTTAGACTGGTAAGTGAAATACGTTTTTTCTACTCATGCTAATGCAGTTGTTTGAACGGTTGCATATTATTAATTTGAGATATTTTTGATGTTTTTTCTTTGATTGCTATATATATAAAGCAGAGGTATCTCTGGGTCTTCCATTCCTGTGGCGGTCCTCATGAGAGCCAGTTTCATCATAGCACTTGATGGTTTTTGTGACTGCACTTGAAGAAACGTCAAAGTTCTTGAAATGTTCCGTATTGACTGACCTTCATGTCTTAAAGTAATGACGGACTGTCGTTTCTATTTGCTTATTTGAGCTGTTCTTGCCATAATATGATTGGCTGAAACGCATTAAGAAGGAAAGAAATTCCACAAATTAACTTTTAAGAAGGCACACCTGTTAATTGAAATGCATATAATATATCTGTTTATAGATATGTGTTGTTTATTTGATGTATTGATGCAGGGCTCATCCGTAAAAGTATTCTGACTGATTTTTTAAATGTATTCAGTCCGACCTCTGCTGCTGGATCCACACCTACCCCCGCCCGGCCATCTATATATAAACTCTGCATGAAAAGAAACATCCTCTCACTGTCAACTGCGTTTATTTTCAGCAAACTTAACATGTGTAAATATGTCTATGAACATAACAGGATTCAACAACTGAGACATAAACTGAACAAGTTCCACAGACATGTGACTAACAGAAATTGAATAATGTGTCCCTGAACAAAGGGGGGGGGGGGGGGGGGGGGTCAAAATCAAAAGTAACAGCTGCATTAAGTACTTCAGTGCATCTCCTCCTCATGGACTGCACCAGATTTGCCAGTTCTTGCTGTGAGATGTTACCCCACTCTTCCACCAAGGCACCTGCAAGTTCCCCGACATTTCTGGGGGGAATGGCCCTAGCCCTCACCCTCCGATCCAACAGGTCCCAGACGTGCTCAATGGGATTGAGATCCGGGCTCTTCGCTGGCCATGGCAGAACACTGACATTCCTGTCTTGCAGGAAATCACGAACAGAACAAGCAGTATGGCTAGTGGCATTGTCATGCTGGAGGGTCATGTCAGGATGAGCCTGCAGGAAGGGTACCACATGAGGGAAGAGGATGTCTTCCCTGTAACGCACAGCATTGAGATTGCCTGCAATGACAACAAGCTCAGTCCGATAATGCTGTGACACAACGCCCCAGACCATGACGGACCCTCCACCTCCAAATCGATCCAGCTCCAGAGTACAGGCCTCGGTGTAACGCTCATTCCTTCGACGATAAACACGAATCCGACCATCACCCCTAGTGAGACAAAACCGCGACTCGTCAGTGAAGAGCACTTTTTGCAAGTCCTGTCTGGTCCAGCGACGGTGGGTTTGTGCCCATAGGCAACGTTGTTGCCTGTGATGTCTGGTGAGGACCTGCCTTACAACAGGCCTACAAGCCCGCAGTCCAGCCTCTTTCAGCCTATTGCGGACAGTTTGAGCACTGATGGAGGGATTGTGCGTTCCTGGTGTAACTCGGGCAGTTGTTGTTGCCATCCTGTACCTGTCCCGCAGGTGTGATGTTCGGATGTACTGATCCTGTGCAGGTGTTGTTACATGTGGTCTGCCACTGCGAGGACGATCAGCTGTCCATCCTGTCTCCCTGTAGCGCTGTCTTAGGCGTCTCACAGTATGGACATTGCAATTTATTGCCCTGGCCACATCTGCAGTCCTCATGCCTCCTTGCAGCGTGCCTAAGGCACGTTAACGCAGATGAGCAGGGACCCTGGGTATCTTTCTTTTGGTGTTTTTCAGAGTCAGTAGAAAGGCCTCTTTAGTGTCCTACATTTTCATAACTGTAACCTTAATTACCTACCGTCTGTAAGCTGTTAGTGTCTTAACGACCGTTCCACTGGTGCATGTTCATTAATTGTTTATGGTTCATTAAACAAGAATGGGAAACAGTGTTTAAACCCTTTTACAATGAAGATCTGTGAAGTTATTTGGATTTTTACGAATTATCTTTGAAAGACAGGGTGCTGAAAAAGGGATGTTTCTGTTTTTGCTGAGTTTATATATTCACTTTGTGTTCACTTATGACATTATATCAGTGTTGGCCTGCTAATTTGGCCCTTATCTTAAATAGTTCACTTCTGTGTTGGGAGGCATTGGAACAGTATTCTCGTCACGTCTCCTGTTAGTACCTTTTTATGTAGGGAAGCTAATGATCCATCATGTATGACATTCCTGGGTGTGTGTAAACTTGTATTTTGTATTACCATAGCATTTCTGTATGTTATCTATAGTTATGTACTTAAATATATAAATTTACCAATTCTGCCACTTAGAGGCCACTTGGATACATTTGGGCAAACTCGTGAGGGACACCTGGGTGACTTGATACTAAATGTTATGTAGCTCCCTCATTCTTGAAGGGATCAGTGTGAAACTTTGCACATACACTGTTGCCCTCTTGTAGACATCTAAATTACCTCCAGCTTCCTATCTGAATGTATGGCTTTTCTTTTTCATGTTGAAGATGATGCAACAAAAATAAAAAATAGGAAACTTAGTTTTTTTGTTTATCTTTTACCAGATCTATTGTGTTATGTTCTCCTACATTAATTTCACATTTCCACAAACTTCAAAGTGGTTCCTTTCAAATAGTACCAAGAATATGCATATTCTTGCTTCAGGTCCTGAGGGGCAGTTAGATTTGGGTATGTCATTTTAGGCGGGAATTGAAAAGAAGGGTCTGATCCTTAAGAGGTTAAAGAGGAAATCTCAAGGTTACTTTCATAACCACGGTTCTCTGATAATGAGTGCGATATTTCATGGTGGGATTCGCTCGGAATCACTAAGTCTCGTATCCCTGTAATACTTAGAGAAGATCTTATGTCAAGTGTTATTGAAGTGTAGTGGTTTCAGGTTCACCTGGCACATCTAAAGTTTTTATTTTGGGGTGTTGCTGTAGGCCACCAAGTGCTAACAGTCAGTATCTAAATAATATGTGTGAAATGCTTGATGGTGTATGATGGGGACCTGAATATTGACTAGTTTCATCAAGCTGTCCACTCGAGAGGAAGCTTCTCACTGTAACCAGTGCCTGTAATTTGGTTCAGGTTACTAATCAACCTATCAGGGTGTTTGCAAACACTACAGAAACAAGATCATCCACATGTATTGATCACATTTTTACTAATACTGTAGAACTTTGTCCTAAAGCTGTATCTGTACCCATTGGATGCAGTGATCACAATATAGTGGCTATATCCAGGAAAGCCAAAGTTCTAAAAGCTGGGCCTAAAATAGTGTAAGATTTTGCTGTGATTCTTATGTGGATGATGTTAAAAATATTTGTTGGTCTGATGTGATTAACAGCATCCAGACGCTGCACTTCATGAATTTATGAAATTGCTTCTTCCAATTATTGATGAACATGCACCTGTTAAGAAACTAACTGTTAGAAATGTTAAGGCTCCATGGATTGATGAGGAATTGAAAAATGGTTGAAAGAGATGGGGTAAAAGGAGTGGCTATTAAATCTGGCTGCACATCTGACTGGCTGATTTACTGCAAATTGAGAAATTATGTGATTCAACTCAACAAAAATAAGAAACTCTATTATGAAGCCAAGATCAACAATATAAAGAATGAAGGAAAAAAAAAAAAAACTTTGGAGTAATTTAAATGAAATTGTGGGCAGAAAGACAAATTCAACTCCATCTTTCATCGAATCAGATGGCTTATTTATCACAAAACCATTTGATGTTGCCAATTATTTTAATGATAACTTCATTTGCAAAGTGGGCAAACTTCAGCAGGAAATGCCAACAACGAACAGTGAGCCATCGTACTCATGCATAAAAAAACAAATAATGAAAGAAAAGCATTACAAGTTAGAATTTTGGTAAAGTTAGAGTGGGAGAGGTGGAAGAATTATTGTTATCGATCAATAATGACAAACTTCCTGGCATTGACATCTTAGATGGAAAGCGACTGAGGATGGTAGCTGACTCTATAGCCACTCCTATCTGTCATATCTTTAATCTGAGCCTAGAGGAAGGTCTTTGTCCTCAGGCCTGGAGGGAAGCCAAAGTCATTCCACTACCCAAGAGTGGTAAAGCAGCCTTTACTGGTTCTAACAGCAGACCTATCAGCTTGCTGCCAGCTCTTAGCAAACTGTTCGGAAAAATGGTGTTTGACGAAATACAATGCTATTTCTCTGTAAACAAATTAATAACAGACTTTCAGCATGCTTATAGAGAAGGGCACTCAACATGTTCTGCACTGACACAAATGACTGACTGGTTGAAATAAATTGATAATAAGAAGATTGTGGGAGCTGTACTGTTAGATTTCAGTGCAGCCTTTGATATTATTGACCATAACCTGTTGTTGAGAACTTACAGTGGGGAGAACAAGTATTTGATACACTGCCGATTTTGCAGGTTTTCCTACTTACAAAGCATGTAGAGGTCTGTAATTTTTATCATAGGTACACTTCAACTGTGAGACGGAATCTAAAACAAAAATCCAGAAAATCACATTGTATGATTTTTAAGTAATTAATTTGCATTTTATTGCATGACATAAGTATTTGATACATCAGAAAAGCAGAACTTAATATTTGGTACAGAAACCTTTGTTTGCAATTACAGAGATCATACGTTTCCTGTAGGTCTTGACCAGGTTTGCACACACTGCAGCAGGGATTTTGGCCCACTCCTCCATACAGACCTTCAGGTTTCGGGGCCGTCGCTGGGCAATACGGACTTTCAGCTCCCTCCAAAGATTTTCTATTGGGTTCAGGTCTGGAGACTGGCTAGGCCACTCCAGGACCTTGAGATGCTTCTTACGGAGCCACTCCTTAGTTGCCCTGGCTGTGTGTTTCGGGTCGTTGTCATGCTGGAAGACCCAGCTTCAATCCTCCTACTGAGGGAAGGAGGTTGTTGGCCAAGATCTCGCAATACATGGCCCCATCCATCCTCCCCTCAATACGGTGCAGTCGTCCTGTCCCCTTTGCAGAAAAGCATCCCCAAAGAATGATGTTTCCACCTCCATGCTTCACGGTTGGGATGGTGTTCTTGGGGTTGTACTCATCCTTCTTCTTCCTCCAAACACGGCGAGTGGAGTTTATACCAAAAAGCTCTATTTTTGTCTCATCAGACCACATGACCTTCTCCCATTCCTCCTCTGGATCATCCAGATGGTCATTGGCAAACTTCAGACGGGCCTGGACATGCGCTGGCTTGAGCAGGGGGACCTTGCGTGCGCTGCAAGATTTCTATCCATGACGGCGTAGTGTGTTACTAATGGTTTTCTTTGAGACTGTGGTCCCAGCTCTCTTCAGGTCATTGACCAGGTCCTGCCGTGTAGTTCTGGGCTGATCACTCACCTTCCTCATGATCATTGATGCCCCACGAGGTGACGACGGACTCGCTCAAGCTGTCGGGACTAACCCACAACGTTAGACACGGACACGAACGATCTGCTTGGCATGTTGACACACTGGTGGTTTGTTGTGGCCGAGTATTGGTGCTAAACCGTGTTGTTGGAGTCCGGCATGCTAGCTGGCTGTGGCGTCTTATGACTAGGTGCCCTGGACGATTTTTACGGAAGAATACTGTACCTAGTTAGCTAGCTGAATAAACTAAGTTAGTCTATTCCTAGAAAACATTGAACCGCTGTAGTTTACAACAATTATAGTTTCTGAGGTGTAAGTTGGGAGAGTTATATTTGGGTGTTGTGGTGAGGGAGGCCCCGCTCTCTCCTTTCCCAGATGTTTAGTTCATTTCATTCCGATCTCCTTTGCATTATTGTAGCCATTTTCTGCAGCCTGTCAACTATGCCTCTGTCTATCCCTGTTCTCTCCTCTCCGCACAGGCTATACAAACGCCTCACACCGCGTGACTGCTGCCTCTCTAACCTGGTGGTCCCTGCACGCACCACCCACGTGGAGCCTCTGGAACTGCCGTTCTGCTGCCAACAAGGCAGAGTTCATCTCAGCCTATGCTACCCTCCAGTCCCTCGACTTCTTGGCGCTGACGGAAACATGGATTACCACTGAAAACACTGCTACTCCTACTGCTCTCTCCTCGTCTGACCATGTGTTCTCGCATACCCCGAGAGCATCTGGTCAGCGGGGTGGTGGCACAGGAATCCTCATCTCTCCCAAATGGACATTCTCTATTTTTCCCCTGACCCATCTGTCTATCTCCTCATTTGAATTCCATGCTGTCACAGTCACTAGCCCATTTAAGCTTAATATCCTTGTCATCTATCGCCCTCCAGGTTCCCTTGGAGAGTTCATCAATGAGCTTGACGCCTTGATAAGTTCCTTTCCTGAGGATGGCTCACCCCTCACTGTTCTGGGGGACTTCAACCTCCCTACGTCTACCTTTGACTCATTTCTCTCTGCCTCCTTCTTTCCACTTCTCTCCTCTTTTGACCTCACCCTCTCACCATCCCCCCCTACTCACAAGGCAGGCAATACGCTTGACCTCATCTTTACTAGATGCTGTTCTTCTACTAATCTCACTGCAACTCCCCTCCATGTCTCCGACCACTACTTTGTATCCTTTTCTCTCTCGCTCTCCTCCAACACTACTCACTCTGCCCCTACTCAGATGGTAATGCGCCGTCGCAACCTTCGCTCTCTCTTCTCTCCCGCTACTCTCTCCTCTTCCATCCTATCATCTCTTCCCTCTGCTCAATCCTTCTCCCTCCAATCTCCTGATTCTGCCTCCTCAACCCTCCTCTCCTCCCTTTCTGCATCCTTTGACTCTATGTCCCCTATCCTCCCGGCCGGCTCGGTCCTCCCCTCCAGCTCCGTGGCTTGATGACTCATTGCGAGCTCACAGAACAGGGCTCCGGGCAGCCGAGCGGAAATGGAGGAAAACTAGACTCCCTGCGGACCTGGCATCTTTTCACTCCCTCCTCTATACATTTTCTTCATCTGTTTCTGCTGCTAAGGCCACCTTCTACCACTCTAAATTCCAAGCATCTGCCTCTAACCCTAGGAAGCTCTTTGCCACCTTCTCCTCCCTGCTGAATCCTCCTCCCCACCCCCCCCCCCCCCCTCCTCCCTCTCTGTGGATGACTTCGTCAACCATTTTGAAAAGAAGGTTGACGACATCCGATCCTCGTTTGTTAAGTCAAATGACACTGCTGGTCCTGCTCACACTGCCCTACCATATGCTTTGACTTCTTTCTCCCCTCTCTCTCCAGATAAAATCTTGCGACTTGTGACAGCCGGCCGCCCAACAACCTGTCCGCTTGACCCTATCCCCGCCTCTCTTCTCCAGACCATCTCCGGTGACCTTCTCCCTTACCTCACCTCGCTGATCAACTCATCCTTGACCGCTGGCTATGTCCCTTCCGTCTTCAAGAGAGCGAGAGTTGCACCCCTTCTCAAAAAACCAACACTCGATCCCTCTGATGTCAACAACTACAGACCAGTATCCCTTCTTTCTTTTTTCTCCAAAACTATTGAGCATGCCGTCTTTAGCCAACTCTCTTGCTATCTCTCTCAGAATGACCTTCTTGATCCAAACCAGTCAGGTTTCAAGACTGGTCATTCAACTGAGACTGCTCTTCTCTGTGTCACGAGGCTCTCCGCACTGCTAAAGCTAACTCTCTCTCCTCTGCTCTTGTCCTTCTAGACCTGTCTGCTGCCTTTAATACTGTGAACCATCAGATCCTCCTCTCCACCCTCTCCGAGCTGGGCATCTCCGGCGCGGCTCACTCTTGGATTGCGTCCTACCTGACCGGTCGCTCCTACCAAGTGGCGTGGCGAGAAGCTGTCTCCGCACCACGTGCTCTCACCACTGGTGTCGCCCAGGGCTCAGTTCTAGGCCCTCTCCTATTCTCGCTATACACCAAGTCACTTGGCTCTGTCATATCCTCACATGGCCTCTCCTATCATTGCTACGCAGACAACACACAACTAATCTTCTCCTTTCCCCCTTCTGATAACCAGGTGGCGAATCGCATCTCTGCATGTCTGGCAGACATATCAGTATGGATGACGGATCACCACCTCGTTGTGTGATCCTCCCAGAGTGCGAAGAGCCTTGGCGTGACCCTGGACAACACCCTGTCGTTCTCCGCCAACATCAAGGCGGTGACCCGATCCTGTAGGTTCATGCTCTACAACATTCGGAGAGTACGACCCTGCCTTACACAGGAAGCGGCACAGGTCCTAATCCAGGCACTTGTCATCTCCCGTCTGGATTACTGCAACTCGCTGTTGGCTGGGCTCCCTGCCTGTGCTATTAAACCCCTACAACTCATCCAGAATGCCGCAGCCCGTCTGGTGTTCAACCTTCCCAAGTTCTCTCACGTCACCCCGCTCCTCCGCACACTCCACTGGCTTCCTGTTGAAGCTCGCATCTGCTACAAGACCATGGTGCTTGCCTACGGAGCTGTGAGGGGAACGGCACCTCCGTACCTTCAGGCTCTGATCAGTCCCTACACCCAAACGAGGGCATTGCGTTCATCCACCTCTGGCCTGCTGCCTCCCCTACCTCTGCTGAAGCACAGTTCCCGCTCAGCCCAGTCAAAACTGTTCGCTGCTCTGGCACCCCAATGGTGGAACAAGCTCCCTCACGACGCCAGGACAGCGGAGTCACTCACCACCTTCCGGAGACATTTGAAACCCCACCTCTTTAAGGAACACCTGGGATAGGATAAAGTAATCCTTCTTACCCCACCCCACCCCCCCCCCCCCCCCCCCCCCCCAAAAAAAAAATTGTAAGTCGCTCTGGATAAGAGCGTCTGCTAAATGACGTAAATGTAATCTTGCATGGAGCCCCAGACCGAGGGTGATTGACCGTCATCTTGACCGTCTTCCATTTTCTAATAATTGCGCCAACAGTTGTTGCCTTCTCACCAAGCTGCTTGCCTATTGTCCTGTAGCCCATCCCAGCCTTGTGCAGGTCTACAATTTTATCCCTGATGTCCTTACACAGCTCTCTGGTCTTGGCCATTGTGGAGAGGTTGGAGTCTGTTTGAGTGTGTGGACAGGTGTCTTTTATACAGGTAACAAGTTCAAACAGGTGCAGTTAATACAGGTAATGAGTGGAGAACAGGAGGGCTTCTTAAAGAAAAACTAACAGGTCTGTGAGAGCCGGAATTCTTACTGGTTGGTAGGTGATCAAATACTTATGTCATGCAATAAAATGCAAATTAATTACTTAAAAATCATACAATGTGATTTTCTGGATTTCTGTTTTAGATTCTGTCTCTCACAGTTGAAGTGTACCTATGATAAAAATTACAGACCTCTACATGCTTTGTAAGTAGGAAAACCTGCAAAATTGTCGGTGTATCAAATATTTGTTCTCCCCACTGTATGTGTTATGGCTTTTCAACCTCTGCCATATCGGGGATTCAGAGCCATCTATCTAATAGAACTCAAGAGGGTTTTCTTTAGTGGAAGCTTCTCAAATGTCAAACATGTAAAGTGTGGTGTACCCCAGGGGAGCTCTCTAGGCCCTCTACTCTTTTCTATTTTTACCAATGACCTGCCACTGGCATTAAACAAATCATGTGTGTCCATGTATGCTCATGATTCAACCATATACGCATCAGCAACCACAGCTAATGGTCACTGAAACCCTTAATAAAGAGTTGCAGTCTATTTTGGAATGGGGGCAGTAATAAACTGGTCCTGAACATCTCTAAAACTAAGAGCATTGTATTTGGTACAAATCATTCCCTAAGTTCATCTGATAATGAATGGTGTGACTGTTGAACAAGTTGAGGAGACTAAATTACTTGGTGTTACCTTAGATTTTAAACCGTCATGGTCAAAACATATAGATTCAATGGTTGTAAAGATGGGGAAAGGTCTGTCCGTAATAAAGAGATGCTCTGCTTTTTTGATACCACACTCCACAAAGCAAGCCCTGCAGGCTCTAGTTTTATCTTATTTGGATTATTGTCCAGTCATATGGTCAAGTGCTGCAAAGAACGACCTAGTTAAACTGCAGCTGGCCCAGAACAGAGCGGCACGTCTTGCTCTTTATTGTAATCAGAGGGCTAATATTAATACTATCCTGTCTCCCTTGGCTAAGAGTTGAGGAAAGACTGACTGCGTCATTTCTTGTTTTTATAAGAAACATTGTGTTGGAAATTCCAAATTGTTTGCATAGTCAACTTACACACAGCACTGACACACACACTTGCCCCACCATAACATGCCACCAGGGGTATTTTCACAGTCCACAGGTCCAGAACAAATTCAAGGAAACGTACAGTATTATACAGAGCCATGAGTGCATGGAACTCCCTTCCATCTTATATAGCGCAAGTGAACAGCAAACCTGGTTTCAAAAACCAAATAAAGCAACACCTCATGGCACAACGCCTCTCCCCCATTTGACCTACTTGTTGTGTGTAAGTACTGACATGTATGTGTAACTGATAGATGCGCACACACAAACACACACACACACACACTAAATGTTAATGGTTTTAAATGAATGTAAATTGTAAGGTCTTTTGTCTGTAATGAATTTTCCTTTATGTGTCAGACCCCAATAATACTAGCTGTCACCATTAGTGTCAGCTAATGGGGATCATAATAAATCAAATCCAAATCTCGTAAGAACCAATGACAAGCGTCTGTTGGAGACACAGGTCAAGTGGTGAATGAGGTGAGCCCCTCATCTCCATATAAGGAGCCACTTGCCCGCCCTATGGTCATTTTCGAGCTTGCCTCTTCCTTGCGCTCTTGCGAGCAGGGAAATGCGGTGCGATCTCTCACTCATATTATCAGAGAACCAGGGTTTCGAAAGTAACCTTGAGTTCTCTTTTTCGAATACCCATTTCCAATATCTAACAGTGGGATATGGCCAACTCCCATATCGTAGACATGCTCTCTGAAGCCAGGGAAGTCCCAACATAAGCAACCCTCAAAGGCTCCGACACTGAGGAAATATGTGTCAATGAAGGTGCAGAGACAACCAGGGCGGCAGGGCGGCAGGTAGCTTAGTGGTTAAGAGCATAGTGCCAGTAACCGAAAGGTCGCTGGTTCTAATCCCCGAGCCGACTAGGTGAAAAATCTGTCGATGTGCCCTTGAGCAAGGCACTTAACCCTAATTGCTCTGGATAAGAGCGTCTGCTAAATGACAAAAAAAAAAAAAAAATTATAATAATAATTTGGGAATAACCTCAAAAGAGTGAGGGGAGGCCCAATACATGGTGTCTCAAATCTCTAAAACAGTGCCCAAAAGGTAGCGATTCCTCTGGTGGAGTGGGACCTCAGGCCCCTCCGAAGGCTGCCACCTTCGCTGTTCTATTATACACTGAGTGTACAAAACATTTAAGGACACCTTCCTAATATTGAGTTGCACCCACCCCCCCACACACACACACTTTTGCCCTCAGAATAGCCTCTATTTGTCTGGGCATGGACTCTACAAGGTGTCGAAAGCGTTCCACAGGGATGCTGGCCCATGATGACTCCAATGCTTCCCAAAGTTGTGTTAAATTGGCTGGATGTCCTTTGGGTGGTGGACCATTCTTGATACACACAGGAAACTGTTGAGAGTGAAAAACCCAGGAGCGCTGCCGTTCTTGACACAAACTGGTGCGCCTGGCACCTACTACCATACCCCGTTCAAAGGCACTTAAATCTTTTGTCTAGTCCATTCACCCTCTGAATGGCACACGTACAATCCGTGTCTCAATTGTCTCAAGGCTTAAACATCCTTCTTTAACCTGTCTCCTCCCCTTCATCTACACTGATTTAAGTGGATTTACCTGGTTAGTTTATGTCATGGAAAGAGCAGGTGTCCTTAATGTTTTGTACACTCAGTGTAAATCAATAGAATAGCCTCTACTAACAAGATAGCCGTTGACGAGAGAGGGGCCTAACCTTGCAGGTGGGAGAGCTGGTCGCTCTTGCCTAAAGCTCTATCTAAGTAGTTACTGGATATACGGTGGAGACGCTCTTCCTCCGTAGAAGTGAAGGCGCCGGGCAGAAAGCCAAAAGCTCTAAGGTGAGACTGCTTATGCTACCGTCTGGGCAGGTAGGGAACTCGTTCCGAGTTAGCTAGCAATCCTTATGCTACCGTATGTGCAGGTAGAAATGCTAGTGTGGTTAGCTTGCTTTTCAGCGAGCTAGCCAAGATAATGTAGTATCGCGTCAATGCTGGTAATTATTGCTGTCAAACAAAGAGTCCGCTTAGGCTGTACTTTGATTATACGTTTTATTTATATCACAAGATGTCAGCATAAGTTTACAGACCCTGCCGGGCTGGAGAACAGTGTCCAAAGATAATATGCCTGTTCTAACCTCTCCTTTGTCTAGCCTATACTTATAAGGTATGCAAAAATATGGGTTGCTCCCTTTGCTGTCCAATCACCTGTCTCCCCTGGGGCGTCACCCTAAAAACGGCTCTTTTTGAACTAAAATAAACATCCCCTCAGGTTCCCCTAGAATACATTCACCAAATCATAATCTTAATACACTACATATTCCCCCCTTCGAGACGAACTAAAAGTCTCGAAAACAAAAGAACAGGATTATGACAAGTAACAATTTATCTTATTGAGTATCTTTAACATTAAAGCAAAAACATTTTTCTCTAGAGTGTAAATACCTTTCTATGAAATATGAACAAATGTTTATGGAGTGTGAATACATTACTATGAAATATGAACAAATCTTTATGGAGTGTGAATACATTATTATGAAATATGAACAAATCTTTATGGAGTGTGAGAGCGAAAAACTGTCTGGCAGCCTTCGTTCCAAATATCCATCCATCAATCAAGACAGTACAATTCTCTCACGGTCCCTCTGCCCCAGGCAACCACCTAGGTACTCCAGATCCATTCATAAATCTTTATCAATGCATTTGAAACTATGATGCAATTAAATACACATGAAAGCCCCAGCAAACAAAATACTATCCAAAATGTCCACTCTCAGGCTGGTCGACCCATCGGACCCTACAGTGGATCTCTATCCCTGCCTAAACTCCATGTCCCTAAGCATTCCCGAAATAAACAAAAACATCTAAGATCCCCACATGTATCCAATAACATCAAATATCATTCTACAAAAATTAATACCTAAGAATATGACACACATTCTGTATTACACATGCAAATATGTCTATATTTCATTGCAGACACTGGAATGTAGTCCACTACACTTCATCTCCTCAGCAGTGTCGATCCAATGCATCGTTGATGATGGAATCGGAACCTTTCCACACCTTCCTTGTTCCATCTCCTCCAGTCATTGTCCTTTCATATTGTCCTTGTTTGCGTATTTCAATCTCTACATATTCCCCCATATGCTTCTGGAAGAAAAGAAAAGACCAAACAGTATCTTTTGCAAAACAACACTTTCAAATTAAAACATCAATATCAACTAAGAATATAAAAAATTATATATAAATGATGTATGAATCACATTATCCTATTTCCCCCCTTTGATTCATAACATCATACTAAAATCACACTAATATTGAAAAAGATCAAATAATCAAAAAGGATATTTATCCATCAATACTCCATCCAGTCCCACTTGTCCATCTTCATCCAGATCAGGAACAGTCAAGAACGGCATCTGAGTGTTGTCTCCAGGCATCACAACTCCAACCCATCTTAATATCATAGCTTTCGCAAAGGTCAGTAACAAAGTACAAAAGCAAAACATCACACAAAGCGCTATCAGAGCTGCAACTAAAATCTGAACCATCACTGCTCCTACTGGGCCTAACTGATCTTGCAACCAAGTCTTCGCTGACCATCCAGCTCCTTCAGATCTACCAAACTCATCCCTTATATTCTTCAACGCATCTATAACACTCGTGATATTATCGGAACTATCTGGGATCAAAGTATAACAATCATCCCCCGTCAGATTCATAGCCAAACATAAGCCACCTTGTTTTGCTAAAATATAGTCAAGAGCCATGTCATGTTTCAACAGCGTCAGTCTGTGACTTCTTTGAGTATTTGACAGAAGGTTAAACCCTCTTATTGTTTCATTCGCAAACCCCTGCAAAGTATAGGTAATATTATCAATATGATCTGCCAAAAATGTTACACCATACCATGGAAAAAGTCCCAGTCCCCACTTCTCTCCTAGACTTATCCTCCAATGGTAGGCTTCAAGACTATGAAATGTCGCCATGTCTCTTTTCACCCTATTTCCAACCCTAGCTTCAGATTTATCTGTGTCCGGTGCTACCCCTCTTTTAATGGTAAAAGCCTCATATGGAAGCTTCAACGTTGACATGTAACAACATCCTGTCCATCCATAGGGTAAGAATATATATACTTTATCACCACAAACCCACCAAATATCTCTAAAATTCCCAATAGTCACATTGCCAGGCAAAATCTGATCTTCCACCATCAAAGTCTTGCTGTTCTTACTACCGGGAACATAAAAAGTAACATTATATTTCTAATCTCTAACCTTATGTTCATGCTTACCCAAAGTCATCATATAATCATCACAATCTGATATTCCCATGAACATACCCTTCCCATCATATGTTTTATTAGAACAAAAATAACTTTTAGCCCTCACTGCTTTCACCTCCAATGCTTCAGGGTTCGCTGTTACCTGATTTTCCTTCCCATCTAACAAATTCACATAGGGTAATTCATTTAACCAAGAACACCTAAACCTAGGCTTAAACAAATGTTTTGACAATGACATTATTTTATCTGTTAATGATTGTTGCTGATACAACAGCCATGACAAAGCATAAGATTGACACGTACTCGATAGCGGTTGAGCGACCGTTTCTAAAATGGAACCCCACGTGCCTGGTGCTGGAATTTTCAACAGACATGGACCCTCAAGATTCCTCACTGATCTTACAGAATGAGTTAACTGTTGGAACCAAAGATTTCTACCTGCCCATTCATCTTTAATCTTAAAAACAGAAGAATCAAATCCATATGCCTTCCATTTAGTTTATCTTTTCCCTAACGAGCGGTATTGATCAGATGTATCTTCTGATGTTATGTTGAAATCAAAGAACTCATCCTGTACCTCCATGATAGTATCTTGCACTATTTCAGATGAGTCTATATTCTTCTTTACCACCATCTGCTCTCCTATTTCAACCCTATCCTTACTACCATTGACAGCACTCTCCATCCGTACCATAAACTCCTGAGTCACTCTTGCTACATCCTTTAATTTCAGAAAAGTTGTTGTTGGTGTCGGTGTCATACTTCCTACATTTGTTATTGCCGTCGTACCATTAATCCCTTCCAAAGTTACCATTAAAGTAGTTGATTTAGTTGATGTATTAACACCCTTAACTACTTCTAGTGGGAAAGCTACCGATATCCTCTGTGTATTATTTACTGTTGGAGTGGCTACTGTAATATACTTCTCCTGAACTCCTTTGGTGACTGTAGAAGCTTCAACAGACTTCAACTCTTCCATTATAAGCGTCACTTTACGAATTACATAGCCTTTTAACCAATAATTCTTAACCGGAACAAATTTTAATGCTTGCACTAGATAAGTACACATATATTCTCCCTGATCTTTCTCTGTAACATTACGCAAAATAAGTGAACAATCACTCATAATCCTCTTCCCCTTCATATTGTTGTACAAAATATACTTCCTTTGACTAGGGGGCACAGCTTCTACATCTGGTCCTGATAACAATACTTCTTCTCCATAATTATCTCTCCATGTGGGAGGAACGTCCCCTCCCCCACTCATCTCTCACAGCTACAAGGAAGATGAGCTGTATCACCCATCCTAACCCTAATAACAGTCTTTTCTTCTAAAATTGGTGCTGGAGCTATTGGTTCCCTTGTAATCAAATGCGATATATTTATGGCTTTAATAACTATCAATGTTGAAAGAGTTAAAAAATTGCTTCTCACTGTTGTTATAATAGACTGAAGTGTTAATGTCCTTGTTGTTACTTCATCCATTTTCCCTAAGACTTTGAACTCCTTACTTGTATTTCCATCTATCACCACTAGTGTCACTACATTCACTCTCTCTTCCTACTCTAAACCCTCACTTTCAAACTTTTGATTATAAAAAATACACTTACAATTACCTTGATCTTCCTGCTGGGAATTGTAAATATAGATACTCAATCACCCTCAATCTTCTCTTATCATTCAGCAACGCATACTTTCTCAATGCATCTGCTCCTAACAGATCTAAACTCCTACCATATCTATCTTCCCACTAAACTCTAAATTGTCCTTCACCACTGTTCTCTCTCTCTTACTACTAACATTGAAACTTAGCTTACTGCCCTAGAGTTCCTTCAATCTTAGTTTTCTTAACTTTTTAATCTAATCTTTTCTCCTAACCTTTAAAAAAACTTATTCCACTGATTTATTCACAAAATCCTTTACCACCAAATTTTTAGAATATGTGATTGGGAAGTCCCCACCTGCTTCTGACTTCTTTACACACAGACTTGGCAAACGATCAAACATCTTTTAGCCTAGTTTTGAAATCTCTTTCCCCTCTTGGTGTAGGAATGTAACCAAGAATAACAGTCACCTCTTTTAACTTTATTTTTCAGACAGATTGTCTAATATGCAGTCTAATAGATTATCATCCTTCCTATGATATTATCTTTTCAAGCAAATATGATTCCCAAAAACCCTACTTTTTTAAAATCTTCTACCAGACAGCCGTCTAGTGTACATCTTATTGTACAGTTCAATTTACACAATGCATCTCTTCCCAACAATGCAATAGGTATATGTTCTGATACCAGTATGTGTATTTTAATTTCTCTTTGATTTTTTATAGCAGAGCTCAATTGGTTCCTTAAGAGTAATCAGCTGTTTTTACTCCCTCAAATCCTATCCTAATTAGTTAATTTTACATAGTGAGATGTTTAACCTCTTTAGGCTCAACACAGATAAAAGCTTTTCCTCTATTCACCATCACTTCTCATAGTCCTTTGTTTTCACTTCAATTGTTAGATATTTTTCTTCTTCTCCCTAATCGGTGCTATCAGCTGACACCCCCCTTTCGGATCTTCTATGCACCCCTAGAATCCTTGCTCCTTTAATTTTGTATTTATTTTTTATTTTTTATATCAACCAGTGTAATGACTTTCCAGACATCTTTAGGGGTTCACCTGGAGGACAGGTGATCTTCACTAGCTCCTTTATCTTCCTCAGAAATTCCCTCTGTTGTTTCCTCCTGGCCCATTGCACTCACGGGCAAAGTGACCAACCTGTCCACAATTATAACATGCTTCTGAAAGTTGCTGGAAGGATGACTTAAATCTTCCTCTTTCTAAGTCCTCTCGTCCTCTTCCTCTCCAATTCTGTGTCTGTCCAGAAACTGGCTGTGGATATGAAACAACTGGTACCGCCATTGGTGGCTGGTACAATTGCGGTTGGAACTGGTCTGGTTGAAGCTGTGGCAGTGATTGTTGATTTGGTGCACACTGATTCTGCATAACCCAAGCTTGTTTCTTCTACTTCTTATTCTCCACCAGTTATATTTGATTGAGTTTTCTGAGAGTTTCTTCGTCCTGTTCTTTCTGGTTGTGTTCCTTTTTCCTGTACAGATCCACTTGATGGGCTATATGATCGGTATAGACACCTTTTGTCATGCTTCCAAGTCCAACCACTTCTGCCAGTTTGCTCCTTACTGGTGAAGGCAGTCCCATTTGCAGTTTAGCTCTCAAAATTGACTGCTCAATTTGACTCACATCTGGATCATTTCCAGTAATATTTCTCCACACTTGATGAACTCTTGACACATAGGCTCTCGGATTTTCTTGTTGTCCTAGTGGGTCAATCAGAATATTATCAGGATGCACATTTGTTGGAAATGTATCTTTCAATGCTCTCCACAGACGATTCCTACTTGCAGCCAACAATTCAGGATTGTTCACTGCAGTCCCTACATATCTATTAAGTCCAGCTCTCTGAAAGACTTCTTCCATATCTGGAATCCCAAGGAGATTAGCCAAAAGTCTCTTAACGTCTCCTATGGCTGACTGTGTTCCCACCGTAATTTCTTCCAATTTCGAAATCCAAGGATAGGCCCCATCTTGAAGAGTAGGCAGCTTCTCAAGTATATTTGACATATCGGTATTTTGCAAAGGCTTATATTCTAAGTTTTGACCTCGAATGATAACTGGCATCATTTTACTCGTGGCCTTTTTCCTTGGCCTCAATGTATACTTTCCCTCAACTTCTTTGGATTCTTTTCTCCGCAGTTTCTCCCTCTGTATCTTCAGCGTCTTGAGTTGTTCCTCTAGTTCTCTTACTTCTTCGAAACTCCTCGCTTTATCCAGGCATGATACGCATCGGTCTATATCTCTTTCTATTTCTTCTGTGCCAGTCCTTGTAGTATAAACTCCTCTTGAATACACAGCACCTTTAGTCTCCAAATCTTTATCGCTGTCTTCATCTTTGCTTTCATCAGAACTAGAGTATCTTGTATCCTTCTTCTTCAAACCTTCCTCACCCCTTCTTTCCGTTCTGGCCAACCTCCGTTTGATCACAGGATCATATCCACCCATGATCCCCTCTGCATCACTCTGATCATCATCATCGTCCTCATCCAGTTCCATCCTACTTAACCTCATTCCACCCTTAGTTTCCAGACATCTCGTTTTCTTTTTACTTTTGGAGTTTGGAATCATTTTTATGGTCGTTTCTGCTTGTCCTCTCTATTATTCGTTCATCTTCATCTCTGATGCAATAATCACCCTCCTGGATGATCACTGGAAGCTGAGGATAAACATCCCTAAGCTCTACTTCCTTCTCATAAGGTGGGGGTCTTTTTGCTGAATCCGTGTGTGAGAAAGGTATACTGACTTCTGCCCTTAGTTTTTCTGTCGCCTTCTCTTCCTTTAGCATTTTCTCTATACCTTTGTTTCTCTTATCGTTGGTATCTTTCATCAGTTTTTGTCCTTCATCTTCAAACAGCTTAAGAACACCCAGCTCTCTTTGTCTCTTCTTTACATTGTTCCCTTTTTTTCCCCTTCTTTTGATCTGCCTTGTAAATTGACAGAAGCACTTTCATGATGTTGATGACGTCAGGGTTAAGAGTCCCTTCCACTGGCCATGGTTGTTCAATGTCAGGCCAACGTTTGTTCCATTTGCCGGATAACCTCGCAATACCCTTAACTAAAGGATTACTATTTTCAACTATATCAACCGGTGTAATGACTTTCATAGCCTTGCTGTCCTTTCTCCCCATTGTAACAACTCTTTTATATTCCTTTATTGTGAATTATTTTATTTTAGACTATATAGCCTATGGCTTCCCCCCTTTAATTATTAATATAAACTAAACAACAAACATTTTTATTTTTTATTTTTTTATCAATCAACAAAAATATGAATATTCAAAAAATCCAATTAAAAAAATTTCTTCAAAAAAATATTTTTTATTAAAATAAAAAATCCATTAAAAAATCCATTAAATAATTATGAATAATCAAAAACAATTATTTCTTTCTATATCCTATTTTACCAATTTATCAATTAGTGTCTATCTTACCACATCCCATCAGGAAAGTAAATGCAAGTAGTCAACTTCACAGCAATCCCAAAAAACAAAGACTTCCAATCCTACAACACTACAATACTCATAAATTCCATTGTTTAATAAGCACCCAATTATCTTAATTCAACAGAATAATGTCAGTACCCGATTCCCAACAGAACTCTAATCAACCCAACTGATGCACAAAAACTCCCATATGCAATTAAATCAATTGATCAGTCTGTTGCCAAGTCTCTGCGAAATTGTCATAACATGAAATATCCTGTAGGGGAAGATTTTGTAAACAGAACAGCACTAGCCTGATATCTGACTCGATCCTCTGTCGCGTCACACCTTGTCACGTGATGTACACGTCAGCACCTCCTCTCTTTCTCTCTCTCTCTCCTCTCGTCCTATCGCCTCTCATATGACAAGGGAACAAAAAGGACAGACAAGCATTTAAAGTTTATACACTCACTGAGTTATTTCCAGCATTCAATATTCCTCCACTCACATTCGCTCTAAGAATTAACTCAGGAATAAATAGCTCAATAACATTTTTATTTTATTTATTTACTTAATTATTTTTATTTTTAATCCGTCAACATCTCTCTCTCATCATCAATTCAATATGTGTCAAGAAACCAGTTTCATCTTCAAACAACAGCCGATGTAACAACCAGAACATTCCATTCGTGTTCAAATCTCTTCTCTTTGTTCCTTCGTCTGTGTCTCTGTCTCCCCCCCTTGCACCGTTTAGCAGAGAACCTATTATCCCTACGTCACTCTAGTGTAGTAAAATTCCACGTGTCGTAGTGTAGTAAAATCCCACGTGTTGTAGTGTAGTGCCGTAAAATCAAACGTGTCATAATCTAGTGCTGTAAAATCACACGTGTTGTAATCTAGTGTAGTAAAATCAAACGCATGCGCAATACATTTAACAATACGATTTCACAGTGGAAGGGAGATTCTCAGCTCTCTCCCCAACCCAAACAGACAGTTAACAGTCCTGCTGTAACTCAGTTTTCTCCTCATAGTCAAACAACATTTAACAGAGCTCACAAAGCATAGAACCTAAATTCTACACACACAAACATAATTTAAGAGGCTTTATTCCATCGCAATGGCCCTCTAAGGTCACATGTTAGCATGCAGCATGTAACACAATTAGCATTTAGCCTTAGCACTTAGCCTTAGCATGTATGTACCATGTGGCATGTAACAATGTAACAATGTAACCTGCATTGCCCTTTTTCTTTGTCTTATTCTCTACCTTTTATGATGCCGTGAGTTCAATGGATATCTACTGAGAGGTTCCCCCAAACAGATACCCCGTCGGATAGAAGATGAGCAGTAACCACAATCAAATATATTCCACCGCCTCGAGTTCCCCGAACTCACCTAATACACATCTAACGCGCAAAAGGATTTTCGGCCCATCCTGGATCGCCCCCCTGGGGTCTTTACAAGATTGCAATGCCCTAACTTGTATACGTATATCTGCCTTGTATATCTGCCTTGTATATCTGCCTTATTCACTACCATCGATTGCTCTAAAATTCCTATTCAAGCCTATTTTATAGACACTTCCCCCTATTTGCGCCGTTTACTAATGCAAACAAAATTTAGAATAATTATGACAGACCCTTAGTCGACAGCAACAAGACCACATCAGCACACACACAAGTAATTTACACCTTTCCAATGCACATCCATAAGCCAGCGAACCAACTAGCGCCCAAAATTTGTGAGGA
The DNA here is from genome assembly GCF_964263955.1 of Coregonus lavaretus. NCBI lineage: Eukaryota > Metazoa > Chordata > Actinopteri > Salmoniformes > Salmonidae > Coregonus > Coregonus lavaretus. The sequence continues at coordinate 31,191,219 of NC_140020.1, forward strand.
ATCTCACCTTATAGCCGGCCTGAGCGGGAGTCACCTCGCGGCTCACGAATGGAACAAAAGGAAGATGCAGACCAATCCCGGACGAGCCCCCATTTGTAGTATCGCGTCAATGCTAGTAATTATTGCTGTCAAACAAAGAGTCCGCTTAGGCTGTACTTTGATTATACGTTTTATTTATAATAATAATAATAATATAATAATAATATTTATATCACAAGATGTCAGCATAAGTTTACAGACCCTGCCGGGCTGGAGAACAGTTTCCAAAGATAATATGCCTGTTCTAACCTCTCCTTTGTCTAGCCTATACTTATAAGGTATGCAAAAATATGGGTTGCTCCCTCTGCTGTCCAATCACCTGTCTCCCCTGGGGCGTCACCCTAAAAACGGCTCTTTTTGAACTAAAATAAACATCCCCTCAGGTTCCCCTAGAATACATTCACCAAATCATAATCTTAATACACTACAATAACTTATGCCTTGCGGCGTGGGCTAACCCAGTCGCGATATCTAGCCGTGACGCTAGCTACCACGAGTAGAAATGTATTCTACTCGAAGCTGAAACTTTCATTTTGGTCAGTTGGTCAATACAAAGGACGAGCTGAAAATCCTGCGTTCGGTGGTGTAACCTCACGGCACACCTGAGAACACTTAAGCAGGAAGACGGGATCAAGTCGTCCTGAGGAGAGCTTCCAGAGAGTAGTTCTCTTTGCAAGGAAGAGAGACAAGAATGACCAGAGGTGAGGGGCTCACCTCATTCACCACTCAACCCGTTTGTCTCCAACAGACGTGTGTCATTGGTTATTCCGAGACTTAGTGATTCAGAGCGAATCCCACCATGAGATATCGAAACAAGTATTTGGAAGATAACTATTCTGGTCATTTAAGAGTATAATTTATTGATTTTCTTGTCTTTGCAGAAAAAGATCACTGCCATCCTCTCACCTCCAACTAAACCAGGTAAGTGGGTACCCGAAACCAGAGTGCGAATTACGGGGGAAACAGCTCCCCTGAATAAGACATGAGCTCCTCTAAAGGCAACAAAAGTAAAACTCTGGGGGGGTCTCTAAATATCAATAATTTGACCGAGACGCACACCGACAGCAAGACACATCAATCTCACCGGAGAAAGCATCCGAGCGAGCAAAACCGAGCCCTTCAGTATGTGTAGCCCATGGATCTGATGCTGTCTGGCCAAAAATAATATGACATGTCATACTCTTTTCGGCCAGACAGCGAATTGAAGGAAAATGGTTAAAGGTGAACTCTCAACCCCAATTTCAGCCTTTGCCCAACCCCTTCAAATAAAAAAACATTCAGGTGAAAGGTTGTGGGTGGGGGGAATTGCTCATAAATATTCATTTTGGGGGTGGGTAAACGTAGTTGTACCTGATCCCAACACTTTCTCACTAACACATACTTACCAGAAGTCCACTGGCTCGCTCTGATAATAAAATGATGTGCATCGCGAACGAATACTGTCTCTGGACAGTTAGCTCAATGGTAAGGCGGCGAGTTCCTGACATCTATTGCCACTTGCGGTGTAAGTTTGAATCCCCCATGGGGCGCAAAAACAATATTTAAAATGTGGACTGACATTTTATATCGGTATTGTGTTGGGAAGGAAAGTGCAATCATCACCTTGAAACTGAAGATTAGGAGCTTAATTAAATCCAACCCACATTGCAGTATTTACTCAGTAGCTTTTTTTCCAATGGTCAAATTAACTCACAGATTGGTCTTGGGTACTGTATAAAAACCGTCAACTACTACCAGGATGACCCCTCTCACATGTATGCTTTCACTTTTCAGAATAAGAAGTGTGTGGGCATGGGATGAATATTATAAAGAAAGATATCTGCCCCATGTGGGATTAGAACTGGCACCAATTGAACTATGAGCCAACTGTTTTAGCGGTTGGGAAAAAATACAAGATGTTGACATGACTACCATAATCATCAATTTCTTGTTGTGATGGATGTAGCTATGAATATAAACTATAATCCTCATAGCCTACATGTTTTTTTGTCTTCGTAAAAGCACAGATGGGTATGAAATAACCAATAAAAACGTTGAATTTGGTCATGTGGATATGTGCCTCAATGCCTTTTGAATTTTGTGTAACGTCTAGTCAGTAGTCTAGTCAAGGAAGCGTCATGCAAAATATATTGGCACACTCCACTTACCAAGACCATTGCCAAATAAGGCCCGCTGTTACTTGCTTTTATAGTAAGCTTTGAGGTGTTAGCACCCAGCACATCTAGAAGGGAGTGTATTTCATACCGAAACCCACCCTGAGATGATGTAGAGGCACCTTCTCAAGGTGCCTCTACATCATGATTTCAATGGTAGAGTTGAACGGCTAGGGGCAAAAAGAGCTAGATTTGCTACTAAAAGACCAAAATATATCACTTTTGCAACGAACCGTCAAAAGTAAGACCAGAATTGATGTGCTTCACTATAACTAAGCATAAAACATATTGTTTTCGATGAAAAAAAAGTTTTTCCATTAAAGTTACTCTTTAAACATTATTTCATACATTTTTTTATTTCTTTTTTTATTGTTCACATTTTTGGGGAAGTATCAGTGTTTTGTTAGACCACCTAAAGCGAGACCGATTCAAGACCAAGACTGGAGCAAATCGAGTCCGAGTCAAGACCGAGACCGGGAGGGAGACAAGGGGTCCGATACAGAGTCAAGACCGAGACCAGAAAAATGCAAGTCCAATTCAAGACCATGATTGCAATTTTTTCAAATCACCACCATAATAAGAGTTCAAAATATCCAGCATTTCTGTGTTCATATTTCAGAACAACATATGGATTCTTTAGACATTCAAAATAGTGAAAAGATGCATGCTGAGAGAAAATGGAGCCACTCTACAAATTATTACTAACCCAAACAAAGTGGGAAACAATGGGCCTTCTACGCCTTCAAAGAAGGGCTAAGGATTTATAAAATAATGTTTATATCATTATTTTCAACATGTTATGTTTTTGTTGGAAAGGAAAGGGTTAACACTGATCCAATCATGATTTTTCTTTGCTGGTCTCTGGGGAAATAAATCTAGCTAGCTATGTCAGCCATTGGCTAGGCCATCAGAAGCTAGATAAAGGCATCTGCCATTCAACTGTATTAGGGCACAATTTTGGAGTGACAGTGGAATCAACCAATCACATTTTGACTTAATGGGTGGGACCGTTTTTACAAAAACGTATGGAAACGTCTGCCTTCTTGAAGGCCAACAGGTCACTGCGCAATAGCGAGCAGTAGTTTTCCCACGGTCTAGCTAGCTGGCTTTTGTTGTTGGGTAGTTTGCAGCGGCTGCAGCAAGTGTTAACAAATTAGCAACAACATCCTCTTTGATAACTTCTCCATTTTTAAGAATAACTTTCAACAAGAAGTTAAGTTTCAAATGATCATCATCTGGTGAGAGGAACTGTTTTTTTTATTGCAGTGCGCTTGCTGTTGTTAGCCATCTCTTTGAAAATAACTTATGATTGTGAAACATTGTTGCATTGAAAGTGGAACTGACAGCATTTTAGCAACAAACTTATTAAAAAATGTTCATATACACCCCCAAGAAGAATGACACTTTTAAAAAATCTGAAGCGACCGCTTAGATACGGTCATTTTCACGTGTTCATAAATTCTTAGAATGTTTGGGAATTATTTATACTAAAGCATTTGTGAAAATTATATAGCAATATTGAGTGGGAAAGTGGCTGTACGTTTGGACAATTAATAGACACTGCAGCAAATAAAATCGAATAAAAATCGATCTTGTCCAGGACCGGAGCCTACGCAGACCGGTGCGCTATAGCCAATCAGAGCTACAGTAGGCCTTTATACAAACCAGCCATTTGCCACACGGGCCTGCCATCATTCAATTTGAACTGGACTGTGTGTTTACAGGAAGTTGCAACAGCGCGACTTTAGATCATTAGAACGCATTCGCCAAAAGCCACAAAATACACCAGAATGGATTTCTGCAAATATGTAAACACCACGGGAGTCCTCTTACATTTGGGAACTTTATAGTCATATTGATCAAAGAACCATGAAAAGGTAGGCTCTCTCTCCCTCAGTTATGCACATAAACGACAACAAGATCGACAACTAATGCTAGCCAGAGCAAGATAAGCTAAAATGTAACGAATGAACATTAGATAAACCCTCTAACTACTTCAGCTAGTTGGCCGTCAAAATCGCACTGATAAATAATGGGGAATTGTAGCCTCCTCGTCCTTCTGCAGCTTGCCTGCCAATGCATGCTTGTCTCAACCAAGCACCCAAGCTAACTGGCTAATGTTGGCTAGCTTGCTAGCTACTTCCAGACACAAATTAGAAAACACCTCACTGACAATTTTTTTATCCTCGCCGTAGCAGAGCTGGTTAGGCTGTTTTTATGTTATCTAGAGCGTTCTTGACTAACTATTACTATTTTGGTCTACGTTTACTGACACCTTTCATATTCAGCGGTTGTTGAGCATTCTTAATTTTAACCAGTTGTTCTGCGCTCTGGCACACTCAGGTGAGAGTGCTCTGAAATCGAAGTAGATAGCCAGAGGGAATTTGCGAACGCAAGAGATATGCTAACTAGATAATAGGTGTTCAAGTTCTTGCTAGCTAACCAAATGACACCAGCATCTCGAGCTGTGTATAGCCACCGAAAAACGATATGAGGGGAAAAAGTCAGTCACTCACCCACTCCAATGGCATGGCATGACGTCCTTCTACCAGCTAGCTAGCTAGCTGATGTTTGGCTCCGTGTTTTTAGCTTGCTACATAAATAGATACGCATGCCTAACAGCCACGTTATCACTAACTTGTGATCATTGCCCATGCTAGTTTGATTGTATTGACATTACCAGCCTTAGTTACATTCATCCGTATTTGTCCAGAATATTGAGTCATTGAAACTGAAACAGTGCGTCCCGAGCGGAGGCAGCAAACAATGTACCTTGCCAGCTGTGATTTGCAACCTGATAACAATATTTTTTGGACTACCAAGAAATATATTGGTGAATGATATTAATCGTGCATTACCATCTACAGTAGGGAAAAAAAGTATTTAGTCAGCCACCAATTGTGCAAGTTCTCCCACTTAAAAAGATGAGAGAGGCCTGTAATTTTCATCATAGGTACACGTCAACTATGACAGAAAATCTAGAAAATCACATTGTAGGATTTTTAATGAATTTATTTGCAAATTATGGTGGAAAATAGGTATTTGGTCAATAACAAAAGTTTCTCAATACTTTGTTATATACCCTTTGTTGGCAATGACACAGGTCAAACGTTTTCTGTAAGTCTTCACAAGGATTTCACACACTGTTGCTGGTATTTTGTCCCATTCCTCCATGCAGATCTCCTCTAGAGCAGTGATGTTTTGGGGCTGTCGCTGGGCAACACGGACTTTCAACTCCCTCCAAAGATTTTCTATGGGGTTGAGATCTGGAGACTGGCTAGGCCACTCCAGGACCTTGAAATGCTTCTTACAAAGCCACTCCTTCGTTGCCCGGGCGGTGTGTTTGGGATCATTGTCATGCTGAAAGACCCAGCCACGTTTCATCTTCAATGCCCTTGCTGATGGAAGGAGGTTTTCACTCAAAATCTCACGATACATGGCCCCATTCATTCTTTCCTTTACACGGATCAGTCGTCCTGGTCCCTTTGCAGAAAAACAGCCCCAAAGCATGATGTTTCCACCCCCATGCTTCACAGTAGGTATGGTGTTCTTTGGATGCAACTCAGCATTCTTTGTCCTCCAAACACGACGAGTTGAGTTTTTACCAAAAAGTTATATTTTGGTTTCATCTGACCATATGACATTCTCACAATCCTTGTCTGGATCATCCAAATGCACTCTAGCAAACTTCAGACGGGCCTGGACATGTACTGGCTTAAGCAGGGGGACACGTCTGGCACTGCAGGATTTGAGTCCCTGGCGGCGTAGTGTGTTACTGATGGTAGGCTTTGTTACTTTGGTCCCAGCTCTCTGCAGGTCATTCACTAGGTCCCCCCATGTGGTTCTGGGATTTTTGCTCACCGTTCTTGTGATCATTTTGACCCCACGGGGTGAGATCTTGCGTGGAGCCCCAGATCGAGGGAGATTATCAGTGGTCTTGTATGTCTTCCATTTCCTAATAATTGCTCCCACAGTTGATTTCTTCAAACCAAGCTGCTTACCTATTGCAGATTCAGTCTTCCCAGCCTGGTGCAGGTCTACAATTTTGTTTCTGGTGTCCTTTGACAGCTCTTTGGTCTTGGCCATAGTGGAGTTTGGAGTGTGACTGTATGAGGTTGTGGACAGGTGTCTTTTTATACTGATAACAAGTTCAAACAGGTGCCATTAATACAGGTAACGAGTGGAGGACAGAGGAGCCTCTTAAAGAAGAAGTTACAGGTCTGTGAGAGCCAGAAATCTTGCTTGTTTGTAGGTGACCAAATACTTATTTTCCACCATAATTTGCAAATAAATTCATAAAAAATCCTACAATGTGATTTTCTGGATTTTTTTTCTTCTCAATTTGTCTGTCATAGTTGACGTGTACCTATGATGAAAATTACAGGCCTCTCTCATCTTTTTAAGTGGGAGAACTTGCACAATTGGTGGCTGACTAAATACTTTTCCCCCCCACAACAATGCCTTAGTGTACTTCATCGAACGTTGAGTCAAATATAACCTATTTTTGACTGATATTATGATTGTCTGTTTGTTTCATATCTGCAAAGTAGTTAAAACGCTGTCAGATCCACTTTAAACTTTAGGTCACTGGTTACTTTGTGTGCTAAACGTGAAATGTTTTTTGCAATGGGAAGTAATAGTTGTACATTTAGATTGGGAAATGCTTAATTGTTGTGTTTTTGTATTCTTATGATTGTTTATGGACTGCTTATCCTTCAACATCATGCTGTGTGTGACTGCTGTCAGCCCTATGCAGTGGTTTAGTGGTGCCTGGAGAAGTGGGTATACCAACATTTTGCCAAAAAGTTCCCAAACGGCCAGCCCAGCAAAGGGAAAAAAAATCGCTTCTTGATTTATATAGAAAACATTTTTAAAATGTGATGGTCTAAGTCCACAACAATGCTTAAACCACATCAATCTGATTGGGTGGGCCTGTCAGGGCCTGGCTCCCCAGTGGGTGGGCCTCTGTCCACCCAGGCCCATCCATGTCTACGCCCCTGATGCAAACAGCGCATGATGACAATTGCGCATCACAAATAGCCTACTAACCAACACTTCGGACTTCACTTTTTCAATACCAGGTTTGCATACCCTTTGTTGCCTTAGTTAGCATTTACTAGTAGATATCATAAGTTGAAACGTCTTTCCTACCGATGTCATTCTTCTGTGAGCTGCTCCATGCCAAAACCAGTTGAGAGCTGCACACTTGCTGCCTGCAGATGATATTCCGCTGAAACTAGGCTGTGTGAATATATTTCACGTGCTTTGTGATTGTGTAGGCTACTTTGTGCATGATTTCTCAATTGTACTACATAATTGATAAGTCGTATGCCTCCACTACACTATTTTGATACTTATCAGTAGGGATTAAGAAGTGAGTATACGCAATGCCCACTGAAAAGAAAGTGGGTGTACGGTTTATAGCTGCATATAGCCTCCACTACACCACTGGCCCTTTGTTTTACAGAAAGTGCACTCTCCTACATGAGTGCGCTGGTATTACGGTAGCTGTCCTTTCAGAATCATGAACCTGTCACACACTGAAGGCCTATAGGTTCGCCACTGAGGTCTATGCAATCGCAATGGCCAATGCACATTTCACATGCTCCGTATCTCAAAGCCATATCAAATATCTTGGTTGTAAAATAGTTGCTATTGAGCTCAAAATTGAGAGCTGAGAAAGCAGAAGGCCCCAGTGAAACAGGTACATGAGGATAATGTACTTTACTGTTTGACCAAATCATGGTTTTAGTCTCCTTAAAAAATAGGATGTTTTGAGTGAGGTGACCATGTCGAATGTGCTGCTTTCACTGATGCGACAAATTAAACATTTAACTTGCGCAGCCAAGTCAAAGGGTCGCAAAATGTGAATGGTTGCAGTCTGGAGCCCTGGGCCTAATGACAATCGGCGACTATCATTACACTTGAGATCTTTACATTCATCAAATGGCGCATGCACAGTGCACTGTTTGGATGCTGGAATTATTTTTGATTGGACGAACGTGTGCAGCCGCAGGTAGCCTAGTTTTTGAACACGTGCACCCAATAAAGGCTCCCCGAAAGGCACAATATAATTCACACTCTGCCCGAAACCCTTTCTGCCAGGCGTGCCAGCATACAATGTTACATTCTGGTTGAATCCTAACCCTTAACCTGTGACCTCTGACCTTTCCCCTGTAGTTGTACCAGGAAAGAGTCCTCCCACCCAGGCCAAGAAGCCTAAAGGTCCTGAGCCCACCAGGCAGCTGGAGATCCAGTCAGAGTGTAACTGGGACCAGCATCGAAAACGGGTCCTGGGGGTTCTGTGTCAACGCATGACCCAGAACAGTCTGTCCGAACCCTTCAACATTGGCCGCTACCACGTCCGCCTCCTCTCCAACACACACACATGCAAGGCCGAGGGCACCATCATCATATTCAAGGTAGGGGGATAATATCCATTAGAATAACGTTTTTTATAAACATGTAATTTCCTTTTCTGTCTTAAAGATGCAGTTACTTGGACCAACTCATGCTGCCATACAGATAATGTTCAGAATTCCTCCATGTTTCAGATAAAAAAATGCATAACTCCATCACTGCATAGACTCTCAATCAGTGACGAATCAATGCTCATGAGTATTTGATTTATCATCATGCACTTCCTTACTTCAAGGTGTGCATCAGTAAGGCTGAAGACGACTATACCGATGATATTGACGAATCCGATAGTGAAGTCACAGATGACAGGGATGAGGAGGAGGAAGGGGGCATCCCTAAGCCAGAGCCTGAGGAGCCGGAGATGCAAGTCGGCGTGACACCTTTCCTGACTGGAGTGGTGCCAGCAGGCAGACTGAGAGCCAGGAAGAAACAACCAGCCTGCCCTGCTGTAGGACTCATCCAGGTGGGCTTATTATGTTCACTTGACATTGATTTTAGTCTTGTAGCTAGACATAAAACAAATACAAATAATGACCTAGCATAAAGTTTGCAGTGGTTTTATTGTCATTGAGGACCTCCAAGTTGTAATATAAACATTTTGGCTACGTTTTGTGAAAAGCTCAATCCTCCACATTTGCAGAGAACCTGTTCTTAATGTTGATCTTTCTTTCTTCCTCCCCAGGTGAACGGTAAACCCTACTCCCAGGCCCGGCTGCTGCTGGGGCAGATGGGAGCTCTGCACCCGACCAATCGACTGGCTGCGTTCGTCACCGGCAGGTTGCGCTCTGTAGCGAAGGCCCCTCAAAAGCCCCTCTCCTGCTTACCCAGGTTGAAGAAAACACCTGTGGGTGCTGGGTGCTTAAAGACAGCAGGCACTGCTGTTACTCCTTTAGGCAGTAGTAGTGTTAAATCTATGGCTATGGCCCAGAAAGTATTCCAGACACCAGCAGGTAAGAGGGAATAGAGGCTTGAGGTAGACATTTTAACCTTAACCTTCAACACTTGTAAATGTTTTATTGTGTTAAATATGATGTAATTAGACAGTTGAGTAACCGAAGCCTGATCAAGGATGGCTATAGTTTTCTCATAAAAGGTATCTTTCTCACACTGTCACTGTTGTCCTTTTCCAGGGAAGAACAAGCTTCCTCCCTACAGACCACCATGGTCCCTAGGTGTCACCTCCACTAGTCAAACCACCACCACCACAGACCCTAAAGACCCAGCCGTCGCTCACCTGCTTCTGATCCCCATGGCACCTCTTCCTGCCCCAGGCACCTCCCCTGGCTCTCATCCTGGTGTGGTGCCCCCTGCAGGGAGGAAGATGCTACAACAGACAGTCGCTTCCTCCCAGGGCTGTAAAACGTATCATCAGACCAACGGACAGCTGATCAAACCGGTACCTCTGAATCAGATGCGTCACATAAAGGCCAAGAATCAAGAAAAGACTCCTGGTGAGTTCATGTACTGATGCATGTGTATACACACACACACACACACACACACACATATATACACATACACACAGCCTCAACGGTCTCTATCTTGTGTTGTCCCCACAGATTCTGCTATCAAGCTGTCTACCCCCAAAACACTCCCACCTCCTCCCCCTCCTCTCACCTCCATCCACCCCCCTCGCAGCCCCCCTCCCCACGCCCCCCTCATCAAATTCATCACAGGCCAGTCATGTGCCATCACCCCATCCCAGACCTCATCTTCTTCTTCCCCCGTCTCACTCACCATCTCCTCCTCCCTGAAGACCCCCAGCTTCCTGGGCCAGATTGAGACCTACTCCTTCAGTATCTGTCCACCTCCTGCAGGGGACCAGGGCTCAAGGGGCCCAGGCCAGGGCACCATGGAAGGCCCAGCCGGAGTGGCCCTGCCTGGGGGCTTCACCCTCATCCAGCTCCCTAAACCTGGAGGTACTGGTGGTGCTCCCCGGCTACCCAAACTAATCAGAACCACAGCCGTTGGTGAAGCGGTAGCAGCCAGAACTTCACAGCAAGGAGGGCCTCATCTGGAGACCAAATCTTCCTCTGGACCTGCAAGGGGAAAGGCCCAGAAGAACCAGAACGGAACCTCTTCTTCTTCTCCCTCACCTCTAACCTTGATACCAGTTAAAACAGAGACTGTGCAATCTGAAAAGCACTCCTACACCCCAGAGTTAAATACCAATACACCTGACTCCAGATTATCTCTAGCCCAGAAGAAACAGAGTCTGACTCTAAAATCTGACCTTAGATCAGCCAAAGTCAACTACTCTAGTCCCACGGAGCCCAATGAGCTGACCTGTGAGAGGGGGGAGGTGGGGGAGGGCTCGCGACTGTGGAGCCCAGAATCATGTCAGAAAGACTCAAAGTTCAGTAAGTTTACGACTCTGAGAATGCATGAGAACGGGCATCCTGATTTGAATGTCGAGGACTGTGAATCGGACGACTCGTCGGATAACTCGGATTCCGACAGTGATGAATATGCCGAGGTATGGTTTGATTTAAGTATTTTTTTTATTATATGTTTATTTTGAAAGTTTATTTGCTGCAGTTGCACTTGAATGACTTCTGGTGTAGTGTTTTGTAAAGCCAGAGTGTGTTGTGTTGTCTCTCACCCCAGGAAGACGAGGAGGAAGCTGTTGACATCGAGACGGTGGAGGAGAGGAGACAGGGAATCACCATCACTCAGATGAGGGCCGCTGTCAAACACACACAGTAAGACTGGAGTGTGTGTGTGTGTTTGTGTGCGTGCATGGGTGCGTGTGTGTTTGGCTATTTACATTTAGCAGTATGATTTGCGTGAGACTGTCTCAAGGAAGCTGGGTTTCAAGTTAAGGTTTTTACATGTTTGTATAAAATAAATATTTTTTCCCCTCACAGACAAAACAGTCAGGATGGTGAAACGGCGCCAAAGGGAAAGGTAAGACATCTCCCATCTGTCCATTGTAACTGCAGAGCCATCTTGTTTTGTAGTATTCTTAGGTCCTCTTTTTCGGAGATGTCTTGTCTACTCATTCATAGCTGTCATGTATGGCAAAAAAAATTGCTTTAGAGGTCTCTGAATACCCAATAGAATGCTCCATGACCCTTAACCTTTGACCCCCTGTGCCATGCAGCATCAGAGGGAAAAGAGAGAGGAGGAGGGGTCTGGGTCTGGCGAGGGAGGGGGTCGTAAGAACCGTAACCTGACGGAGAGGTTGCGTCGCGGCGAGCACCAGAAACTCTTCACCAGACTCAAACAGGTGCTGTTCATGGAAAAACTGGACCCCAAGGTCTCGAACCTTGACCTCCTTTCACAAGTAAGGGACAGTCTGTTATGTGGCTGTGTAACTGGCAATTTGTTTTGGTTCATTTTATCCTGTTCTGTACTGTGGTAGACACATGTACTGTACACATATCCTTTTATTGAAAAAACTAACCTCAAAAACTTTTTCGCATTGTGACCTCTGAGCTTCCCATTGGTTTGCAGCTTGGCTATAGATTGATGATTATCGAATACAAAAGAGATTTAAACTCTTTCTTCCATCAGGCTCTGAAGGAGATTCATACCCTGTCAGTGGACTCTAAGTCTCTGGAGGAGAAGAAGAGGATGCTGACTGAGATCCAGTCTGTCTATGTCAATGAGATTGCATACATGTCTGGTACGTCTGACTGAAACTACCCACTCACTCACTTACATGAGCTACTTGAGTATTATGTTGTTTCAGACTACTTATTTTCAAAGGTGGTTTTGAAGGCAAATACAGTGGTGTGTGTGAACTTAAGAAAGCCCGAAAACAGAACAAAACTAAGATACTAGCGGCATCCCGTCCTAACCCCGTCCTAAGAACTAAGACATGTTGTTATAAACCCATATCTCCTTCCATTGTAGGGAAGCCAGAGGAGCTGATCAAGGCCAAGCTGAAGGAGATCTGGGAGAAGAAGAGAGCTCTGGCTGCCCAGAGAAGAGCAGATGTGCTCTCCTCCTCCTCTACCTCCCAGCTCTCCTCCACCACCTCCACTCCTAGTCCCAACACCCTGACAGGTAATAATAACCTGTTTCCTATATGTCTGACAACAGGAGGTATGGCACTAAGTTGGATCAATGAATTAGCCAACTAACTTAAATAAACATTCAGATAAAGCTATTTATTTTTTACATATTTTAACAGGTGTGCCCAGATTGCGAATTACAGGGGAGCCAGGGGGAGCTCAACTCCCCTTAATGAGACATGAGCTCCTCTAAAGGCAACAAAAGTTCAACTTTGGGGGGGGGGGGGGGTCTCTAAATATTGATAATTTGACCGAGACGCTCCGACAGCAAGACACATCAGTCTCACCGGAGAAAGCATCTGAGCGAGGGAAACAGCGCCCCTCTGTCTCAGTATGTGTAGCCCATGCATCTGATGCTGTCTGGCCAAGAAGATTATGACATGTCACACTCTTATTGACCAGACAGTCAATTGAAGGAAAATGATTAAAGGGTAACTCTCAACCCCAATTTTAGCCTTTGCCCAACCTCTTGAAATGTAAAAAAAAAGTTGTGGGTGGGGGAAATTGCTCATAAATATTCATTTTGGGGGTGGGTAAACGTAGTTGTACCTGATCCCAACACTTTCTCACTAACACATACTTACCAGAAGTCCACTGGCTCGCTCTGATAATAAAATGATGTGCATCGCGAGCAAATACGGCTCTGGAAAGTTAGCTCAGTGGTAAGGCGCCGAGTTCCTGACATCTATTGCCACTTGCGGTGTAAGTTTGAATCCCCCATGGGGCGCAATTATTATTTTTTTTAATGTGGACTGACATTTTATATCGGTATTGTGTTAGGAAGGAAAGTGCAATCATCACCTTGAAAATGAAGATTAGGGGCTCAGTTTTTTCCAATGGTCAAATTAACTCACAGATTGGTCTTGGGTACTGTATAAAAATCTACAACTACTACCAGGGCGACCCCTCTCATGGTATTCTTTCACTTTTCAGAATTAGAAGTGTGTGGGCATGGGATGAATATTGAATATAAAAAAACGTCTGCCCCATGTGGATTACAACTCACTGCTATTGAACTATGAGCTAACTGTTTTAGCAGACTGCACCACTAATCAGTCATAACAGTTAGGGAAAAAGATGACATGTTGACACGACCACCATTGTCATCTATTTCTTGTTACGATGGATGTAGCTACGAATATAAATGTATAATCCTCATAGCCTACTTGTTTATTTTGTCTTAAAAGCACAGATGTGTATGAAACGGTAAGTAAAAACGTTGAGCGGAAATGTGCCATACTGCCGTTTAGAATTTTGTGTAACGTCTGTAGTCTAGTCAAGGAAGCATCATGCAAAATACATTGGCACACTCCACTTACCAAGACCATTGCCAAATAGGGCGCGCTGTCACCTGCTTTTATAGTATGCCTTGAGGTGGTACCACCCAGCACATCTAGAAAGGAATGTATTTCAAACCGAAACCCTCCCTTGACATGACGTAGAGGCACCTTCTCAAGGTGCCTCTACATCACAATTTAAATGGTAGAGTTGAACAGTTAGGGGCAAAAATTGCTACATTTACTACTAAAAGACCAAAATATATCACTTTTGCAACTGTCAAAATGAAGACCAGAATTGACGTGTTTCACTTTAACTAAGCCTAAAACATCTTGTTTTCATGAAAGTTACTTTTTGTTGAAATTTTTGGGGAAGCATGGTATCCTTTGGCATCCATGAATACACACCACTGTAGTAGGACCAGGGCTCCAGACTAACATTTTCCCATGGTGGCACCAGCCCATGATTTGGTCGCACCCAAAAAAATATGTGCAGTCACGCAATAGAAAAAAAAGGTATGTTATAGTCATTCACAGTGCTTTATTAAAAAGTGTAATGGACTACTGAGATTGTATTGAAGAAATATCTTGTTTCGTCATCTTTTCATGTTGTGATTCAAAATATTTTTGTGCAACCTAATCCAGTGATTGTCTTGCATTTTGGTTTGACAATTAAGCTATTGTTATATTTTACTGTAAAAATATGGCTCCAGAATGTTTTTTTGTTGTTTGTTTAATAGAGATTTGCCTGCATTATAATGTGCACTAATATCATAGGCTAATTTATTTTATGCTAATTCACCACCTGAGTAAGTGGAAATCTCAAAACACAATAGCTAGATCGCCATCTCTAAATATAATACCCACTGTTAGTAGCCATTTATTAATCTAACAGTAAATTGTTTAGGTCCAAAAAAAGTTACAGTTCTAGCCTACCGCCCAATTTTACATTGACATTTTAGTCATTTAGCAGACGCTCTTATCCAGAGTGACTTACAGTAGTGAGTGTTTACAGTTTCCATGAGGTCTATGCAATCGCAATGGCCAATGCACATTTCGCGTGCTCCGTCGTATCTCAAAGCCATATCAGATATCTTGGTTGTAAAAGAGTTGCTATAGAGCTCAAAATTGAGAGCTGAGAAATACAAATTATACCTACAGAAAGCTGATAACCTCCTTTCTTCGACTGTGATAACAGGAAAGTTGTGTTTTACCCACAATATAATGTAAAAATGTTATACATTCAGAACACTTTCTTTCTCCTGGAGCATTATTTTCCCGGGGAAAGGAGAGAGCGAGTGGCTCGCTCAACACCGCAGAAGGCCCCAGTGAAACAGGTACAGGGGTGGGCAGACACTTTCATTACAGGAATCATGAGGTTATAATGTACTTTACTGTTTGACCAAATCATGGTTTAGCCTCCTAAAAAATAGGACGTTTTGAGTGAGGTAACCATGTAGAATGTGCTGCTCGCACTAATACGACCAATGAAACATTTAACTCGCGCAGCCAAGTCAAAGGGTCGCTAATCACCTGTTTCTCTCTTTCCCTCTCCCAATGTCCCAAGAGAGAATGGGCACTAAGCAGGATCAACTAGTTAGCCAGATAACTTTGATAAACCATTTAGATATAGCTCTTATTTATTAATGTATTTCTCTCTGTGTGTATCCCAGTGTCCCAGTTGTCTCGGGCTAGCTCTCTGGGTCAGGCAAGGGCAGCTAGGGGCTCTGTGAAACCAGTGGCTGCTGTTCTACGCACCAAAAGTGGCAAGATCATACTTCCTGCTTCCAAACCAGGTGAGCTCATACAGGAACAGGACACCCACATTTGGTCTCTCACTCTTGGCTAGAAGGTTATGTATGTTCTATATCTAGAAATGAAATATAAACAATGCTGAATTGGAAGAGCGTGATAACTGGGTTTTAAAGTCCATTGGCACACTATATGGGTAAAATGTGGCAAGGGTTATGATTGTCAGACTGCCATTCTGACTAGAATGTGGTCCTCTGTAGCTCAGCTGGTAGAGCATGGCGCTTGTAATGCCAGGATAGTGGGTTCAATCCCCGGGACCACCCATACGTAAAAATGTATGCACACATGACTGTAAGTCGCTTTGGATAAAAGCGTCTGCTAAATGGCATATTATTATTATTATTATAGAATATGTTGTTGTAAGTCTGTCATTCTAACTGTCATGTATTTCCTTTATCCACAGCAGGAGGAGCGCTCTACACAGTGACGGTTATGAAGAGACCATCAACAGTCACCTCCCTCTCCACCCCCACCACCACCACCTGCTCAGCAGCCAAGGAGGTTGTGGAGAAGGAGAGAGCTGTGGAAAAGGAGTCTACACCCCAGACTATCCACCCCTCTCAGCCCCTCTCGCAGACCCCTAGCCCACAGTGCTCTGTGTCTGCCACTGACCCTGAGAAGAAGGACCAGGGTAGATTATCTGGGGAGGCTGACCAGCCCTCAGACAGCCCAGCAGAGGAGAGGCCAGAGGTAGGTAAGGAGGAACCACAGGCCCCTGTCTGTAATGGATCCATGGAAGAAGAACCTTCCACAGAGAAGGACAACATATCAACTCCTAAAGAGAAGAAGTCCCTAATCAATAAAAACTTGATCAATAGGCTTTCTGTTATGAAGTGTCCCCTTGTGGAGAGCGCTCCCCTAAACAGTGCCATCTGGGGGCCGTTGGAGAAACCGCAGGTGGTGGGAGAGAGTGATCCAGGAGGCTGGGGCCTGTCTCTGACCAAGGGAGAGGCAGCCGTACTGGTGACGGCTCTCTCTGAACACGAGGGCATAGTATCGGGGCGGAAGGGAAAGGATAGTGTGGTCACACCGAAGCACAAGGATAACATGGTCCAACACAATGGAAAGAAGAACTCTGTGACACCGAAGGGCAAGAGTAGCTCAGTCACACAGAAAAGAAAGGATAGCTCAGAACTACAAAAAGAACAGGATAGCACAGTGTCTCAGAAAGAAACTAATAGCTTGGTCCCACCAAAGGAAAATTATAGCTCGATCACTAAGAAAGCAGAGGACGGCTTGGTGACATCAAAGGAAAATGATTGCTGGGTGACACAGAAGGGAGAGGGAGGCTCGGCAGACGGCTTGGAGGCTCCACCTGTGAAGAGAAAACGAGGACGGCCGCGCTTGGACATTAAATCACCACCAACTGAACATATCACTACTACCCCTGTGGCAACGCCTGGGGGGAGCTCGGCCAACGTTACACAAGCCACGGGTAGTACCCTTACCCCAGTGTCTCCACCTGGGGGTATTCTTGTGACTAACACTAGGGATGGTGAAAATCAACTGACCCCAAGGGTACTTAGCCCTACGAGGCGGGGTAGGACTGCTAAAGTACGACGGGTTGGGGATAATACTAGCCCTGTGGTGACGACTGGGCCTGGAGGTAGCTCGGCTGAAGTGACTCCAGCTGGGGGTAGCCCTGTGAAGAGAGCTGCCAGTAGCCCTGCAACTCGGGGTAGGCCTCCTAAAGTACGGAAAGCTGGAGATGGCCCTAGCCCGGCCCCTGTAACTCGGGCTGGGTTAAGCCCTGTGGTGAAGACTGAGGGCAGCGCAGCTAAATCACCACGAGGAGATCGCCCGGCCAGGGCAACCCGAGCTGGGGTTAATAGCTCTGTTGCAACGACTAAAGGAAGCCCGGGTAAAACACCACAGGCTGTGGGTCGGATTGGAACACGGCCTGTGACCCGCGCTGTAGCAGTGAAGGGCTCTGTCAGTGGGAAGAGGACAATGAGGTCTGACAAGGCCTAGTGGAGCTGAGACTAAGGCTGCATTTCCACAAAGTCTCCATTGGTGCATCTCGATACAGTGTAGCTCAGTTGGTAGGGACCAGTATGAAAATGTATGCATTCACTACTGTAAGTCGCTCTGGATAAGAGCGTCTGCTAAATGACTCAAATGTAAATGTACAAATGTACAGTAGTTGTCTACCTCGTTTCCTCTCCCTTCACTCCAATGATGCATTTCAGCCTAGCTCCAACCAGAGGAACAAGAGAGTCATACTCCTCACGTCAACAGATGTCATTAAAGGCTGCACTCTTCCTTAGTTGTTAGAGGTCCAGAAATCCCATTGAGCCTGCCACATGTGCCTGTTCACAAATCCAAAGGACCCTGGACAGTTATGTCTGTGTGAGGTAACCCTCTCTCAGCTTTAGTACTCGCCTGCCTGCCTGCCTGCCTGCGTACTCGTGAACACACAAAGCAGACAATAATTTACACCTACAGGACAGTCAGTTTTCAGAACATCTGTAGTCATTGAGCGAAACATTAAATGAATTAACTGTATGAATGTACTGAAGGTTTAGCTGCTGTTTTGAGTAGTTGTACATAGGACGTTAGCCCCATATTGGGGTGAATGTGGCATGTCATACTTTTTGGATGAAGTCAATATTGTTATTATGTTCTAAAAAGTTGATTTACTTATGTTATTTAATAATCAAACCCCTGTGATTTTTGAAGATAAAGGGAAGGTCTGTATTTTTTTCTCTTAAGTAACATGATGGGTTCATGACTTCACTCCCCATGTTTTGTTAATGTATGGGTGTGTGTTGTCTTCGATTAAATCTACAAAAATAATGGACACGCATGACCACAAAACAGATCAATTACTTTCTGGTCCATTTTGAAGTTACCAATAGGCCCTAATCTTTGCAGCTGAAAATCATTGATTTCAGATAACATTCATGTGTTTGTTCATGTCAAAAACACTGTCAATGTTATTTCTATGCCACTGTAAAGACTATATGCGATTGGTGCGTCCAGTCCTTTTTAAATACTCTTCATTTCATTACCAGGCTTTTGGAAAAAAAAATCTTTAAGTCTTTGGCAAATTCAATTCATACAATTCTTTCTACTATTTCTACACAGTTACAACAATGTTGAATATTTTCATTTGCCTTATGATTTGCTTCCCCGTCTGTTTTCCAATGGTACTCCTTGTTCAATGATTCTTATGTCTAATTTTTGAGGAACTTATGCATAACATGTAAACATTTATTTTATTTGTAGTCAAAATACATTTGTTTCAATCTTGTGTGTCACAAACAATCATTATCTAAGCCTACTGTGGTGTGTGTGTATATATTTACAAATAATAATGTTTGTAAATGTTCATGTCTGACTTGAGTGTTGAATAATGCTCCTCAATGCATTTTTTTGTAAAGAAATGGCTGCTATGTCAGTCACTGAGATGTGCTGGCAAGATACTGTGGCCTTAAATGGATTAAACTGTATACATTTATTTGGTGTGGCAGTTGTTGTAACCTGCATGAAACGCCACGAGGTGGTAGAATAGTATAGCATGTGGAATAATAAAATAGAACACAATAATGAAACAATTCATAAATATAGAATAATCAAAATTTGACTAGTAATTATATACATTAATTATTGCAGTGCTCTAATGGTTCTTAGGTCTATTTATGACAGAAAGCTTAAATTTATATTTTATCTGGGTTTTACACACGTCTCTATTACACTGGCGGATACAGGGTAATGATTGCATTATAAGCCTAGTAGAGTGCAGATGTAGGCTAACTTTATCTGAGCTACTGAATTCAATCATATTGAACTCCTACTGCACTAGAGTAGGGTTCCCAAACGTTTTCCCTCTGGGGGCCCCCCTTCCAGCATTGGGGAACATGCACAGGCCACATCTATTTCTATGGGCACAAGCACTGTTCACACCCCTCTTGTGGAGATAATTTTGCAGGTTTAAAGCTTATTTCCTAATTCTACACATTTTGTCATGGGGTGCAAAGAACATTTTGCAGTTTTAAAGCATATTTTCTAATGTGTATTCATGTGATGTTTGAGTGACAAAAAAATTACTATATGGGCTAAAAAACCTAAATAAAGAAACTTTAGCTGACATGGAGTTGATCTGGACATTTCTGACATGTTATAAATAGCTCTCTAAGGTATGCAATGAATAACATGACAAGAGGAACTGATAATGAGCGAAATTGCACCTTGGGCATTCTATTATTACAACTTTCAAGAGTAAGTTTAAAGCCAGACTGTTCCTTCAAAAAAAAAAAAAAAAGTTTTTTCGCCGACCCCTCGCGCCCAATGGGGCGTGTCCCACAGTTTGGGAGCCACTGCACTAGAATAGATATAACTAGTTTAGTCGCCAAACATTAGCTAAACCGACTACAGTACACCCGTCACGGTAGTTTAACACTTCTCTAACCTACTCAAGAGATTAAAGTTGTACACAAGCCTATGGCACTAAAGTTTACTCAGCTGCAAAAAATATTACTTGGTGATGCAAGCGCGTATGTATCCTAAAGAAGGATTTCACGGTTCAAACAACTTTTAACGTAAGACATTTATCGGGATATCAAGATGACAGACGGGCACGGGTCAACAATAAAAAGTCGGATAAAGAACATGCTGCGGAAGAATCGGAAAGAAAACCTTGCGGACAAGGTGAGTGACTGCCGGTTTGCTTTTCAATAGATTTATGCCCGAATGATAGGTTAACTAGAGTAAATTCTAGTGTCATTGCATGCACATTATATTTCTATTGCTGTCATTTAGGGAACATAACGAAACAACATTTTGCTTTATTGTGGGTATATCACTCTCTCAAGAAATGCCTTAGATTAAAATGTTCAAATGTGAGACTTCATATTCCCAATAAAATAGTAATATGTCTCTAAACACCTGAGAACCAAAAGAAAAAAAGATGATTATGACTGTAAATCGCTATGGATAAAAGCGTCTGCTAAATGGCATATTATATTATTATTATATGATAGCCTATTTTGACACTTTTCCAATGCATGAGGTTGAGTCAGTGGATCCATCTAATCATGTGAGCTATTGTTGAGAAATTCAAGAACAAAACAGCACACTAACAGCGTGCTAACTAATCAATCAGCCTTCTCTCACGTTGTATTGATAATAGACGCATTTCAGTGTCAGAAAATGACAGGGAGGTGTTTGTTTAGCTCTCTGTCCAGACCGATAGTTCAGCTTCTTTCAGTTTACAGTCATTTAGCAGATGCTCTTATCCAGAGCGACTTACAGTTAGTGAGTGCATACATTTTTCATACTGGCCCCCCGTGGGAAACGAACCCACAACCCCATCTTAATCTTTTCTTTTTATTGGCCAGTCTGAGATATTGCGTTTTCTTTGCAACTCTGCCTAGAAGGTCAGCATCCCTTAGTTGCCTCTTCACTGTTGACGTTGAGACTGGTGTTTTGCAGGTACTATTTAATGACGCTACCAGTTGAGGACCTGTGAGGCGTCTGTTTCTCAAACTAGACACTCTAATGTATTTGTCCTCTTGCTCAGTTGTGCACCGGTGCCTCCCACTCCTCTTTCTATTCTTGTTAGAGCCAGTTTGCGCTGTTCTGTGAAGGGAGTAGTACACAGCGTTGTACGAGATCTTCAGTTTCTTGGCAATTTCTCGCATGGAATAGCCTTCATTTCTCAGAACAAGAATAGACTGAAGAGTTTCAGAAGAAAGTTATTTGTTTCTGGCCATTTTGAGCCTGTAATCGAACCCACAATTGCTGATGCTCCAGATACTCAACTAGTCTCAAGAAGGCCAGTTTTATTACCTCTTTAATCAGCACAACATTTTTCAGCTGTGCTAATATAATTGCAAAAGGGTTTTGTAATAATCAATTAGCCTTTTAAAATGATAAACTTGGATTAGCAAACAGCGTGCCATTGGAACACAGGACTGATGGCTGCTGATAATGGGCCTTTGTACGCCGATGTAGATATTCCATAAAAAATCAGCTGTTTCCAGCTACAATAGCCATTTACAACATTAACAATGTCTACACTGTATTTCTGATCAATTTGATGTTGTTTTAATGGACAAAAAAATTGCTTTTCTTTCGAAAACAAGGACATTTCTAAGTGACCCCAAACTTTTGAACGGAAGTGTGTATATGTATATATACAGCTGTGGAATTTTTTTAGAGACGACTGTTAAATTATCAGTTTCTCTGGTTTTACTATTTATAGGTATGTGTTTGGGTAAAAATAACATTTTTGTTTTATTCTATAAACTACTGACAACATTTCTCCCAAATTCCAAATAAAAATATTGCCATTTAGAGCATTTATTTGCAGAAAATGACAATTGGTCAAAATAACAAAAAAGATGCAGTGTTGTCAGACCTCGAATAATGCAAAGAAAATAAGTTCATGTTCATTTTTAAACAACACAATACTAATGTTTTAACTTAGGAAGAGTTCAGAAATCAATATTTGGTGGAATAACCCTGATTTTCAATCACAGCTTTCATGCGTCTTGGCATGCTCTCCACCTGTCTTTCACATTGATGTTGGGTGACTTTATGTCACTCCTGGCGCAAAGATTCAAGCAGCTTGGCATTGTTTGATGGCTTGTGACCATCCATCTTCCTCTTGATCACATTCCAGAAGTTTTCAGTGGGGTTCAGGTCTGGAGATTGGGATGTCTTGATCTGGTGGTCCTCCATCCACACCTTGATTGACCTGGCTGTGTGGCATGGCGCATTGTCCTGCTGGAAAAACCAATCCTCAGAGTTGGGGAACAATGTCAGAGCAAAAGGAAGCAGGTTTTCTTCCAGGACAACCTTGTACATGGCTTGATTCATGCGTCCTTCACAAAGACAAATCTGCCCGCTTCCAGCGTTGCTGAAGCACCCCCACATCATCACCGATCCTCATCACCGAATTTCACAGTGGGTGCGAGACACTGTGGCTTGTAGGCCTCTCCAGGTCTCCATCTAACCATTAGACGACCAGGTGTTGGGCAAAGCTGAAAATTGGACTCATCAGAGAAGATGACCTTACTCCAGTCCTCTACGGTCCAATCCTTATGGTCTTTTGCAAACCTCAGCCTGGCTCTTCTTTGCTTCTCATTGATGAAGGGCTTTTTTCTAGCTTTGCACGACTTCAGCCCTGCCCCTAGGAGCCGTCCTCGCCGTGCACTTCACCCCAGCTGCCGTTTGCCATTCTTTTTGTAGGTCACTTGATGTCATCCTACGGTTGTTGAGTGACATTCGAATTAGTTGGTGGTCATCCCGGTCAGTAGAGAGTCGTTTTCGCCCTCTGCCGGTCTGTAGCTTTGTTGTCCCCAATGTCTGCTGCTTGACCTTGTTCTTATGAACCGCCGTCTTTGAAATTTTAAGGATGGAAGCAACCTGACGCTCACTGTATCCCTCTGCCAGTAAAGCCAGAATTGAACCCTTCTTTTCCTCACTCAAAACTTTCCTTTTCAACTCTTTTGGCATGGTCAATAGTTATATTTTGATTAATATTACTTTTGAGGTGCTATTAGCTCTGTTTTTGGCATCCAGCTGGTCCTATTGCAAGAGGATAGTGATGACCACAGCAGTGGTTTTTATACTTTTCCTCATTAAATAAGATTTGGTTCAGGTGATCACCTAATCAGTACCGAATTCAGTAGAATGAGGTGTGCCTGTGTTGGAATTCAACAGACACTGGAATGGAATGGCCGTCATACATGTAGAGATGCTGATTTAAGAAAAGTTAGCAGTGGTCTCTTAATTTTTTTCACAGCTGTGTATATACACACACACACACACACACACACACACACAAAGTGCATTCGTAAAGTATTTAGACCTCTTCACTTTTTCCACATTTTGTTACGTTACATTAAATATTTTCCCCCCCTCATAAATCTACACACAATACCCCATAATGACAAAGCAAAAACAGGTTTTTAGAAATTTTTGCAAATGTATTAAAAATTTAAAACGGAAATATCACATTTACATAAGTATTCAGACCCTTTACTCAGTACTTTGTTGAAGCACCTTTGGCAGCGATTACAGCCTCGAGTCTTCTTGGGTATGACGCTACAAGCTTGGCACACCTGTATTTGGGGAGTTTCTCCCATTCTTCTCTGCAGATCCTCTCAAGGTCTGTCAGGTTGGATGGGGAGCATCGCTGCACAGCTATTTTCCGGTCTCTCCAGAAATGTTCGATCGGGTTCAAGTCCGGCCTCTAGCTGGGCCACTCAAGGACATTCAGAGACTTGTCCCGAAGCCACTCCTGCGTTGTCTTGGCTGTGTGCTTAGGGTTGTTGTCCTGTTGGAAGGTGAACCTTCGCCCCAGTCTGTGGTCCTGGGCACTCTGGAGCAGGTTTTCATCAAGGATCACTCTGTCAGGCCCTGACCAAGGCCCTTCTACCCCGATTGCTCAGTTTGGCTGGGCGGCCAGCTCTAGGAAGAGTCTTGGTGGTTCCAAACTTCTTCTGTTTAGGAATGATGGAGGCCACTGTGTTTTTGGGGACCTTCAATGCTCCATAAATGTTTTGGTACCCTTCCCCAGATCTGTGCCTCGACACAATCCTGTTTTTGCTCTGATATGCACTGTCAGCTGTGGGACCTTATATAGACAGGTGTGTTCCTTTCCAAATCATTTCCAATCAATTGAATTTACCACAGGTGGACTCCAATCAAGTTACAGAAACATCTCAAGGATGATAAATGGAAACAGGATTCACCTGAGCTTAATTTCGAGTCTAATAGCAAAGGGTCTGAATACTTATGTAAAGGTACACACTGTATTTAATAATAAATTAGCAAAAAAATGTAAAAACCTGTTTTCGCTTTGTCATTATGGGGAATTGTGTGTGGAAAAAGTGAAGGGGTCTGAATACTTTCCGAATGCACTGTGTATACACACACACATACACACTCCGGACTCCAACATTGCTACATTGCTCGTCCTTTACTTTTTAGATTGGTATGTATTGTTGTGTATTACTGCTCTGTTGGAGCTAGGAACACAAGCATTTCGCGACACCCGCAATATCATCTGCTAAATATGTGTATGCGAGTTGTGTTGATGCTGAGAGCGGAATGTATGTTTTTCAATAACATTCTTAGAACGTTCTCTGAACATTACTACAGTTTTCTTGTGGTTTTTATGGAAAGTTTTCTTAACAATCAAAGAACTGAATGTATGTTTTTTTATTTTTTTATTCTACAACGGGTTGGTCAAAACAAGCATTTCTTATTGGTTGATACGCGTTCTAAGTCATACTAAAAAACCTGTTTAGCACGGTTAAGCCTAAGATGCAAAAATTTACATCTTGTTTTTTGTTCCATCTGAGAAATCCCTGCGCATCCTGTCCCATCAGCTCAGCCAGCCAATTGATTAACTTGATCTCCGCTGTAAAAAGCATCTAGACATTGTTTCCCCTTGCTTCTAGTCGAACATTTGATTTGCAACAACGGGAGTTTGTACATCTCTTGACATTTGCAACATTGTTTCAATATTAAAATTCGATCTCCACTGTCCTATTGATAATTAACATGTCAGGACGAGACGGGCATCTTTTCTCAGCCAGTCAAAATCATGTATCAGCATCATTTTTATGGATATAAAGAAATGTCAATAGGGAAACAGGTCAAACAAAATGAAATGCAGCTACTTTTGCTGTTATTCTAGCTGCACGGTTTGACGTGACTGTGTTAGCAGTAGTTGGTTAGCTAGCAAGCAAGGGATAAGAGCGTTGCCAGCCAGCATGGCAACAGAACATTTACAACGAACGAGTGGGTCGCGTCCATAGATATAGAACAAAAAGACTTCACTACTGGGTCGCGTCTCTGGCAACCTAACCGATAGAATGAACGGACATCTTTTCTCAGCCAGTCGAAATCATGAATCAGCATAATTTTTATGGATATATGCAGTACAAAGAAATGTCAATAGAAAAACAGGTCAAACGACATAAAATGCAGCTAGTTTGCTACCTTACCAGCTTCATTTTGAAGTGATTGTGTTAGCTCCTCTGAACAGGGTCCTGACGAGAGAGCACATTTTCTATGCTAGGCGAAATCGCGCTTCATTAGGTCATTGTTATGGATGTATCCAAAAGATCTTAAACAAGCGCAAATGCAGCTACTTTGCTGTTATTCTAGCTGTGCTGTTTGACCTGACTTTGTTACCGTAGTTGGCTAGCTAGCAAGCAAGAAATAAGAGCATTGCCAGCCAGCATGGCAATGGAACATTTAGAACAAACGACTGGGTCGTCTATAGATACAGAACAAAATGACTTAACGACTGGCAAACTTACCGATAGAATGAACGGCCAGCCGGCTTGGCTAGCAACCATAAATGTGTCGGGACTAGGCATGTATTTTCGTTGAGGGATGAAATAGTAGCCTATGGATGCATTTATCAAAATAATGTTTTTTATTTAATTATTAACACGTTGTTGAAAAGCAATTGTACACGCTAGGTTGTGCAAAACTTTTTTTAGCACGGCTGTGCTGCGGTCCTCCGAGTACCGTAGATCGTGCTAAAAATGTTGTTTAGCACGCCCTCTTGTGTACAATTGCTTTATCTTAGAACGTTCTCTGAACATTCATGTTTTCTTGTGGTTTTTATGAAAAGTTTTCTTAATGGTCATGGAACAATTTGAGAACATGACTTTAAATAGAACAATGAGGAAACCTGTAGGAAACGTTATGCTGAAGTACTGAAATTCCCACAGAAGGACATTGTTTCTTAATGTTCTCTAAACTATTTCAGAACATCCCCAATGTCAAACCCAGTTGGAGAACATTTCTAGAACATTACCAAAATTTAAATTAAATGTAAACATGAACTTTTAGGAAATGTTCTGTTAAAGTAATGAAATACCAAGGAAATAACGTTTTCTTTGTCAAGATCCTTAAATGTGCTGAGAATGTTCCAAAACCAAGCAACTATACTGCACCATCCCCAGAAAGTTGTGGGAAGGTTGTATGCAAAATAACCATAGGACAACCACGCTCTCACCAAGCTCTAAGAAACATATGGTTCTCAGAACTTTATTTGCTTGCTGGGTAGTCCATCAGGGCTAATCTCCCACGGGGCATAAACAGACATGCAATACATTGGATAATCAACAAGGGGCTATGCGTTCTATGGAACATAATGAACAATGTTGCATTATTTTCCAGAGAACACATAGAGCCCCGAGTTGATTATCCCTTTTATAAAATCCTCTCAGATCTCCACTAGTGTATAGGGATTGTGGGCTAGGGACAGGGGCTAGGGGTGGATTTGGGATTGCCTTGTTAAAACTCTAGAATTCTCTGTCTCCCTCTGTAGGTGACTTTGGAGAGGGTCCTGGGAATCAAAGCCTCTAGCAACAGTGGTCTGGCCTGTGACCCCCACTCTGGTCTTGTGGCCTATCCTGCTGGGTGAGTCTAGGCGGAGAGGAAGAGAGAGAGAGGTGTGAGTGCGTGCATGCCAGACCTGGGTTCAAATACTATTTCAAATGTCTCAATTAATTTCACATGCATTCGAATTAAGTATTCAGATATATTTTATTTGAAAAGACAAGTAGTAATGTATTTGGAAATACACTTGGAAAGTGTTTGAAAATACTCAAATACACTCCCATTCATTTAACCCAGGTATTTTACTGTACACAAATATAAACGCAACATGTAAAGTTTTGGTCCCATGTTTCATGAGCTGAAATAAAATATCCCAGAAATGTTCCATACTCACAAAAAGCATATTTCTCTCAAATGTTGTGCACACATTTGTTTACATCCCTGTTAGTGAGCATTTCTCCTTTGCCAAGATAATCCATCCATCTGACAGGTGTGGCATATCAAGAAGCTGATTAAACAGCATGATCATTTCACAGGTGCACCTTGTGCTGGGGACAATAAAAGGCCACTCTAAAATGTGCAGTTTTGTCACACAACACAATGCCACAGATGTCTCAAATTTTGAGGGAGTGTGCAATTGGCATGCAGAAATGCAGTAAGTAGGCCATGCTTCCTAAAAGCCTCTGTCATAACCTAATTAATCAGGCCAATGTCTGGAACAACAAGAGAATTAGGTCCTTGGACTAGCTCTGCGCCAAGGACTGTGAATGTGCACGTATGCGTGTGTGTGTTTGCCATTGTTCATACCTTTGCCAATCCTCCTCAGCTCCTCTATTTTAAACTCCTGGCACACTTAATAGGCCAGAGACGTGGTTCACACAGAGCTGTGTCACATAGCTGCCAGGGTGTACTGTCCTGTTTAACTTACACCCCCACACTCTCTGTGAACAGGAAGTGATGATAGCAGGAAGTGATAGGCACGCATTATGACGGGGACCATTATGACGGGGACTCAGGTATCCGATTTGAATGGCAGGCAGGTAGAAGCTCAGAGGTTCACACGATTATCCGGCAGGCTTAGAGATTCTGTTTAGGATCAGTGGAAGCTTTACAATATTAACACTGCTTTACATATTATATATTCAGAATTAAGAGAAGCGTTGTTGCAGAACACAGAACAAACAGCCCTTCAGAAGTATGTTAGGTAACTAACACCCCTGTTGGGTTGCTACTGTTACATACAGGGCCTTCAGAAAGTATTCATACCCCTTAACTTATTCCACATTTTGTTGTGTTACAGTCTGAATAAAAAATGTATGAAATATATATTTTTCCACATCTATCTACACACAATACCCCATAATGACAAAGTGAAAACATGTTTTTAGAAATGGTTGCAAATGTATTGAAAATTAAATACAGAAATATCTCATTTACATAAGTATTCACAGTCAATACCATATTCCTCACTGCCTTTTTGGAAATGCAAATTGCCCTTATGTCATGTAACTATTATTCTGCAGCCTCATATTACTCAGCTGCAGATCAAGTGCATAAGATGGTGGTCGAATTGCAATGAAAGGATACAGTGTAATTACACTGTAGTTACAGTAGTAATTCCTGCTGTGTAACCCTGGTGTGTGTTTCTCCTGCTCTGTAGCTGTGTGGTGGTTCTGCTGAACCCCAAGAAGAACAGACAGCACCACATCCTCAATACATCCAGGTGAGACATTACTCACTCGCACTACCATCCCGTAATCACCCCCTACTCATTCCCTAATCATACCCTAATCATCCTCTACCCAGACCCTAAACATCCACGGATACATGTATGACTGTAACCACAGAATACTCTTCTCTCTTTTAACAGGAAAACTATCACAGCTCTGTCCTTCTCTCCAGATGGCAAATGCTTGGTCACAGGAGAGGTGAGTTCTCTCTCTCTCTCTCTCTCTCTCTCTCTCTCTCTCTCTCTCTCTCTCTCTCTCTCTCTCTCTCTCTCTCTCTCTCTCTCTCTCTCTCTCTCTCTCTCTCTTCTCTCGCTCTTTCTCTCTCTTTCTTTCTTTCTTTCTTTCGATTTTAATCCTCAAAATCTGGTTAGTGGGTTTGATTGAATATCTCCCTGTGTCGTACCGTAGGTGTGGTAATGTTTTAGCTCCAGATTAGCTCATGTGGCTCGACGCTGCTGTGTTGATGTGGCGCCTTAGCCTAATCCCAGCTAGCCAATCAGAGCCTAAATAAATCCCTCTCGCTGTAAGTGGGTGAGCACTTCAGAGTTGCCATAGCAGCAGGGGTCAAAGTACCAAGTACCATGCTCATAGGACTGCTGTTGGTTACACACACACACACAAACAACCCTCTGGGTAGAAGTTACCCTTAGGTACTAGGATCAGTTTACCCTTCCCAATTCTAACCTTAACCATTAGGGTGAGGGAATACGTTATTATGAGGAGTGTATCTCAATTGAATGCTTCCTACATTTCCTTTTCTTTTGGGTCATTGTTAAAGACTAGAATATCACTGATAGACTCTGTCATTTTATTGATTTGAGTCCCTTACTATGGAAGCAATGATGAATCTGTTACAGAAGCAGAACAATCAGTAGGCTAAAAACTAGAGGTAAACATGTGGATATCCCTGTATCTCTGAGAGGACGATCTGATAACACATGCACACACAAACACACACACACACATAGGAGCTGATCCACACACAGTGTCCCAGTATCCTTAGTGGACCTGGGCACAGTCAGATTAAAGTAACAACTTTTTGACCTCTGATAGTGTGTGAAATGGTTCAGACTGAGTGGATTGTGGCTGACACAGCATGTGTATTCGCACTGTGACTTTATCTCTCTCTCCCCTTCTCTCCATCTATCTCCCCTTCTCTCGGTCTCGCTCTCCCTCCCCCTCCCAGTCGGGTCACCTGCCGGCGGTGCGTGTTTGGGAGGTCTGTGAGCGTCGGCAGCTGGCAGAGCTGCAGGAACATAAGTATGGCGTGTCCTGTGTGGCCTTCTCTCCCAACAGTAAATATATCGTCAGCGTGGGCTACCAGCACGACATGATGGTCCACGTCTGGGCATGGAAGGTATGCCAGAAGCCTCTGGCCAATAGGCATCTTACTTAAGTTGTCCAATGTCACCTTTCTGTCAACCAAGGAAATTCTCATCTGCCCTGAGTGACCTTTCTATGAGCCAATATTATCAGCCCTTCTGCAATAGCCACTGCCCCAGAGACCGCAACATCAATAGAATCTGCCCTTCTGCTTGTGTAACTGCCACAGGGGCAATACTTCTATAGTTACTGACCTCATACATTTTGTATTTTTGTTGTGGTTGCAGAAGAACACAGTAATTGCTGCTAACAAGGTGTCCAGTAAGGTGACAGCAGTGTCCTTCTCTGAGGACAGCTCCTACTTTGTGACAGCAGGGAACAGACACGTCAAGTTCTGGTACCTGGACCACTCCAAATCTATCAAGGTACTTTCATCTCTGTTTCTTGGGTTTCTGTGCAGGCTAATGCTACTGATTGTGAGCAGACTAACAGAACGGCTAACTCTTGTTACTCATTGCATTTTACATAACCAACTAACTAACTGCATTTCTCTCTACAGGCCAGTGCTCCAGTCCCAGTCCCGGCTCCTGATACTAAGTCTAATACTAATAACACTAGTGTTTCTGTTGTGTCTGTGCAGGCCAGTACTCCTGTCCCTCTGCTGGGGCGCTCTGGGCTCTTGGGGGAGCTGAGGAACAACTTATTTTGTGACGTGGCTTGTGGGCGTGGCTCTAAGGCCGAAAGCACCTTCTGTATCACCTCCTCCGGCCTGCTCTGTGAATTCAACACCAAGAGGATGCTGGACAAGTGGGTGGACCTACGGGTGAGTCACTGACAGATGGGAGAGCCTATAGGTGAGTCACTGACATAGGAGTGTGAAGGTGCCTTTGGACTGTTAACAGATGGCCTAATGCAAGGAAATGGCTGGCATGTGTCTGTGGTGTGAAAGGAGTTCATGTCTGTCTTTGGTATGGACTCTGTCCAACTGTAGGCTCTATAGAGGTCTGTGTGTCCCTTGTGTCCTGCCAGCAGTAAGGCGATCACAGATAGATTAGGGTTAGGGACAGGGACGAGGACAGGATGTGTTTGAGACACTTCCAATGGGAACACCTTTGTCCATCCAAGTCCATCCAGGAGTGAGGCCAGGACACTGATCTTAGATACAGTGGGGAGAACAAGTATTTGATACACTGCCGATTTTGCAAGTTTTCCTACTTACAAAGCATGTAGGGGTCTGTAATTTTTATCATAGGTACACTTCAACTGTGAGAGACGGAATCTAAAACAAAAATCCAGAAAATCACATTGTATGATTTTAAAGTAATTAATTTGCATTTTATTGTATGACATAAGTATTTGATACATCAGAAAAGCAGAACTTAATATTTGGTACAGAAACCTTTGTTTGCAATTACAGAGATCATACGTTTCCTGTAGGTCTTGACCATGTTTGCACACACTGCAGCAGGGATTTTGGCCCACTCCTCCATACAGACCTTCTCCAGATCCTTCAGGTTTCATGGCTGTCGCTGGGCAATACGGACTTTCAGCTCCCTCCAAAGATGTTCTATTGGGTTCAGGTCTGGAGACTGGCTAGGCCACTCCAGGACCTTGAGATGCTTCTTACGGAGCCACTCCTTAGTTGCCCTGGCTGTGTGTTTCGGGTAGTTGTCATGCTGGAAGACCCAGCCACGACCCATCTTCAATGCTCTTACTGAGGGAAGGAGGTTGTTGGCCAAGATCTCGCGATACATGACCCCATCCATTCTCCCCTCAATACGGTGCAGTCGTCCTTTCCCCTTTGCAGAAAAGCATCCCCAAAGAATGATGTTTCCACCTCCATGCTTCACGGTTGGGATGGTGTTCTTGGGGTTGTACTCATCCTTCTTCTTCCTCCAAACACGGCGAGTGGAGTTTAGACCAAAAAGCTCTATTTTTGTCTCATCAGACCACATGACTTTCTCCCATTCCTCCTCTGGATCATCCAGATGGTCATTGGCAAACTTCAGACGGGCCTGGACATGCGCTGGCTTGAGCAGGGGGACCTTGCGTGCGCTGCAGGATTTTAATCCATGAAGGCGTAGTGTGTTACTAATGGTTTTCTTTGAGAATGTGGTCCCAGCTCTCTTCAGGTCATTGACCAGGTCCTGCCGTGTAGTTATGGGCTGATCCCTCACCTTCGTCATGATCATTGATGCCCCACAAGGTGAGATCTTGCATGGAGCCCCAGACCGAGGGTGATTGACAGTCATCTTGAACTTCTTCCATTTTCTAATAATTGCGCCAACAGTTGTTGCCAACTCACCAAGCTGCTTGCCTATTGTCCTGTAGCCCATCCCAGCCTTGTGCAGGTCTACAATTTTATCCCTGATGTCCTTACACAGCTCACTGGTCTTGGCCATTGTGGAGAGGTTGGAGTCTGTTTGATTGAGTGTGTGGACAGGTGTCTTTTATACAGGTAACGAGTTCAAACAGGTGCAGTTAATACAGGTAATGAGTGGAGAACAGGAGGGCTTCTTAAAGAAAAACTAACACGTCTGTGAGAGCCGGAATTCTTACTGGTTGGTAGGTGATCAAATACTTATGTCATGCAATAAAATGCAAATTAATTACTTAAAAATCATACAATGTGATTTTCTGGATTTTTGTTTTAGATTCCGTCTCTCACAGTTGAAGTGTACCTATGATAAAAATTACAGACCTCTACATGCTTTGTAAGTAGGAAAACCTGCAAAATTGGCAGTGTATCAAATACTTGTTCTCCCCACTGTATGTAACCTAGATCATTACTGACTGGATCCTTGGGTCCTTGAGACTAGATTTTCTCTGTTGCATCATTTCCTGTCCTCTGTAGACCATGCGTAGCAATGTCAATCTCTGTGTCTGAGAAGGACCTTCAAGTTACTCTTTAATAATATCGATTGAATCATTGGTAGACTGATTGGTTGATTGATCTCCTCCTGTCCCCGTAGACCAGTGTGGCCAGGTCTCTGTGTGTATCAGAGGAGCTGATCTTCTGTGGCTGTGCTAATGGGATGGTGCGAGCCTTCAGCCCTGCTGACCTGGGGTTCATCTGTACCCTGCCAAGACCACACCACCTTGGCACTGACGTGTCCAGCTTCACACAGGCCAGGTGTGACACATACACACACAAACCTCTGGGTAGAAGTTACCCTTAGGTACAGAGCTAGGATCAGTTTACCCTTCCCAATGCTAACCTTAACTATTAGGCTGGGGAATACGAAACTAACCTTAGATCAGTTTCTAGGGACATCTTTGCAACCCTGTTTTACAACTACATTCTGAGCTGAAGCAGGTTACTCCTGGTACACCATGCATTAACATAAGTCACACATTACTTCCTTTCTCCCATCAGCCACCTGTTCACAAACAAGATGGCCGCCCACTACCCTGACTCTGTGGCGGTGACCTATGACCCGGTCAGTCATTGGTTGAGCTGTGTGTATAACGACCACAGCCTGTATGTGTGGGACGTCAGGGACCTCCACAGGGTAGGCAAGGTGCACTCTGCCCTCTACCACGCCGCCTGTGTCTGGGACCTACAGGTAAAATGTCAAGATATCAAGAGTAATATTTGAGGGCTGTAGAGATGATTAAGTGACTCTGTAGTTGAGGCTTTATGGAAGTAATTCAGTATGATACAGAGAATGTTCCTTTACTATACCATTACTCCATGTGTTCTTCCTCCTCTCTCTGTTCTCAAGATGGTCCCAGAGGCCCCAGAGTCTGGTCTGTCTTCTGGAGAGTTCCTCAGCTGTTCAGCAGACAACACTGTCAGACTGTGGACTACAGAGAGGCAGGGACACACTCATACACAGAATGTTCTTAGTAAGGTATGTGTCCAATATCTAACAGTGTACTCTGGTAGATACCGACCCACCTCTGCATGTGAAAAGCTGTATTCTGTTGAGAGAAACTGTTAAACCTCTTGCTGTGGCTCCTGGGAGTCATCTTTCTCCCTCACCCCCGCTGCACTCCAGCCATCCTTCTTTCATCCACTATCTCCGGCCATTCTTCCTTCTTCCATCCTTCCTTCGTTCATCCACCTTTCTACCCCTCAGGACCTGTTGAAGGTGATCTATATGGATGGAAACACCGCCACCCTGGTGGAAACAGAGGGAAGTGTGTCAGTTAGCACAGAGAAGACAGACGGACAGACAGCAGAGACCAGGACAGGCATTAGGACCATCTGTGTCAGCCCCGATGGGAAACACCTGGCGTCTGGAGACCGCAACGGGATGCTGAGGTACGGAACGGGATGAGAATGGGATGGGATAGGAATGGAGTCTGGTTATGTCTGTGCAGAGTGTGTGTTTTTGATGTGTGTGTGTGTTCTGCAGGGTTCATGACCTCAGCAGTATGGCAGAGATTCAGAAGGTGGAAGCCCATGACTCAGAGATCCTGTGTCTGGAATACTCTAAACCAGAGACAGGTCTGAAGCTGTTAGCCACCGCTAGCCGCGACCGTCTGATCCACGTCCTGGATGCTGAGAAAGACTACGGCCTTGTCCAGACCCTGGACGAACACTCTTCATCCATCACCGCCGTCCGATTCGCTGGTGAGTGACCTGTAACTTCCCGACATCAGAGAGAAAGGCGTCATCATAACGTAAACATCTTTAGAACAGATACAGTCTATGTAGTAAGGTTGGACAGTAGGAGATAGGTACTGTATGTAAGATCTTGGTAATTTCAAAGCTCTGTGATTGTTTTCATGGCTATGGTTACTTTGCCTCGCCTCCCTCAGCCAATGACAACACGGTGAGGATGATCAGCTGTGGAGCAGACAAGAGCATCTACTTCCGTACGGCTCACAGGGTAAGACACTCAACATTCAGTCAGGGTACACAGGGTAAGGAACACGTTAGTGTGTCACGTTGCAATTACAGAAGTCCAAAACTTGAGTTGTTCTAAATGCAACGTTATGTAACTAACTGGGATCTCAGTATCTCAACATTTGCAAAAGAGACAACAGTCATCATCATCCACTCTTCATACGTTCCTCCTTCCCTTTTTAAATGTCTCTATTAGGATAATGGATAGAGGAATGGGACTACTGTTAAGTTGTGGAACATGAGTCCATCGCAGGGACAGAGTTCCACTTCCAGACCCAAAAATGTCTTTTTAGCTTCCTGCTAGCACTGCTTTCCCAGTGTAAATATACATTATTTGAGTGGCAGTTTAGGAAACAAACACTGACATCTCTCTTCTCTCTCTCTCTCTCAATCTGCTCTTCTCTGGCAGTGCTCTCTGTTCCATCTATTAACATGCTCTTTGTTTTTACCAAGTGGCTGCATGTCAGTATTTATCTTAGAGAAATTGCACACGGCCACTGTCTTGATTTTCTGAGTTTTAAAAACATCTGTTACCGTCTATAAGGTAATGTAGCTCTGCTTGTATATGAACTGCAGACACTGAGCGTAGAGTATAGAATACCTTAAGATGATGTTAACATTATTTTTCAAGAGTAAGCTAGATAAATCAACCAAGGTTTTGTTCTCTCCCCCCTCAGACAGACGGAGGTACAGAGTTCAGGCGTTCTCACCATGTGGTGAGGAAGACCACTCTGTATGACATGGATGTAGAGCCCAGCTGTAAGTATGCTGCTGTGGGCTGCCAGGACCGATGCATCAGGATCTTCAACATCAGCAGTGGGAAACAGAAGAAACTCTACAAGGGTTCACAGACTGAGGATGGCAGCCTGCTTAAGGTTTAGGATCATTCTACTCGACAACTCTGTCAAAGAAAGATAGAAAATGTCAGCTCACTGTGGCTGCTCCCCAAATAAGTTATTTATGAAGCTTGTGATAGTTACGACGTTTCAACTAGTGATGGGCACTGATATGGTATCATATCTATATCGATATCATTTTGGTTTGACTAAATAACATTGCAACTGTGTGGACTTCACGTCCACGGATTTGTGACGTTCAGACAATTGCATGCCCATTGGGCAGGTCACAGGTGTGAATGTTCTGGGGGCTTAACCTAACCATCCAGTTTGAGTACAATGTGAAGCCTGTTGATGGCCCATCAGCAGGCAGTTAAATATGCTAAATTGAGAGCCGGTGAGATGATTCTGTGCCTGCAGGAACAGTCACGTATGACTTTTACATAATAGTGTAGGTTTACAGCAAGGATAAACCGATATCACGATATGCCTGGCTCATATTGATATGAAACAATATCATTTGAATTGTCGATATTGGTGCCCACCTCTAGTTTCAACCTTTATGTTCTGTTTTTCCCCATGCAGGTGCAGACTGATCCGTCTGGTCAGTACGTTGCCACCAGCTGCTCTGATAAGAACATCAGCATATTTGACTTCCGCTCTGGAGTGTGTGTGGCCACCATGTTCGGACACTCTGGTAACAGACCATGACATACTGTACACACACACACATGCTCGCTCGCTCGCTCACTCACTCAAAACAACCTACAAGCCAGCTGATTCTTTCTTTTCCTGTTCTCAGAGATAGTGACTGGGATGAAGTTCACCAACGACTGTAAACATCTCATCTCTGTGTCTGGGGACAGGTAGGACCCCGCCCTGGTGTGTGTGTGAGTCTGTCTGTTTGTGTCTGTCTGATGGCCTGTTGTCTATTCCAGCTGTATCTTTGTATGGCGTCTGGCTCCAGAGCTGACCATGAGTATGAGAGAACGTCTCAGACGAACCCCCCTAACACCACCTTGCAACACCTCCACACTCAGGTAAAGGATTGGATGGGTATAAGCAGTAGGGTAACAGTTTCCACAGGTAACCAAGGACTGAACAGACATTTCACAGTCTCCTAGGGCTGGGCGGTATACCACATTTTACCCATGTAACTCAGTTGGTAGAGCATGGCGCTTGCAACGCCAGGGTTGTGGGTTTGATTTCCACGGGGGGCCAGTATGAAAAAATTGATGCACTCCCTAACTGTAAGTCGCTCTGGATAAGAGCGTCTGCTAAATAACTATTTTTTAATGTAAATGTATTTCAATGTTTGGTTTGTTAAATGTGATATTCTACTCCGCCGTGTGCGGCGTCGGTTTTTATAGTTTACTCCGCTACTTGAGTCGTCTCTCTCTCCATTCCGCTTTCCTCACAGACTAAGCCCCGCCCCCTGTCACTCAAAGAGCCACCGCACGTAATTCATCCTCACTCTCCTCTCGTCAGGTTACATTTCTGAGCTACTGGAGTACGTTTTTTACATTTTTGTACTTGATGCCACTCTTCCTCACCACACCGTTTCCCTCTACACTCAGCTCCTTTCCTTGTTCCTCGCTGTCCATTTCTACATCTCCACGCTCTTTCCGCTTCTTCATCCGGTGTAGTAGCAAACTGTTCAAATGGTTCTTGTATCTTGAATTTGCCGCCATGTCACCTCCACATGAATATGTTAGCTACATGAAACCGCTAAGAGAAAACGTTTAATGTAGCCAAAGATTATAGGTTCCCCTAGGAAACACTGACCAACACTTTGGTTCCGACCCTGTCACAATAACTCCGCCCTGGCTTTCTCATTCGTTGTCATGTCAAACAACACTGTATTCAAAGTGCCCACTATGATATTCTATCTATAGAATTAGAATAGTCATTCTATTTCTATGATTCCAACAGTTCCCCCAAGTGTTTTGATCTATATCGCAAGTCAAATCGCAATAGCAATATTTGGCCTAAAAATAAGGCCTAGATTTTTTGTCCATATCTACGTGGCAGTGTGGAAATGATCTCAAATGAGTGCAGGAAATGCAGAAATTGATGAAAATGCTGAAATTTTTTTTGGGTTGAAGTTTGACTGAACAGTATAAAACAATCAGAATGGAGAATGCCCCATTAACATTTCTTGAAATCTCTTAGAATGTATGTGTTGCCACCCTAGGGTCATGCACTACTCATAAAGCAAATGTTGTACTTTTATTATTCAAAAACATCAAATACCGTCATACCATCCAAAAATATAAAAATATCATGATATGATATTTTGGCCATATTGCCCAGTCCTACTGTCTCCTTGTTGTTGTGTGTGATGTAGGCGTGAGGTGTACAGTGCACCGGATCTTGGTCTGATGTCATCAGAGAGTGACCGTGAGGTGGAGGAGCCAGAGGAGAGGGACGATCCCTGTGACCTGGAACAGATCACAGGAAACAGTAACACCTCCTCAGGGAGTAGCCATGACGATGACGCAGGTACAGAACAGAGTCATCATATCTGGATGTAACATTTGGGCAACTTCTACCTCTAGTGTCTCTACCTTAAATACTGCATTCTTGTCTATTATAGGTGCCTCAGATGAAGGACAGGACTGGGAATCTAAGAAGGTTTGTTGGACACACACACACACACACAGCGGTTGCTCCATTCATGCTACTCTCTTTCTTACAATCCCCTACATATTTATTTGGACAGTGACACTAATTTCCTTAATTTGGCTCTATACTCCAGTATTTGAGATCAAATGTTTTATATGAAGTGGCAGTACAGAATGTCATCTTTTATTAGAGGGTACTTTCATACATATGTGTTTTATAGTTTAGAAATGAAAGCGCTTCATGTACCTACCCAGCTAGCACATAATGTTCTGAGAACCATATGTTTCTTAGAGCTTGTTGAATGCGTGGTTGTCCTATGGTTATTTTGCATAAAACCTTCCCACAACTTTCTGGGAATGGTGCAGGATAGGTCCTTGGCTTTGGCACATTCTAAGCACATTTAAGGAACTTTTTTTTTTGGTATATCATTACTTTAACAGAACGTTTCCTAAACGTTCAAACATAGTTAGATTTAATTTCAAATTTGATAATGTTCTAGGAACATTCTCCAACTGGTTTGACATTGGGTATGTTCTCAAATAGTTCAGAGAATGTTAAGAAACAACTTTCTTCTGTGGGAATTTCAGTACTTCAGCATAATGTTTCCTACAGGTTTCCTCATGGTTCTATTTAGTCATGTTCTCAAATTGTTCCAACGTACAGAGAACGTTCTAAGAATGTTATTTGAAAACATATACATTCCGTTCTCAGCATCAACAAAACTCTCCTCTATCTTGTTATGTGTGTGCAGGTGTGTTGGCCGTGCCCACTAATTGGCCACTCCTGATCTTAATGAGTGCTTGTTTCCTTTGAATAGGGGTCTGCTTGAATAGATGAACAGCTTTGTATGAGTTAAAAAAACATGGCATGCTAGCTCCATCTTGGTGGTGCAGTGGACTAATTCCATGGATAGAGAACAGAAGATTATAGGTTTGAATCTGACTGATGCTGTTTCACAATAAAAAATACATGTGTTTGCATGATTAATGCCTAAGGAATATAATTTCCATGTGTTTGGAGTTCAAAAAAGTTAACCCAAAATAAGCTAGCATTGTTATTAAAAGTCTTATTGAAACATTCAGTGAAAGCTTAAGGAAGTTATTCATAAACCTCCAAATAACCTATAATTTTAGTTCTCAGAGCGTTAATAAAACCTCCCAGGAAAACTTATAAGGAACCATAGTAAAATGTTCTCACAACCTTCCTGCAACCTAAAAATGTATCTTCCCAGAACAGGTGAAATTTTCACTTCCGTTCTCAGAATTTAAAAAAGAAATGTTCAGTTTCACTGATCAGGAAACTTCATTCCCAGAAACAATGGGAAACCAAAAACATACATTAATGCCCACAAATTCCAAGGAACCAAATGTGCTAGCTGGGTAGTCCCCCCATTTGAAGGTGTCATAAGTATTTGGAAAAATTCACTTATAGTGTATTACATTTAGTCCAAATTGAGTATTTGGTCCCATATGCCTAGCACGCAATGACTACATCAAGCTTGTGACTCTACAAACTTGTTGGATGCATTTGTTGGATTATGTTGTGCCCAATAGAAATGAATGGTAAATAATGTATTGTGTCATTTTGGAGTTACTTACATTGTAAATAAGAATATAATATGTTTCTGAACACTTCTACATTCATGTGGATGCTACCATGATTACGGATAATCATTAATGAATCGTGAATAATGATGAGTGAGAAAGTTACTGAGGCATAAATATCATACCCCCCCCCCCCCCCCCAAAGAATGATGACCTCCTCTATTATTGGTAATGGTGAGAGGTTAGCATGTTTTTGGGGGCATTATCTTTGTGCATCTGTAACTTTCTCACTCATCATTATTCACGATTCATTCATGATTATCCGTAATCATGGTAGCATCCACATGAATGTAGAAACATTCTATTGTTATTTACAAAACAATTAATTTCAAAATGACAATACATTATTTACCATTCATTTCTGTTGGGCACAATATAATCGAAACACAACCAAAACAAACTGCAAATGGGACTAGATACATAAAGTGCATTCATTTCT
The DNA here is from genome assembly GCF_964263955.1 of Coregonus lavaretus. Taxonomy (NCBI): domain Eukaryota; kingdom Metazoa; phylum Chordata; class Actinopteri; order Salmoniformes; family Salmonidae; genus Coregonus; species Coregonus lavaretus. Next base: position 31,231,664 of record NC_140020.1, read on the forward strand.
AAACGGTAAAACAGATATGTATAAAAATACCCTCAAATAAATGTGATCTCGAATCCAAAATGCTGGGGTACAGAGCCAAATTCAACATTTTAGCTTCACTGTCCAAATAAATACTTAGGGGAAGTGTACTTTCTTTCTTTCCTTCTCTGTCTCTGTCTCTGTCTCTGTCCCTGTGTGTGTGTGTGTGTCTTCCACCTCCCTCCACTCCACTCTCCGCTCCAGGCCCTAGACAGCCCTCTGGCCCCTGAGCCCTCCAGTCGGCCCCGGCGTCGCTGGTCCTGTCGTATGGGCTCTCTGGAACTCATGGTCAAGTCTATGCTGGACCTGAGACAGCTAGAGGCCTTCTCCATCACCGGCTCCTCTCACAAGAAAGGCCCTGCCTCCCGGCTCAAAGCGAGAGACGCAGGGAGCACCTCCAGCCTGCAGGGGACCTCGGTAAGTAGAGAGGCAGAGAGACTGGGAGAGAGGGAAGAGGGAGAGAGAGAGCAGGGGGGGGGGGGAGAAAGAGAGAGAGGGGGCCGCATTCCCCCCTTTTGAAGGCCCTCTGATGGACTCAGTCGGGGTCTGAACTTACTGTTGCGAGTTAGAATGGCAGGGTTGTGGGTTCGTTTCCCACGGGGGGCCAGTATGAAAATGTATGCACTCACTAACTGTAAGTCGCTCTGGATAAGAGCGTCTGCTAAATGACTAAAATGTCAAATGTAAATGTAGAATACACAAGGTGCGATTTTGAAATTTGGTTGTGCATCAGCAGTTTTTCTGTTGTTATGTTAGTCACTGATAGTCAGTCAATTAGCCCATGTCTGCAAATGTATTTTTGTTTGCTAAGTTAGTTTCGCGGCTAGCTATTTTTATCATGGTCTGATTTTGTTAGGCAGTGTCACTCAGATTTACATTTACATTTTAGTAATTTAGCGACTTACAGTTAGTGCATTCATCTTAAGATAGCTAGGTGGGACAACCACATATCACAGGTGGTCGAGGTGAGGAGGATGATTATTTTAAGATAGTGTTTGAAGAGGTAGGGTTTCAGATGTTTTCGGAAGATGGGCAGGTACTCTGCTGTCCTAGCTTCAGGGGGAAGCTGGATCCACCATTGGGGAGCCAGGATATAGGAGAGCTTGGACTGAGCTGAGCGGGAGCTGCCCTCCCGTAGGGGTGGGAGGGCCAAGAGACCCGAGGTGCCAGAACGGAGTGCTCGGGTTGGGGTGTAGGGTTTGAGCATAGCCTGAAGGTAGGGAGGGGCAGTTCCTCTTGCTGTTCCGTAAGTAAGCACCATGGTCTTGTAGTGGATGCGAGTTTCGACTGGAAGCCAGTGGAGTGTGTGGAGGAGCGGGGTGACATGAGAGAACATGGGAAGGTCGAAAACCAGGCGGGCTGCAGCGTTCTGGATAAGTTGCAGGGGTTTGATGGCACAAGCAGGGAGCCCAGCCAACAGCGAGTTGCAGTAGTCCAGACTGGAGAGGACGAGTGCCTGGATTAGGACCTGTGCTGCTTCCTGTGTGAGGTAGGGTCGTACTCTAGGGATGTTGTAGAGCATGAACCTGCAGGAGCGGGTCACTGCTTTGATGTTTGCAGAGAACAACAGGGTGTTGTCCAGGGTCACGCCAAGGTCGAGGTTGAGCTTGAGGTGGTGGGCCGACATCCAAGTTGAGATATCTGCCAGGTACGCAGAGATGCGTGTCGCCACCTGGGTGTCAGAAGGGGGGAAGGAGAAAAGTAGTTGAGTGTCATCCGCATAGCAATGATAGGAGAGACCATGTGAGGATATGACAGAGCCGAGTGACTTGGTGTATAGAGAGAAGGGGAGAGGGCCTAGAACCGAGCCCTGGGGGACACCAGTAGTGAGAGTACATGATGCAGACACAGATCCTCTCCACGTCACCTGGTAGGAACGGCCTGCCAGGTAGGATGCAGTAAAAGTGTGTGCGTAGCCTGAGACGCCTAGCCCTGAGAGGGTGGAGAGGAGGATCTGATGGTTCATGGTGTCGAAGGCAGTGGATAGATCTAGGAGGATGAGAACAGAGGAAAGTCAGCTTTGGCAGTGCAGAGATCCTCCGTGACACAGAGAAGAGCAGTCTCGGTTGAGTGACCCATCTTGAAGCCTGACTGGTTAGGGTCAAGAAGATCATTCTAAGAGAAATAATGAGAAAGTTGTTTTCGGGGGGGTGGGGGGGTATGGACGTGGGTAGGCAGGCATCAATGTTGCCCATCCCTGATCGATAGCTAATAGATTAGTAAAATATTATAGACAGGTAGATGGACTTGAATTTGGTTCTCTCTAACCCTAATGCTCCTCTGTTCTGTGGTATAAGCTGGACTTGGAGGAGCGGGTTAAGAGACGTCAACCTCAACCCCACTATGCTGCCTGGCTGACCCCTAACGCCAACCCTAACCCTGACTCTGACCTGGGCTCCCAGGGGTCTGATGGACGTGTGCTGTACCCCGAGGGGAGCGATTACGCTGCCAGCAGACGTGGCAGGTATACCTCACACACACACACATAAGGACACATACTATGCATAGATGCACACACCACTTCAACTTTCAATTTCTCCTTTCATGTTCCTCTTTATCTATCAACTTGCTGTCTCTGTGTCTCTCTCTTATCTTTTGACTATCTCTTCTTTTTGTCTTCTCACTGTTCATTCCTTCTTTCTCCCCTATCTTCCCCCCTCTGTCTTTCTCTCTCTCCCCTATCCCCCCTCTCGCTCTCTCTCTCACTCTCTCTCACTCAGTGATTACCTGATAAAGGAGTCGCCCCGCGGCCTGGGTAGGAGGAACCGTGAGCCGGAGAGCCAGGACAGCCAGAGCCCAGACAGTGCCTGTTCTGTGGGCTACGGGAGTAGAGAGCTTACTCCTGACCCGGATCATGGAGGTAAGAACATACACACACACACACACATACACATACACATACACATACACATACACATACACATACATACACACTCCTTTCACCTTTGAACTTTGACCTCTCCTCCCAGACTCTGAGGGCACAGCAGAGCCTCTAAGCTCAGACGAGGACAGTTCTGACCTGGAGGACGAAGAGGATGAGGAGGAGGAGGAGAGGAAGATGGAAAGTTCTAGTATGGATGAGGCGATGAGGAAGGTCTCTGACCCACTAGAGGACAGTCACCATGAGGCCTTCCTCAGACAGCACTTTGAAACACTGGCTGAGCCCAGCAATATGGGTAAGAGAGGACACATGCACACACTCCAACTTTGCACATGGAGGTGACATTCTACCCATAAACTGTTGTACAGGTACATATTACAATTATTTGACTGTAATTACCCTCCTCCCCAGAAGAGCGCAGTAGAGCTCCCAGCATCAGTATGTCAGCACGATTCCTGGCCAGAGGCTCCAACAACAGGTAATAGAGCTCACCAGCTTGTAGTCGTAAAAAACGGAAATGAGTTAGCATTTTCTACCTCTGGTTCGTTGGCCATTCCTATGGGGTAAATTAATAGGGAAAGAATGGGGTTTTGGGATAAATGCTGAAAATAAGGTCTGAGGTTAACACAGGCTTAGGAGATTTTAGACTTTTTTTCTCTATGAGATAATATCAGTCAGTCAACATGACCTTTATGAATTATGAAACCTTTATGTGCTTGTTTTGATTACAGAAATGCTTCAAAATGCGCAAAACGGGATATTAGCTGATTTAGATTATCACATAGAACAAAACGTATAAGATCTCCTAAGCCTGTGTTTACCACAGCATTTATCCCAAAAAACAAAAACAAAAACATTCAGAGGCTTTGGCCAACAAGCCATGGTGGGGTTAGCCTCTGTTAGTGTCTACAAAAAGACGCCATCACTATTGCTCTCTATGGGATAACCAAGGGATCCTAAAGACTTTAACACACATACAGTGGGGGAAAAAAGTATTTAGTCAGCCACCAATTGTGCAAGTTCTCCCACTTAAAAAGATGAGGCCTGTAATTGACAGACAAATTGAGCATTTTTTTCTCCAGAAAATCACATTGTAGGATTTTTTATGAATTTATTTGCAAATTATGGTGGAAAATAAGTATTTGGTCACCTACAAACAAGCAAGATTTCTGGCTCTCACAGACCTGTAACTTCTTCTGTAAGAGGCTCCTCTGTCCTCCACTCGTCACCTGTATTAATGGCACCTGTTTGAACTTGTTATCAGTATAAAAGACACCTGTCCGCAACCTCAAACAGTCACACTCCAAACTCCACTATGGCCAAGACCAAAGAGCTGTCAAAGGACACCAGAAACAAAATTGTAGACCTGCACCAGGCTGGGAAGACTGAATCTGCAATAGGTAAGCAGCTTGGTTTGAACAAATCAACTGTGGGAGCAATTATTAGGAAATGGAAGACATACAAGACCACTGATAATCTCCCTCGATCTGGGGCTCCACGCAAGATCTCACCCCGTGGGGTCAAAATGATCACAAGAACGGTGAGCAAAAATCCCAGAACCACACGGGGAACCTAGTGAATGACCTGCAGAGAGCTGGGACCAAAGTAACAAAGCCTACCATCAGTAACACACTACGCCGCCAGGGACTCAAATCCTGCAGTGCCAGACGTGTCCCCCTGCTTAAGCCAGTACATGTCCAGGCCCGTCTGAAGTTTGCTAGAGTGCATTTGGATGATCCAGAAGAGGATTGGGAGAATGTCATATGGTCAGATGAAACCAAAATATAACTTTTTGGTAAAAACTCAACTCGTCATGTTTGGAGGACAAAGAATGCTGAGTTGCATCCAAAGAACACCATACCTACTGTGAAGCATGGGGGTGGAAACATCATGCTTTGGGGCTGTTTTTCTGCAAAGGGACCAGGACGACTGATCCGTGTAAAGGAAAGAATGAATGGGGCCATGTATCGTGAGATTTTGAGTGAAAACCTCCTTCCATCAGCAAGGGCATTGAAGATGAAACGTGGCTGGGTCTTTCAGCATGACAATGATCCCAAACACACCGCCCGGGCAACGAAGGAGTGGCTTCGTAAGAAGCATTTCAAGGTCCTGGAGTGGCCTAGCCAGTCTCCAGATCTCAACCCCATAGAAAATCTTTGGAGGGAGTTGAAAGTCCGTGTTTCCCTAGCGACAGCCCCAAAACATCACTGCTCTAGAGGAGATCTGCATGGAGGAATGGGCCAAAATACCAGCAACAGTGTGTGAAAACCTTGTGAAGACTTACAGAAAACGTTTGACCTGTGTCATTGCCAACAAAGGGTATATAACAAAGTATTGAGAAACTTTTGTTATTGATTAAATACTTATTTTCCACCATCATTTGCAAATAAATTCATTAAAAATCCTACAATGTGATTTTCTGGATTTTTTTCTTCTCATTTTGTCTGTCATAGTTGACGTGTACCTATGATGAAAATTACAGGCCTCTCTCATCTTTTTAAGTGGGAGAACTTGCACAATTGGTGGCTGACTAAATACTTTTTTCCCCCACTGTACATACGGAAGCCCATTTATACTTTCACATGTACGCAACACCAACAAAGCTTTTTTTCATTGTCTACATTTGCTTTCACCCTGCCTAGTACAGGACAGTCGTGGTCAAAAGTTTTGAGAATGACACAAATATTAATTTTCACAAAGTCTGCTGCCTCAGTTTTTATGATGGCAATTTGCATATACTCCAGAACGTTATGAAGAGTGATCAGATGAATTGCAATTAATTGCAAAGTCCCTCTTTGCCATGAAAATGAACTTAATCCAAAAAAAAACATTTCCACTGAATTTCAGCCCTGCCACAAAAGGACCAGCTGACATCATGTCAGTGATTCTCTCGTTAACACAGGTGAGAGTGTTGACGAGGACAAGGCTGGAGATGACTCTGTCATGCTGATTGAGTTAGAATAACAGACTGGAAGCTTTAAAAGGAGGGTGGTTCTTCCTCTGTTCAAAGTCTCTTCCTCATTGTTCTTCCTCTGTCAACCATGGTTACCTGCAAGGAAACACATGCCGTCATCATTGCTTTGCACAAAAAGGGCTTCACAGGCAAGGATATTGCTGCTAGTAAGATTGCACATAAATCAACCATTTATTGGATCATCAAGAACTTCAAGGAGAGAGGTTCAATTGTTGTGAAGAAGGCTTCAGGGCGCCCAAGAAAGTCCAGCAAGCGCCAGGACCGTCTCCTAAAGTTGATTAAGCTGCGGGATCGGGGCACCACCAGTGCAGAGCTTGCTCAGGAATGGCAGCAGGCAGGTGTGAGTGCATCTGCACGCACAGTGAGGCGAAGACTATTGGAGGATGGCCTGGTGTCAAGAAGGGCAGCGAGGAAGCCTATTCTCTCCAGGAAAAACATCAGGGACAGACTGATATTCTGCAAAAGGTACAGGGATTGGACTGCTGAGGACTGGGGTAAAGTCATTTTCTCTGATGAATCCCCTTTCCGATTGTTTGGGGCATCCGGAAAAAAGCTTGTCCGGAGAAGACAAAGTGAGCGCTGCCATCAGTCCTGTGCCAACATTAAAGTATCCTGAGACCATTCATGTGTGGGGTTGCTTCTCAGCCAAGGGAGTGAGCTCACTCACAATTTTGCCTAAGAACACAGCCATGAATAAAGAATGGTACCAACACATCCTCCGAGAGCAACTTCTCCCAACCATCCAAGAACAGTTTGGTGACGAACAATGCCTTTTCCAGCATGATGGAGCACCTTGCCATAAGGCAAAAGTGATAACTAAGTGGCTCGGAGAACAAAACATCGAAATTCTGGGTCCATGGCCAGGAAACTCCCCAGACCTTAATCCCATTGAGAACTTGTGGTCAATCCTCAAGAGGCGGGTGGACAAACAAAACCCTACAAATTCTGACAAACTCCAAGCATTGATTATGCAAGAATGGGCTGCCATCAGTCAGGATGTGGCCCAGAAGTTAATTGACAGCATGCCAGGGTGGATTGCAGAGGTCTTGAAAAAGAAGGGTCAACACTGCAAATATCGACTCTTTGCATAAACTAAATGTAATTGTCAATAAAAGCCTTTGACACTTATGGAATGCTTGTAATTATACTTCAGTATACCATAGTAACATCTGAAAAAAATATCTAAGAACACTGAAGCAGCAAACTTTGTGAAGACCAATACTTGTGTCATTCTCAAAACTTCACTGTAACCAGGTGATGTCCTCTCTACAGGAGAATCCCTCTGTTTTCCAAAGCTCATGAGAGGGAGCAGGGGCCGTTGGTGTCCAAGGTGAGGCCCCTGATGGAGGAGAGCCAGGTAAAGGGCCACGAAGACAGGGAGAGGCCCATGACCCCTGGGAGAGGGCAGGAGGGGACAAAGTGAGTAGCTTTAGAGAGGATGTAAGACTCTTTAAACAGGTCGTTTTTTTTGTGATAATTATTTGTAAGTAAAAATGGTATCAGATATTTGTAAAAATAATGATACAAATGAAATTCGATTGATTGGTTGATTGATTGATTGATGAAGCTTCCCTCCTTGTGTCAGGCTGGAGGTGTGTACTCCAGAGAGGGGCACCGTGCTGCGTTCCCACCCCCAGAAGAAGAGGCCTCTTGGGGCTCATCTGTGGAGGATGTCAAGCCCCCTGGCCAGAGCTCCAGCCCTGCTGGACAGAGCAGCTGGACTACAGAAGTCCCAGTCTGTACAGAACCTGGCGACAGAGGGTGAGCTGCGCAGGACCACTGATGTTCAGTACAGCACATACATTATAACACTGTACATATTAATAACCTAACCTCAGAGGGGGAGTACAGCACAAGCCACATGATCTCAAAACAAGATTGAGGGTTTATCAGTAAACAACTGTCTAAATATATACATGTGACATTTAAAAATACACTGATCAAAAAAATAAAGGGAACACTTAAACAACACATCCTAGATCTGAATGAATGAAATAATCTTATTAAATACTTTTTTCTTTACATAGTTGAATGTGCTGACAACAAAATCACACAAAAATGATCAATGGAAATCAAATTTATCAACCCATGGAGGTCTGGATTTGGAGTCACCCTCAAAATTAAAGTGGAAAACCACACTACAGGCTGATCCAACTTTGATGTAATGTCCTTAAAACAAGTCAAAATGAGGCTCAGTAGTGTGTGTGGCCTCCACGTGCCTGTATGACCTCCCTACAACGCCTGGGCATGCTCCTGATGAGGTGTTCCCTTTGTTTTTTTGAGCAGTGTAGTTTACATTACATTGGTTGTCTAATTTGACAGTAAGCAGCATAAAAAAATAAAGTATATCCAGTCACTGTCTCTCTACTGTCTCATGACCCTTCCCATGACTCTCCTCCTGCTCCCCCCCCCACCCCATAGTTCCCCGCTCCCCCAACCCCTCCAGTGGTAGAGGAGAGATGTGTCCTCGCCCCCAGCACCTCCCCTTCGATATACACCCTTCCAAAGCCAACTCCTGCCTCCCTTCTACCTCCCCTCTCTCCTCCCTTGTCTCCCCTGTGCCCTCGGAAAGCCCCAAGCTCAGATCCCCCCGCACCTACATGAGTCCCACCACCAGCTCCGTGGCCAAGACCAGCCGCTCTGCATCCCTGGCAGAGGGCTTCCATCTGGGCTTACTGTCCTGCCATGATTCCGTAACACCACAAGGCCTGGAGGATGGTAGTGGAGGGAGTGGAAACACACCTAACAGCCCCAAGAGCAGGAAGCCTTTTGGGGGGCTACTGGAGGCTGAACCACCCCTCCTCACTTCCTCCTCTCTCTGTTCCCGCTCCTCTTCTCTCTCTCCCCCTTCTCCTCCCTGTCCTCTCCCTGGTCCCTCCCCTTTTCCACCACGTGCGACAGTCTCGCCCAATCCCAGCTTGGCGTTGCCCCTGAGCGTCCAGCCCTCCCGCATTCCCCTGCCCATCAAACAGCCACTCAGCCCTCGGTGCAGCCTCTGCCCGGAGACCAAACCTCAACCTGATTGGTCTGTTTCCTCTACAGGAGACCTTGCCCTCAGGAAACAACACCAAAGTAAGCCAGAATTGTTTTTGTAAAGTTTAAAGTTTATTAGAGGACATCATCGCAAAGCAAGTATGAAATGTGATGTTTTTTACGTGTTGTGGATGTTATAGATACAGAAAAGTGTTGATTAAAGGAATGTTTAGTAAACTTAATGTAAAGGCATTGATAATAATCAACCTGGGGCTGTCTGTCTCTGCAGCCTTCAGTAAACGCCTCTCCCTGACTACGGCCCAGATGCAAGGGCTTCTGGGTAACGTCCAGCTGCTGTCCGTCTCACCTACCTCACTTCCTGTAAAGCAGGAAGGAACCGTGAACTCAGAGAGGTAAACTGTAGTCTGTTTACTTAGGATACATCTCAAATGGTACCCTTATAAATTCTCCATAGTGCAGTATGTTTGGCTAGAAAACAAAGTAGTAAAATATTTGGTGACTATGGTGTCGTTTGAGACAGAGCCCCCTAATACAACAATACATTCCAAACACTCAAAGTTTCCCCATGAAACCTTTCCTTTCCTTTCCGTTCTCAGTGCTCCAGATTTGGAGGAGGCGGTGTGTAGAGAGCCCCTTCTAGTGTCTGTCCAGGCCAACACCTTGACCTCCGACCCCCAGCCAGGTCTGAATCAACGCAGACGCTCCTCTATCATCCTCACCGCCACTCTTCCTCTCCATCACGCCATCTCTCTACCGCTTCATCCTTCTCTTCATCATAAGTGTCCGTGTGCTTTCTGGCAGGTCTGTCCATCTGTCTCTGTCCCTCCCTACTGTCACCACTGCTGCCTGAAAGGTGAGTCAGCTTCATTCCTTTCTGCTTTCAAACCTTCCCTTTGCCTATTTGAATGTGCTTTTCTCTTATTTACTAACTCGCATTGTTCGCCTGCTTAAAGCGTATGCCAATGCATCCATAACGTGTGTGTTGTATTAGCTCTGTATCGATCCATTATGTGTGTGTTGTACTGTAGCAGGTTTTTGTTTGTTTACTACTCTCAGCTCCTGAATGATTATGAGACACTAGAATGTGTGTTTTCTCCCACAGAGCCCCCTGTCACTGTGGAAACCTGTAGACAGGCTATAACAGAGCTGCACAACAGTGTGAGGAGAGCCACCCAGCTCTATACTACGGTCAGTCTGGTGTGTGTGTGTGTGTTTGTGGGGACCAAAATTCTGACAAGTGGGGACATTTAACCGGTCCCCACAAGGATAAATGCTATTTTAGGGTTAGGGTTACAATTAGGAGGAAGAGTTAGATTTAGTGTTAGGGTTTGGGGTTACAGTTAGGGTTAAGTTTAGGGTTAGGTTAGGGGTTAGGGAAAATGGGATTTTGAATAGGAATCAATTGTGTGGTCCGCACAAGGACAGTATATGGCGCCGGAGGAGATGGCTGCCATTTTGCGGGTTTCTAACCAATTGTGCTATTTTGTGGGGTTTTTCGCATTGTTTGTAACTTATTTTGTACATAATGTTTCTGCCACCGCCTGTTATGACCGAAAAGAGCTTCTGGATATCAGAACAGGGATTACTCACCTCAAACTGGACAAAGATTTTTTCTTTAACGAGTCGGACGCGAAGGATTTACTCCAGATACCCGACCAGGCCCAGGCCTAAATCCCTGTCATTCACATGAAGAGAAGACACCGATACAGGAGACGTAGGTCCGGGTGCCTTGTGAGAATTCGTCGGCGAGTGGGTAACCCGACTCTACCATCCGTCCTATTGGCCAACGTGCAATCATTGTAGAATGAACTGGATGAGCTCCGTTCAAGACTATCCTACCAACGGGACATTTAAAAACTGTAATATCTTATGTTTCACCGAGTCGTGGCTGAACGACGACATGGATAATATACAGTTGGCTGGTTTTCCCGTGCATCGGCAAGACGGAACAGCTGCCTCCGGTAAGACAAGGGTTGGCGGTCTGTGTCTATTTGTCAATAACAGCGTGAAATCAAATATTAAGGAAGTCTCTAGGTTTTGCTCGCCTGAGGTATCTCATGAGAACCTGTAGACCACACTATTTACCAAGAGCGTTTTTATTTATATTTTTCATAGTTGTCTATTTACCACCACAAACCGATGCTGGCGCTAAGACCGCACTCAATGAGCTGTATAAAGCCATAAGCAAACAAGAAAATGCTCATCCAGAGGCAGCACTCCAAGTGGCCGGGGACGTTAATGTAGGGAAACCAGCATGTTACATGTGCAATAAGAGGGAAAAAAAACTCTAGACCACATTTACTCCACACACAGAGACGCGTACAAAGCTCACCCTCCATTTGGCATATCTGACCATAATTCTATCCTCCTGATTCCTGCTTACAAGTAAAAATTAAAGCAGGAAGTACCAGTGACTCGCTCAATACGGAAGTGGTCAGATGACGCAGATGCTAAGTTACAGGACTGTTTTGCTAGCACAGACTGGAATATGTTCCGGGACTCATCCGATGGAATTGAGGACTATAACACATCAGTCACCGGCTTCATCAATAAGTGCATCGATGACGTTGTCCCCACAGTGACCTTATGTACATACACCTACCAGAAGCCATGGATTACAGGCAACATCCGCACTGATCTAAAGGGTAGAGCTGCCGCTTTCAAGGAGCGGGACTCTAACCTGGACACTTATCAGAAATCCCGCTATGCCCTCAGACGAACCATCAAACAGGCAAAGAGTCAATACAGGACTAAGATTGAACCCTACTACACCGGCTATGAAGCTCGTCAGTTGTGGCAGGGCTTGCAAACTATTACTGACTACAAAGGGAAGCCCAGCTGCGAGCTGCCCTGTGACACAAGCCTACCAGACGAGCTAAATGACTTCTATGCGCGCTTCGAGGCAAGCAACAGTGAATTATGCATGAGAGCACCAGCTGTTCCGGACGACTGTGTGATCACGCTCGTCATAGCTGATGTGAGTAAGACCTTTAAATAGGTCAACATTCACAAGGCCGCAGGGCCAGACGGATTACCAGGACGTGTACTCCGAGCATTCTCTGACCAACTGGCAAGTGTCTTCACTGACATTTCCAACCTGTCCCTGGCCGAGTCTGTAATACCAACATGTTTCAAGCAGACCACCATAGTCCCTGTGCCCAAGAACACCAAGGTAACCTGCCTAAATGACTACCGACCCGTAGCACTCACGTCTGTAGCCATGAAGTGCTTTGAAAGGCTGGTCATGGCTCACATCAACATTGCATACCGCTCCAACAGATCCACAGATGACGCAATCTCTATTGCACTCAACACTGCCCTTTCCCACCTGGACAAAAGGAACACCTACGTGAGAATGTTGTTCATTGACTACGGCTCAGTGTTCAACACCATAGTGCCATCGAATCTCAATACTAAGCTAAGGACCCTGGGACTAAACGCCTCCCTCTGCAACTGGATCCTGGCCTTCCTGATGGGCCGTTCCCAGGTGGTAAAGGTAGGCAACAACACATCCGCCACGTTGATCCTCAACACGGGGACCCCTCATGGGGGTGCGTGCTTAGTCCACTCCTGTACTCCCTGTTCACCCATGACTGCGTGGCCAAGCATGACTCCCAACACCATCATTAAGTTTTCCGACGACACAACGGTGGTAGGCCTGATCACCGACAATGATGAGACAGCCTAAAGGGAGGAGGTCAGAGACCTGGAGGTGTGGTGCCAGGACAACAACCTCTTCCTCAACGTGATCAAGACAAAGGAGATGATCGTGGATTACAGGAAAAGGAGGGCCGAGCACGCCCCCATTCTCATCGACAGGGCTGTAGTGGAGCAAGTTGAGAGTTTCAAGTTCCTTGGTGTCCACATCACCAACAAGCTATCATGGTCCAAACACACCAAGACAGTCGTGAAGAGGGCACGACAATGCCGATTCCCCCACAGGAGACTGAAATGATTTGGCATGTGTCCTCAGATCCTCAAAAAGTTATACAGCTGCACCATTGAGAGCATCCTTACTGGTTGTATCACCGCCTGGTATGGCAACTGCTCGGCATCCGACCGCAAGGCGCTACAGAGGGTAATGCGTACGGCTCAGTACATCACTGGTGCCAAGCTTCCTGCCATCCAGGACCTCTATACCAGGCGGTGTCAGAGTTAGGCCCTAAAAATTGCCAAAGACTCCAGCCACCCTAGTCATAGGCTGTTCTCTCTGCTACCGCACGGCAAGCGATACCGGAGTGCCAAGTCTAGGTCCAAAAGGCTTTTTAACAGCTTCTACCCCCAAGCCATAAGACTCCTGAACAGCTAATCATGGCTACCCAGACTATTTGCACCCCCACCCCATCTTTTTACACTGCTGCTACTGCGTGTGTGTGTGTGTGTGTGTGTGTGTGTGTGTGTGTGTGTGTGTGTGTGTGTGTGTGTGTGTGTGTGTGTGTGTGTGTGTGTGTGTGTTATACCTTGTGTATTTACGATAAAGTATGTCATGTTTCTCTCCAGGTGCTGAGCTGTGGGTCAGAGCTCAATGCAGAGCAGCAGGAGATGGAGACGGTTCTGGCTGATGCTCTGGGAACACTGAAGACTGAACTAGACTCCCTACCTCACCCTGTACATAGAAGCGAAGGGCTCAGGAGGGAGGTAGCAGTGAGGGGGGAGGTAGGGGTCAAAGGTGAGGGGGACAGGACATTGGCTCTCCTGCGGCAGTATTCTGAGCTCATATTAAAGTCAGTGGAGAAGAGACTGGACAACAAGATCTAAAAAGGATACATACACAGAAGACGCATACAACCAGACATGCATATGAATGAAATGCATATTACACATATGAAAATACACACAGACAGGAAGCGCACAATAATGAACAAATCGTAACTATGAGAACCAGACACTTCCTCATAGAAAAGTTAATACAATTGCAAAAAATGAATAAATAGAGTGAAGACGGACAAATTAGTTAAGAATGAATGACATTTAAGATTCTCGTGTGCTTTTTTAAATTTCTCCTGTGTATTTCCTTTATATGACTCAGTATTACTGCAATGTTGAGGAAGAGCTTGTAAGCAATCGTTTCACTGAACTTTTTACACCTGCTTTATCCTGTGCACTTGACAAATAAACTCTGATTTGATTTTGATTTGATTTTGAATGGATGGAGGGAGTACTGAAGGTAGGAAAAATGAATGAATGCTGGGACTGCACTGTGGGCAAATGTGATGTACTATCCACTGTTGAAGAAAATGGAGTGACAATAAATCCTTTATGCCTGTTTTATCCTTTTAACTGTGAATTCTCCAAATGTTTTTTAGCTTGCACAGCAAGGGTAGACATGTTTACATTCACTGTAATTGTGCGATGGTACTGTGACTTTTCTCAATGATCATACTGTTTGTCTTACTCTGCATGTTTTGGAATCTATGCTTAATGTCTCTATTTCCCCTGATTTTACTGTGTGTGTTATGTGTGAATGTGATTTGTTTGTGTGCATTGAGTTGACTGTCAAGCCTGTCTTGATATTGCAGTTGTGTGAGAGGTCGGATTCAATAAAGTATATAAAACAGAACTTCATTAAATTTAATGGTTTTATTTCATACAATTTTACATTTACATTTTAGTCATTTAGCAGGCGTTCTTATCCAGAGCAACTTACAGTAGTGAGTGAATACATTTTCATACTTTCTTACCATACTGTTCCCCAGTGGGAATTGAACCCACAACCCTGGCGTTGCAAGCGCCATGCTCTACCAACTTATTTTCTTATTTACAGTGGCAAAAGTTAACCCAGCTGGTTAGATTCTAAAAACTACCCCTGGAGGATGCTGAATCCTCTCATATAGAGACGTTCATTGAATTAGTGTAATGCACTGTAACTACTGATATCTTTAGTCAGTTCATAGGCATAAAGTATGTTTACTTACATAGACATTCAACAGAAAATTGTTATATCAAATATAAGAATTACAATTAAATGGCATTGTTGAATTCTTAGGCCTTCATAACATTACACACATTCGCACATGGAGTGGTTGTTTGTAGAGTTAGTGGCAATTAATGTGGTATTAAGTGTACAGCTCATCATCATCATCATAAAACAGGTGCAAATGCAGATTGATGCCATGTTATGCATGTAGCCTATGATGGGTGTTATATACTGTATAGTGATGTCATGGTATTGTGTCTACGTTGATGGAGGTGAGGATGACATCATAGAGGATGTTGATGCGATCGATCTGGTTGAGTTCTTTGACGCGGTGTTTAAACTCAAACAGCTGAGCTCCGTTCACAGCCACCTTAAACTCCCCAGACGTAACCAGAATCTTCATCTGAAAGGAAAGACAAACACTCTTAAAGATGCACTATGCAGAAATCACTCCGCCATTTCCTGGTTGCTAAATTTCTAATAGTTCTCATTTCAGTTTATGTGACAAAACAAGCAAGTATAGTGTAGAGACTCATTGTACCATCTTAACACAGGAGGCTGCTGAGGGGAGGACGGCTCATTATAATGGCTGGAATGGAGCTAATGGAATGGCGTCAAACACATGAAAACCAAGTGTTTGATGTGTTCCATTTACTCTGTTCCATTCATTACTATGAGCCGTTCTCCCCAATTAAGGTGCCACTGACCACCAGTGCATCTAATTTAATAGGCAGTACAGTATGGGCTACAGTTGCACTGCTGTAATGAATATTCCCACTGACCTCGAAGGACTGTCCTGCCATGAAGGGGAAGCTTCCTTGTGTGTGCCTCTCCTCCTTCCCCCAGTGCTCTCCCACCTTGGTGTTCCTCACCACTGCCTGCTTGCCCCCCTCATTGAACCGAGAGTTGAGGTGGAAGGCGATGTCGTTACCTCGTAGAAAGTTGACTGTGAACCTGGAGGGGATACGACCAAAAAAACTAATCAAAAGGGATGTTTAATTGATCAGATTGGTCAAGACATTAGATAGTGTGGTCCTCTGTAGCTCAACTGGTAGAGCACGGCGCTTGAAACGCCAAGGTAGTGGGTTCGAGCCCACGGGACCACCCATACACAAAAATGTATGCATGCATGACTGTAAGTCGCTTTGGATAAAACGTCTGCTAAATGGCATATTATTATTATTATAGTGAAAACAAGCCACTGTCATCAGATGAAGGCAGCTGACATGTTCAGAACAATCACCTTTACAAAATGACACGTATGTTAACAGTTGTTCATGTAACATACTGGTGATGTGTAGAGCGTCCAATGCTTCCACTGGGTCTCTCAGGGATCTTATTAATCCCAGTAAACAACAAAGGCCGTAGTAGACTATGGTAATTGATGAACTCACTGCTTAGCATTTGGTTTGACCTGGCCCATGATGGTGATCATCATCTTGTCGTAGATGCCTCTTTGCAGGTTCAGGTTGTAGGGCACATTCTATACACCAACACAACACACAGACATTTAGGATATGGCACTATCTTCACACCAACACAATTTATTGCAAATTTCCTCCTTCCATCCACTGAAGAAACATCCTTCCCTCCCTCCTTGTCTCTCACCAGTACAGCTGGTGTCGGATTCCACTGTGGAGCAGGTGTGAAGCCACTTGGGTCCTGACCAGGGCCTAATGGCCATCCAGACCCTGGGTCAAGGCCTGGGACTGGCCACCCTGGGACACTAGGCTGGCTGGGGCCCTGGGCCTGGGCTTGAATCAGAGCTGGGCCTTGAGGTTGAAAATGCTGGGGTGCAGTCTGAGGCTGGGGGTGGGGTCCAGGCCAGCATGGCTGGCAGGGATGGGCTGGTTGGGGTGGTTGTGGTTGGGGACCAGGCCAGTTTTGGGATGGAGCTGGGGCTGGTTGGGATGGTTGCGGACCAGGCCAGTTCCAGTTTTGGGTTGGAGCTGGGACTGGTTGTGATGGCTGTGGCCCAGGCCAGTTTTGAGCTGGGGCTGGTTGGGATGGCTGTTGCCCAGGCCAGCAGGGGGTGTTGGGCTGCCCAGGAAAACAAGGCATTGGCTGAGGTTGAGCCGGAGCTGGGGCTGGTTGGGATGGTTGTGGACCAGGCCAGCAGGGGGTGCTGGGCTGCCCAGGAAAGCAGGGCATGGCCTGGGGTTGGGTGGGCTGTTGGCCGGGCTGTGTCGGCCAGACAGGACCCCCTGGTTGCTTCTGACTGGGCCAGATACCATTGCTTCCCTGGGGGGTAGAACCAGAGGATGGACAGCCACACAGAGCGTCAGAGAGCTGGGGTGGGGTCAAGATGAATACACACACACACACAGTCAAAGATACACACATGCACACTGGCACCGACACTCATGCACACACTCCCATACATACAGACACAGACACACAGACACAAACACAGAAAGACTACTTCCACACAATACTTCAAGAATACTGAGACAGTTCCTTTCAGGGATAGTTCTCAGTTGTTAGTTGTCAGTGTAGAGGTTGGAGGAGGTGAGGTACTTACTTCCATTGTATCTGTAAGTAAAGAGAGAACAGCATCACTACGATTTTTTATCTTCATCAGAAACGGAAGCAGTGTTGCAGCCATGTTCCCCTAACATCAAAAAAGAATCACTCTAGCAACTCACCACTGTCAGATCATCGGGCATTCAGTTCAAGTTAATTGTTTTCCACAGTTTCTTCCCTGATTATACCAGCTTATACTAAGGGACATTAGAGCGGGACAGTCCCAGTCCCCAAGCTCTAAAGTACCAACTGACAGCTCAGCAAAAATAAGCAATAGTTTGGAAACATTCCTCAGTGAATTAAAATCGGCTCACAACATCCCTGTATTATTGTAGACCAAGTCCCACACTACTCATAGATAGGGTATGACGGTAGAAGGCTCCCCTAAAGACCATTGTAACACCTGAGTAAAGACCATTGTAACACTTCAGTAAAGACCATTGTAACACTTCAGTAAAGACCATTGTAACACTTAATTAAAGACCATTAAACTCTTCAGTAAAGACCATTGTAACACTTGGAGGAAATTGACATAATATGGCACCTAATGCATAATCAAGCCCTTAGTAAGGAATGTGTATGGAACTGTGAATCTGTTGTCTGTAATCATTATGCCACAGTCACACAAGTGACTGTCCTCTCCTCCAGGCACATCAGATTCCACAGATATCTACTCACCAATTACATCATTACCTGATTACCTGCCCTCGGACTAGTCTTGTATTTGCTGTGCATTGTCTTTGTCTTATAGACTATAACATGACTGCAATTATGATATGGATGCATAGTATAAGATAGGCTACCATTCTATAATAGGCCTCCAAACCATTACTGCAGTCATGCCCAAATAAGTTGATTACCTTTTCTCAGTAGCTACTATAAGAAGCAACAATTCAGTCTAACATATTTGGTTTGTATATTTCTTTGTCATTCAGAATGGGACATTCAAGCCATAATGTCCTAGAGTTCTTAGTCTTATTTCGCTCAGTAGCTACTTTTGAACATTCCATAGATCAGCACAAATGTTTCTTTACAATCATTTTTAAATGTTTTCAAACAGTATGCTGAACAAGTCTAATCTGTCTCGTAGAAAATGTCTGTGCATCATTGTACAATTCATTTTTCTATTCAGCAAGGTCTTTTCATACTGCGAAAAGTTGGTTTACCAAAGGATAACTTTTGGACTGCAGCATAGGGCTGAGCGCCATTTCACACTTGCACACGCTAAAGTCGGATAACACCAACCTTAGTCCAGGACTAAATTGGCACGGCTGCAGAGCAGAGCATGCACCAACTTTTTTTTTTTTTGGGGGGGGGAAACCTATGTCAGAGATCAGCCAATATTTATTTGGAATATTCTCTCACTAGCCTAGCGGTTAAGCGCATTGGGCCAGTAACTCAAAGGTCGCTGGGTCGGATCCCCGAGCCGGCATACTGGAAAAATCTGCCCTTCTACCCTTGAGTAAGGTAGTTAACCCCCAACATCAACTGCTCCCTGGGCGACGATGACATGCATGTCGATTAAGGCAGCTCCCCCGCGCTTCTCTGATTCAGAGGGGTTGTGATAAATGTGGAAAACACATTATAGATTAATGCGTTCAGTTGTGCAACTGACCAAGTTTCCCCTACAATCTATCATGAAATATGATTCTACACAGCTGGAGCAAAACTTTTTTTTAAATTGCAACACACTGTACAATAAAATACGATAAGAGCTCCCATGTCAAAAAAATGTCTATCTCACCAATGGGACAAAACAATCTCAAACTCAGTCTCAATACATAAATGTATCTTATGTTACCTGTTATTCGCTGCGCTTCTCAGGTGTAACACTGTAGAACCAAGTTGTTGCTGTGTTGTTGAGGTGACAGCTAGACAGCTATAGCAGGAATCTACACACACATTTATAAACTCCTTTATACCTTCCTTCCCTTTTTCATTTGGCCAGTCCTTTATTCCCAACTCTTCTGGGAGAACCACGCCCCGGGGGAAAGATTCCCTGTCATAACATTTCCCTTATCAAACTATGATCTTCAATCTTACCTATATAAAAATGTTCATTATAAAAAAAACAGTGGGCCAATATATTTCTTTAATATCACGTAGGCTGTCTTAAATGAAAATCTATCAATTGGATGTAGGATATAATTAATAATTTAGTGCCTTCAGAAAGCATTCACACCCCTTGACTTTTCCCACATTTTGTTGTGTTAAAGCCTGCATTTAAAATGGATTAAACTGAGATGTTTTGTCACTGACCTACACACAATATCCCACATTTTGTACAAATCAATTAAAAATGAAAATCTGAAATGTCTTGAGTCAATAAGTATTCAACCCGTGTGTTATGGCAAGCCTAAATAGCTTCAGTAGTAAAAATGTGCTTAATAAGTCACATAATAAGTTGTATGGACTCACTCTGTGTGCAATAATAGTGTTTAACATGATTTTTGTGTAACTACCTCATCTCTTTACCCTACACATACAATTATCTGTAAGATCCCTCAGTCGAGCAGGGAATTTCAAACACAGATTCAACCACAAAGACCAAGGAGGTTTTCCAATGCCTTGCAAAGAAGGGCACCTTTTGGTAGATGGGTAAAAAAAAAAAAAAAAGCAGACATTGAATATCCCTTTGAGCATGGTGAAGTTATTAATTACACTTTGGATGGTGTATCAATACACCCAGTCACTACAAAAAATACAGGCGTCCTTCTTAACTCAGTTGCCGGAGAGGAAGGAAACCATTCAGTGATTTCACCATGAGGCCAATGGTGACTTTAAAACAGTTAGAGAGTCTAATGGTTGTGATAGGAGAAAACTGAAGCTGGATCAACAACATTGTAGTTACTCCACAATACTAACCTAATTGACAGAGTGAAAAGAAGGAAGCCTGTACAGAATAAAAATATTCCAAAACATGCATCCTGTTTGCAATAAGGCACTAAAGTAAAACTGCTCAAAAAATTGGCAATTAAATTAACTTTATGTCCTGAATACAAAGCGTTTGGGGCAAATCCATCACGACACATCACTGAGTATCACTATTCATATTTTCAAGCATGGTGGTGGCTGCATCATGTTATGTCTACACTTGTCTTCAGCAAGGACTTTAACGTTTTTTACTATAAAAATAAATGGAATAGAGCTAAGCACAGGCAAAATCCTAAAGGAAAACCCGGTTCTGCTTTCCAACAGACACTGGGTGACAAATTCACCTTTCAGCAGGACAGTAATCTAAAACACAAGGCCAAATATACACTGGAGTTGCTTACCAAGACGACATTGAATGTTCCTGAGTGGCCTAGTTACAGTTTTGACTTAAATCGGCTTGAAAATCTTTGGCAAGACTTGAAAATGGCTTTCTAGCAATGATCAACAACCAACTTGACAGAGCTTGAAGAATTTTTAAAGAAGAATGTGCAAATATTGGATAATCCAGGTGTGCAACCCTCATACAGACTTACCTAGAAAGACTCACAGCTGTAATCGCTGCCAGAGATGATTCTAACATGTGTTGACTCAGGGGGTTTAATACTTATCTAATCAGGATATATTAGTGTTTTATTTTTCATAACTCTTTTACAAATGTTCGAATTTTTCTTCCACTTTGACATGACAGAGTATTTTGTGTAGATCGTTGACAAAAAATGGCAATGAAATCTATTTTATTCATACCACTTTGTAACACAACAAATCGAAGCCACCGTGCCTCAATCTTGGCAGTCCCCCACCAATGAAAAAAATATTTGGGAAGCTATAGAAATGCATTTATTAATGTCTACCTTTGTTTTTGCCATGTTTACACTATTACAGACACCTAATGCATACTTTTAAATTATATTAAGTGAGCTAAACATGCAAATGAAAAAATATATAATATGTAAAAACGATTTCCTTAAAGTATACTTTTTTGAAAGTTCTAATGTTACTGTCCCCACTACATCAACAAAATAGGTTATATAAAAATATCCCTATAATATCAAAAAGCACTTCACTTCCCTGGTGTTGATGCTCTCAAATTGTCATGGGTGTAGCTGGAATGCAACGACCCTTTTTCGAGAGAGAGAGAGAGAGACTGAGTGCAACACTGACACAATATTTAAATGTTGCCATAGAAACCAGGGAATTTTGTCTGTGTATGGTTCTGTTGTATGTGTTGTGTGTGTGTGTATGTGTGTGCTTGTGTGCGTGCGTACGTGCGTGCGTGCGTCTACGTGTGTGTGAGTATGTGTGTGTGTGTGTGTATGTGTGTGTGTGTGTGTGTGTGTGTATGTGTGCGCACGCGTGCGTGTGTTGGTGTTAGCAGTGAGAAGTGGTAACCAGGGGTAACCTAACTGTCAAGTCCAAAGTGTCTCTCAAGACACTGGTTTTCATTTAATTAGTACGACAGCGCCCGTTTTAGTGCATACCCCCGTTTCCAAACGCAACGAACACAGGGATGGGCTCTGAGTCTGCTGTGGTTAACATGGTTGACTTCATTGCTCAGCAGCCAGTCATGAGACTGTGTCTCACATACACTAACTAACTCCCTGACATGCCCTGACATGGTCACTGTGCCAGGGACAGTAATGTCATTACAACAGACAGATACCTCCACTGTGTCAGAGCTGGGGTTGGTTCCCTATGCAGTTAGGGTGAAAAGTCTGTATCATTACATTGAGTCTGTAACACACCATAAGAGGGGCCAGTCTAACAGATCTCCTGGTAACGGTGATGAACATAATCAACTCTGTAGATCCGTCTCTCAAAGTAAAAGTTATCTTATCGTTATGTCATTGTTATGACAGTGTTATGACAGGGTTAACCCTCCCACAATAAAGCTGGAGATGTTTATTTTAATACCTGAATGAAATCGATAGCAAAAAAATATAAACAATGTTGAATGATTTTTATAATCTCTCAGATTGAGTTTGGTCCCAGTTGTCAATCCTAATCCTTCTCTCCATCCATGATCAGATTATCTGTAGATATTGAAACCCCTTGCACCTATAACCTCTGACCCCTAGCTGTAACCTCTATCTGTAGGTATGGAAATCTAGCCTGGTAACAGAGCTTTTTGTGCTGTCTTGCCACTTATATGTTGTCATGCCAAACAATGACCATAAGTGTTGGCAAGACATTGCAAACAGATCTGGGATCAGGCTAATGGGAATCCCCTGCACCTAACTTCTGCCGACTAAGCATCTATTCAATCCACATCACGGAAGTTCAGCTTTACAGCGTGATTGAAATTTAAAGGCAATGTTTCCGCTTTAGCGAGACTGCATTCACTTTAAACGCTGCACATGTCGGCTCAATCAGAAATTACCTTTACATTTCTATCGCAGAATCTGTAGTAGGGCTGTTGTGGTGACCGTATTACCGCCACACCGGCAGTCACGAGTCATGAAGGCAGTCAATTTAGTCACTGGTAATTAGGCTTTTCCCAACTCTGATGCTGCTGATGGTCATTAGTAGCCTACCAAACTTGCTAACTGCCTGGTACTCAGCACTCTATTGTCCCTCTAATCACTCTGACATCAATGCAAATGTATTCGAAAATCTAATCAAACACTTCATGAGAGCCCATGTGCTCATATTGCGCAACATTTCTATAGGCTATGTAATTGCGCGAGAAAACAGAGTGATGGCCTCTACTAAAAAGAGGAGGATCCCATCAGCTTTCTATAGGCTAGGTCTACTATATTTATTTCTCAACTTTCCTAATATTAAGCACATTGTTTATCTTTACAACAGGAGTATAGCCTACCTGGCTGGCATGAAAATGAACCACAGGAAAAGTGTTGTCCATTCGCAATTTAAGTGCATAGATGACATGTATTTATTCCCGCTGCCCCTGTTTCGAGACAGGTGCATGATAATGGTCCATTCTAAATCAAAACAAATTTCACACATATATTATTTAGTATATGTGAAGACAAGATTAAATCAAGAATAGTCTGATGGGTGACAATATTAGCCCATCTCTTGTGAATTACAGTTGAAGTCGGAAGTTTACGTACACCTTAGCCAAATACATTTAAACTCAGTTTTTCACAATTCCTGACATTTAATCCTAGTAAAAATTCCCTGTCTTTGGTCAGTTAGGATCACCACTTTATTTTAAGAATGTGAAATGTCAGAATAATAGTAGCGAGAATGATTTATTTCAGTTTTTATTTCTTTCATCACATTCCCAGTGGGTCAGAAGTTTACATACACTCAATTAGTATTTGGTAGCATTGCCTTTAAATTGTTTAACTTGGGTCAAACGTTTCGGGTAACCATCCCACAATAAGTTGGGTGAATTTTGGCCCATTCCTCCTGACAGAGCTGGTGTAACTGAGTCAGGTTTGTAGGCCTCCTTGCTCGCACACGCTTTTTCAGTTCTGCCCACAAATGTTCTATAGGATTGAGGTCAGGGCTTTGTGATGGCCACTCCAATACCTTGACTTTGTTGTCCTTAAGCCATTTTGCCACAACTTTGGAAGTATGCTTGGGGTCATTGTCCATTTGGAAGACCCATTTGCGACCAAGCTTTAACTTCCTCACTGATGTCTTGAAATGTTGCTTCAATATATCCACATAATTTCCTTCCTCATGATGCCATCTATTTTGTGAAGTGCACCAGTCCCTCCTGCAGCAAAGCATCCCCACAGCATGATGCTGCCACCCCCGTGCTTCACGGTTGGGATGGTGTTCTTCGGCTTGCAAGCGACCCCCTTTTTCCTCTAAACATAACGATGGTCATTATGGTCAAACAGTTCTATTTTTGTTTCATCAGACCAGAGCACATTTCTCCAAAAAGTACGATATTTGTCCCCATGTGCAGTTGCAAACCTTAGTCTGGCTTTTTTATGGCGGTTTTGGAGCAGTGGCTTCTTCCTTGCTGAGCGGCCTTTCAGGTTATGTCGATATAGGACTCGTTTTACTGTGGATATAGATACTTTTGTACCTGTTTCCTCCAGCATCTCTATGAGAAAGAACGCGTCTCCTTCCTGAGCGGTATGACGGCTGCGTGGTCCCATGGTGTTTATACTTGCGTACTATTGTTTGTACAGATGAACGTGGTACCTTCAGGCGTTTGGAAATTGCTCCCAAGGATGAACTAGACTTGTGGAGGTCTACAATTGTTTTCTGAGGTGTTGGTTGATTTCTTTTGATTTTCCCATGATGTCAAGCAAAGAGGTACTGATTTTGAAGGCAGGCCTTGTAATACATCCACAGGTACACCTCCAATTGACTCAAATTATGTCAGTTAGCCTATCAGAAGCTTCTAAAGCCATAACATCATTTTCTGGAATTTTCCAATCTGTTTAAAGGCACAGTCAACTTAGTGTATGTAAACTTCTGACCCACTGGAATTGTGATACAGTGACATATAAGTGAAATGATCTGTCTGTAAACAATTGTTGGAAAAATTACTTGTGTCATGCACAAAGTTAGATGTCCTAACCGACTTGCCAAAACGATAGTTTGGAATATTTATTTCTTGCACAGAATGTGTATGTGTGAGTATGGTTGACTTTTGTACTCTGCGGGATAGTAGATTGACATAGGCTAGTGCTTTTGTTGTTCCTTAGGCCTACTCATCTTGTTGGCTGACAAAAAATGCATGTGGACAGTTCTTCCAATATCTTCAATATGCACCTCGGAATTGGATAAGGACGCGCGCAATTGCGTCCCCGATGTGTCTTTCTTCACTTGTAGCCTGTGAGAAAGACCCGATCACGTGATGGAGAGCCATGTGAGTGAGAGGTGCTTAGGAGCGCACATCACTCCGGGCCAAGGGCACAACGGCCACTGGCCGCTAAAGCCATGGATTATTTAGGGTGCATTACGGCCTCAAAGGGGATGCTGCCGTGAAATTTGAGGCATTATCAAGTGCTTGTCAAATTGTGAATGAAAGGCTAATTAAGTGTGTACAGCCTAGGCAAAAAAACTAAGCAGGTCATGCCTTTCAAGCGACTTTTTTAAAATCATTATAAGAGTCCCATCATGCAGCCTTAAAATGTATTAAAAATCAAAACATATAGCCCAATGTTTGTAGAACAACTAAAGTTACATTAATAACTCTAAATTAAGCATATAGGAGTACCTATTTCTTTGTTAACTGCTCAACACAGAATAGCTTAATGTGCGCACTCCCTCAAATTGTTTGGAGAAAATATTTATATTTTATTCAGCTTTGTTCAATTGTATTCTTCATACTATAAAATAATATAAAATAATGCCACGGAATTATAAGCAAATCTTGTCTGCCAAATGAACTAGTGTAGCCCACAGCCATTTGGCATAGCCAGATCAGGACCTAACATAAGGACAACTCAGAGTATGCTATTCTGTTCTTCTGAAATAGACTACATTTTCTTCATACCATACTTCTTTAGACCTGTTTAAAATAAATAATGGATTTGTTGTGAAGGTGTAGGCTATATTACATGGATTTATTAGACTTTTTTAAATGTAGATTTTCCAAAGGTCTGCATCAGTGGCTTGTAGGCTATGTGTGGAAGCCAGGAGATGCTAAATGTGTTTATGTTAATCAATGGTAAATTACAGTGAGACAGACAGTTATTTGCTTGACAATCACGGGCTGACAACATTTTGTGACCGCCACAGCCCTACTCTGTAATGCTAATATTTGTTTCTCTAATCCAATTTTATCCCTAATTCCTGTAGATCATATGGTGCTGGTGAGGTGGAGAGTCATGGTCAAACTAGCTCTCAGCTAAATTAACGGTGTCCGCGGTAACAACAACAAAACAAAAAATCCCTACATGCACACGTTATACTTATTTACAGTGTTGAAAGTTAACCAACCTGGTTATATTCTTAAGACTACCCTTGGAGGGCGCTGAATCCCCTCATAAGGAGACCTTCAGTAAAATACAATGACGGCACAAACCCGAACCTACCACTAGACCCTATGCCCTATGCGCTTGGGGACATCTGTGACTATTTGATTGGTATTACCAATATGGTAAAACCAGTCAAATCCTCTCAGACCTCCACAAGTACATAGGGCATATGATCTAGGGGTCGATTTGGGATTGGGCCCTAGAGTCGATTGACGCACCGGTGCGTCAATCTAAGTTACATAACAAAAAATTCCCTGTGAAAATCCATCAGTTTAAGCTAGAGATATCCGTTTTTTTTGCATTGGATGCATCTCAATCCATCGCATCCGCCAGTGTCGCACTTCCACATCTGCGGTGAAAGGTAGTAGAACTAGAGCGGTATTTGTCAGACCATGAGACATCCCGAAAATAGGTATTCAAATGAAAACGTCTGTAGAATCCGAATTATTATGACCACTCTATGGAAAGGGGAGACACTCACGAACACGATGGTGTTCTACATTTTGCTCTATGACCCCCATAAGTGTCAAGAGACTTGTCTGAAGTCAGTACCGTTGATGTACCAACTTCTGTTTGATAGCGTCCGAATAATTTGTGCTGCAAACTAATGGGACCCCCTGTGGAAAGGGGAGATTCTCACTAACAGATGGTGTTCGCCATTTTGCTCTACATCCCCCACAAGTTTCACAGGACTCATCTGAAGGTAACCTGTACTGGTTTTTAAAAACTAATGGAAGTATGTAGGTAGTTTTGTGCCTACCCAAAAAAATGAGTTAAATGTGTGTAAAAAAACAAACAAAATATTTCCTGAGTTAAAAAAAAAGATCTCCTACATTTA
This sequence comes from Coregonus lavaretus, assembly GCF_964263955.1. Classification (NCBI taxonomy): domain Eukaryota; kingdom Metazoa; phylum Chordata; class Actinopteri; order Salmoniformes; family Salmonidae; genus Coregonus; species Coregonus lavaretus. Next base: position 31,258,652 of record NC_140020.1, read on the forward strand.
GGACAGACATTTCAAAACCTTGTTTCTTATGATTAATTTGACTGTCTCTTTTGTCATTTATGAATGTGTTATTCAAAGTGTTTCTATGGGCTTTAGTAGTAAAGGCCAAAGTCAATATTTTATCAAATCATTTTAAATAAATATAAAATAAATACAAATATTTGACACCTAAAAGGGTCCTAAAATTCCAAATCAAATACAGTGGGGAAAAAAAGTATTTAGTCAGCCACCAATTGTGCAAGTTCTCCCACTTAAAAAGATGAGAGAGGCCTGTCATTTTCATCATAGGTACACATCAACTATGACAGACAAAATGAGAAGAAAAAAATCCAGAAAATCACATTGTAGGATTTTGTTATGAATTTATTTGCAAATTATGGTGGAAAATAAGTATTTGGTCAATAACAAAAGTTTCTCAATACTTTGTTATATACTCTTTGTTGGCAATGACACAGGTCAAACGTTTTCTGTAAGTCTTCACAAGGTTTTCACACACTGTTGCTGGTATTTTGGCCCATTCCTCCATGCAGATCTCCTCTAGAGCAGTGATGTTTTGGGGCTGTCGCTGGGCAACACAGACTTTCAACTCCCTCCAAAGATTTTCTATGGGGTTGAGATCTGGAGAATGGCTAGGCCACTCCAGGACCTTGAAATGCTTCTACGAAGCCACTCCTTCGTTGCCCGGGCGGTGTGTTTGGGATCATTGTCATGCTGAAAGACCCAGCCATGTTTCATCTTCAATGCCCTTGCTGATGGAAGGAGGTTTTCACTCAAAATCTCACGATACATGGCCCCATTAATTATTTCCTTTACAAGGATCAGTCGTCCTGGTCCCTTTGCAGAAAAACAGCCCCAAAGCATGATGTTTCCACCCCCATGCTTCACAGTAGGTATGGTGTTCTTTGGATGCAACTCAGCATTCTTTGTCCTCCAAACACGACGAGTTGAGTTTTTACCAAAAAGTTATATTTTGGTTTCATCTGACCATATGACATTCTCCCAATCCTTTTCTGGATCATCCAAATGCACTCTAGCAAACTTCAGACGGGCCTGGACATGTACTGGCTTAAGCAGGGGGACACGTCTGGCACTGCAGGATTTGAGTCCCTGGCGGCGTAGTGTGTTACTGATGGTAGGCTTTGTTACTTTGGTCCCAGCTCTCTGCAGGTTATTCACTAGGTCCCCCCGTGTGGTTCTGCGATTTTTGCTCACCGTTCTTGTGATCATTTTGACCCCACGGGGTGAGATCTTGCGTTTTTTTTCCTCAATTTGTCTGTCATAGTTGACGTGTACCTATGATGAAAATTACAGGCCTCTCTCATCTTTTTAAGTGGGAGAACTTGCACAATTGGTGGCTGACTAAATACTTTTTCCCCCCACTGTAGCTACATAATCCATAGTATGATCATCTTAAAACAATTCCAAATCTCAGCTTTTACTGCTCTAATTACTTTGGTAACCAGTTTATAATAGCAGTAAAACACCTCGGGGGTTTGTGGTATATGGCCAATATACTACGGCTAAGGGCTGTGTCCAGGCACTCCGCATTACATTGTGCTAAGAACAGCCATTAGCCGTGGTATATTGGCCATATACCACACCACCTCAGGCCTTATTGCTTAAATAGACCATCCTTTTCTATGAAAAATAGTAAATGGTATGAGATGGTAATCATACATTTTATAGAAGTGAGCTATTCTTTTTCTCGTAATTAGGATCAAATGCTAAAGCAGGGAGGTGTAAAAAACTAAATTTGATACGGTTTGGAATTGCTAACATGCTCCATGCTGTATATTGTAATGTTGTTTTTAAATGTTTATAATTCAGCATCAATTAAATCAAATCAAGTCAATCAAAAGTACACAGAACCAAGCAGGTAGTTGTGATATTACAAACCAAGTATAGATTGTAAGGCCTATTGTATACTGTCTGCAATACTAGACTTGGCTGTCAAAGCCCTCCTAAAGTATGATTGGGCCTCTCTGCAAAAGCAACATCCAGTAATATTGAAAATAATTCCAAATATGACACAGAGAAGAGACGTTCAAAGTGAAAAAGTCACTGAAGTACAAAATGTGTACAAAATAAGTGACTGAAATTGCTTATCAATTAAATGTCATTTTTATGTATGGCCACATATTTTCATCTACATTATATTGTTTTGAAAATTGAGAAAAACGATATATTGCCAGCTGTATTTAATAGGTAAAATATTCAGTGTACACAAGACCTTTTTCAAAACAGTAATGCATTTTCAAAATGTAGTTGCCTTCTCAAAACATCAAATAAATCAAAAGAACATAACTGGCTGCATAAAGATGAACACCACCATACATACATTCCTCTTGAGTCATGCTGACAAACAGAAAGTTTGTCTGTCTTGAAAAAAATCATATTTAATCAATCGATTAATGTCTTTGCTGTCACTAAACTATCAAAATTGGAAAAGCAACTATCAAAAGGTGACAAATTATGGGCAATTACTCACCTTTTATGCATATTTCTCCAATCATTTTCATACACATCAAATCAAATATTGTTCATCACAATCCAATTCCATGTAGGCCTGTTCAATACGTAGGTCGGTCTGATGTTACACTGTAGGTTTGTAGACTTTGCATTGGCAAGCAGAGAAAGAATCCCCAATAGAAATCAGGAAAGGGGAATTCAGTGGAAGAACACAACCGATATGAATGGACAGGCCTCAACCTACACCAAAGCAAAGCTCTCTAATAGATGCTCACAATATTGGAGATGATGAGTTTTTAAAAAAAACATTTAAAAATAGACAGTCCCCATTGCTTAGCTCTTTCCTTATATTATGCATGATTTGGCACTGATAGAGCCATTTACAATTTTGTGCAGTAATATATTTGCACATGGACTGAGTAAGTGGGCATTAACGTAGTACTGTTTGTTCACCACAGAATGAGTACAGCTCATCATCATCATCATCATCATCATCATCATCCTCATCCTCATCCTCATCCTCATCATCTTCATCATCATCATCATCATCCTTATCATCTTCATGAAACAGGTGCAAATAATTCATTGTATGTATTTAGCATTAGCTGGGTGTTGTATAATGAATAGTGATGTCATGGGTGTGGGTGCTATGGTATCGTGTCTACGTTGACGTAGGTGAGGATGACATCATGGAGGATGTTGACGCGATCGATCTGGTTGAGTTCTCTGACGCGGTGTTTAAACTCAAACAGCTGAGCTCCGTTTACAGCCACCTTAAACTCCTCAAACGTAATCAGAATCTTCATCTGAAACACAGGTGGAGAAAGGGAGAGAGGAATTAAATCAAGTATAATTTAGCCGCAAACATTATCGAAAGGGGAACTCAGTTGATTTGTTAGTCAGTACAGTACAGGCTACAGTAGCACTGCCTCAATGGAAGTTCCCACTGACCTCGAAGGACTGTCCTGCCATGAAGGGGAAGCTTCCTCGTGTGTGCCTCTCCTCCTTGCCCCAGCACTCTCCCACCTTGGTGTTCCTCACCACTGCCTGCTTGCCCCCGTCGCTGAATCGAGGGTTGAGGTGGAAGGCGATGTCATTACCTCGCAGGAAGTTGACAGTGAACCTGGAGGGGATACGATAAATTAAAACAGTTTTATTGATCAGATTGATAAAAGCACAAGCCAAGACATTAGATAGTGATAACAAGCATTTACATTTACATTTTACATTTTAGTCATTTAGCAGACGCTCTTAACCAGAGCGACTTACAGGAGCAAGCCACAGTCATCAGGTGGATAGGCCCACTCTTCCAGGACTGTGATGTACTGAAGGCAGCTGACATGTTCAGAACCGTCAACTTTACAGATTGACTTATTCCATCAGTCGTGTTCAAATAACATACTGGTAATGTGTACCTCTAAGGGGTAAGTCAGGGATCTTATTAACAATCACAGTAAACAACAGGAACCATTATAGATGATTGTAAAGTGTGAACTCACTGCTTAGCATTTGGTTTGACCTGGCCCATGATGGTCATCATCATCTTGTCGTAGATGCCTCTTTGTAGGTTCAGGTTGTGGGGCACATTCTATACACCAACACAACACACTGACATTTAGGATATGGCTCTGTTTTCACACCAACACAATGTTTTTGCCAATTCCCTCCCTCCCTCCCTCTCTCTCTCCGTCCCTTCGCTAAAGCTACACTACAGCTTCTCTAGACCCTACTCCTTGTCTCTCACCAGATGTCCAGCTGGTGTTGGAGTCCACTGTGGAGCAGGTGTGAAGCCACCTGGGTTCTGACCAGGCCAACCAGACTGGCTACCTGGATCCTGACCAGGGCTGAATGGCCATCCAGATCCGCCTGGGTTAAGGCCTGGGTTCTGACCAGGCCAACCAGACTTACCAGGGCTGAAAGGCCATCCAGACCCTGGGTTAATGCCTGGGTTAAGGCCTTGGGTAACCGGCCACCTTGGGGCACTAGGCTGGCTGGGGACTTGGGGGGCAGGGGCTGGGGCTGGAGGTTGAGAAGGCTGGAGTGCAGGTTGAGGCTGGGGCTGGGGTTGGGAAGGCTGGGGCTGGAATTGGGGAGGTCCAGGCCAGCATGACTGGCAGGGATGGGATGGGGCTGGTTGGGGTGGTTGTGGTTGGGGACCAGGCCAGTTTTGGGCTGAGGCTGGGTCTGGTTGGGATGGTTGTGGCCCAGGCCAGCAGGGGGTGTTGGGTTGCCCTGGCCAGCAGGATGGGGGATGGGTGGGCTGTTGGCCGGGCTGTGTCGGCCAGGCAGGACCCCCTGGTTGGTTCTGACTGGGCCCGATGCTGTTGCTTCCCTGGGGGGTAGAACCAGAGGACGGACAACCACACAGAGCATCAGAGAGCTGTGGGGACAAGAAGGGTACACACACATACACAGTCAGAGACACACACACATGCAGACATGCAGACATGCACACATGCACGCTGAAATCCTCATGCATGCACACACACAGGCACACACACACACTCATGCACACATATAGTGCGCACACATAGAGGCCTATTTAGACATGACATTCAAGAATTCAAGAAATATTCCAGAATACTTGAATAATAACGGTTAAATACTTCAAGAATACTGAGACAGTGAGAGCTGTGTTCTCAGTCGTTAGTTGTCAGTGTAGAGGTTGGAGGAGGTGAGGTACTTACTTCCATAGTATCTGTAAGTACAGAGAGAACAACATCACTACCATTTTTCATCTTCATCAGTAATGGAAGCATCAGTCAAGGCTATAATTGAACATAATCATTAGGAACTCACCACTGTCGGATCACCAGTCATTAAGTTCCAATAAGGTATTGACATGACAAAACTCACACCTGAGATCTTACACATTTCCCACAGTTTCAAACCTGATCAATAATTGACATTAGATAGAGGGACAGCTATTCTATATATGACCACTAGATGGCCCCAGTCACCAGTCTCTAAAGTACCAACTGACAGCAAAAATGTGCAGGAGTTTTGGAAACATTCCTGAGTAAATTCAGATACTCTCATAAACTCAATGTCTCTGGTATATTGAACACCAAGTCCCACACTACTCATACACTGAGTATGAAGTACTTTGTAACACTTGGAGCAAATCATCATTTGGCACATGATGCACCATAAAAGTCCTCAGTAAGGAATGTGTATGAAACAGTGGAAATGTTGTCTGTAATCATTCTGCAACAGTCACACAAGCCTGGTGTTGTCCTACCCTCTTAGCACAGCAGATTCCACAGATAGCTACTCACCAGTTACATCATTACCTGATTACCTGCCCTCGGACTAGTCTTGTATTTGCTGTGCATTGTCTTTGTCTTATAGACTATAACATGACTGCAATTATGATATGGATGCATAGTATAAGATAGGCTACCATTCTATAATAGGCCTCCAAACCATAATTGCAGTCATGCCCAAATAAGTTGATTACCTTTTCTCAGTAGCTAAGTCTTTGGCTCTGTAGATTTCTTTGTCAAATGAAATATAAACGTTATCACCAACTTTTGGGGGGGACAAGCCCTTCACAGATGTCAGCCATCACTTCATTTGAATATTCTATGTCTCATCAAATAGGATTTCACACAGCTTGAGTTTGAATAAGTAAATCAAATCAAATAAACGTTATTTAAAATTGCATCACACTTAATACTAAATCAATAAAATAAGGTAAGAGCTCCCTGGTCAGATGTCTAACTCACCAATGGGGCAATACAGATTTTCTGGATCTCAATCTCAAAGGGACTAACCTGGATTTTTTTTTAAATACATAAATTAGTCAAATCTTATGTTACCTGTTATTCGCTGCGCTTCTCAGGTGTAACACTGTAGAACCAAGTTGTTGCTGTGTTGTTGAGGTGACAGCTAGACAGCTATAGCAGGAATCTACACACACATTTAGAAACTCCTTTATACCTTCCCTTTTTCATTTGGCCACTCCTTCATTCCCAACTCTTCTGGGAGAACCACGCCCAGGGGAAAATATTCCCTGTGACAACATTCCCCTTATCAAACTATGGTACTCAATATCAAGAGTATATCGATACATTTCTTTATTGTCAAGTAGGCTGTCATAACCCCGTGAGACCCCCGGTTGTAAAAATGCAACAGGTCCTAAACTCATGTCAAACACTACATAGTTAATTTCCATAGACCCAGACGTATCTCTTCGTGGCAGTTGTTGTGTGTCCTGTCTTTTCTAAGATGTTATAATTATGTCCATTTATTTATTTATTGAGAAACAAACATTCTGAGCCAGAGCTAGAGGTACTTTTCTAAGTGCTGCAAAAACAGATTAGCAAAAATGCTTGGGTCTCATGAAAATCCATCAATGTAGGATATAAGGCAAGACCGGTGACTACGTTTTGGAAATGTGCTTTTGCTAAATAATGTTGTAGTGCAGCGGACTGATGTACTTTTGTTGAACTGTTGGTTGATGAATAAATTGAAATGGAAATTGACATAATTGAACGAATTATGGGGTGGCTGGAATGAAACAATCAACAGAGACACCAGAACACATTTAGACAGGGAGAGTGCAAACAACACCACACAAGGTTTAAATGTTGCCTTAGAAACCAATACATTTTGCCCATGTATCGTTCTGTCATGTGTACATACGTATGTATGTATGTATGTATGTATGTATGTATGTATGTATGTGTGTGTGTGTGTGTGTCAGTGTGTGCTGGCAAGTGCATGCCTGAGTGTGTGGGTGTTAGAAGTGAGAAGTGGTAATCGGGGGAACCTAACTCTCATTTCCAAGACAAGTCCAAGGTGTCTCCTACCCAACTCTAATCCTAACCTCACAAACACACACTGATGGGCTCTGAGTCTGCTGTGGTTAACATGGTTGACTTCATTGCTCAGCAGCCAGTCATGAGACTATGTCTCACAGACACTAACTCCCTGACATGCCCTGACATGGTCTCTGTGCCAGGGACAGTAATGGCATTACAACAGACAGATACCTCCACTGTGTTGGAAACCTGAGAGGAGCTTTAGAGTGGAGTCAGGCCGCTGGTTGGTTCCCTGTGCTGGTGAAAAGTATGTCTCACTGCATTGAGTCTGTGGCTGCATCCAAATTCCCTTTATAGTGCACTACTTTTGACCAGGACCCATAGGGAATAGGGTGCCATTTGGGACGTACCCTGTATCTCAACAGAAGAGGGGCCAGTCTAACAGCTGGTAATGGTGATGAACATAATCAACTCTGTTGATCTAGCTCTCAAAGTAAAAGGTATGTCATCGTTATGACAGTGTTATGATAGTGCTACGAAGCCGTTATGACATATCGTTAGAGTAAAGTGTAGCCTAACCTTCCCAGAGAACAGTAAAGCTGAAGGAAATTGATAACTGAAGCATAAACAATGTCAAAGGATTTGATATTCGTCCCTGTTATCAACCCTAATCCCTCTCTCCATCCATGATCAGATTATGATTCCTGTAATCTCTATCTGAATGTATGGAAACCCCCTGCACCTATGATCTCTGATTCCTAGTTGTAACTGTTAACGGTCTGTAGGTATGGAAACATTTAGCCTTGTACCAGAACTGGTCGCGCTGTCTTGCCACTTGTATGTAGTCACACCAAACAATGACCATAGGCGTTGCCAATACATCACAAACAGATCTGGTATCAGGCTATTAAAAATCCCCTGCACCTAACCTCTGGCGACTAAGATGTGTTTCTCTAATTAAATTCCTAATTCCTATAGATAGTATGGTGCTGAAGTGGAGAGTCATGGTCAAACTAACTCTCTGATAAACAGATCAATGATGTCCACGGTAACAACACCACAACAAACAAACATTTCCAACATGACAAACTCACTGTGTTAGTTCTCTTTGATTAGATTAGCTGTAGTTTGAGTTGAGAAATGTAGGACCTTTTTATGGGGTATGAATAGACAAGCTGGGAATTGGAAAAGCCATGGAAATGGTCTATCTCGCTGTATTGTTTTTATTTCTATGGATACCTCAACTCCTATGTACACTGTTTTACCTGTGCTTTGGTCATTCTGTTATAGTCACTCTATTGACACTGCTCTGCTAGCCCCTGGAATCCTGACTGACTGCACAGTGACCCTATGACAAACTGGGTCAATACATTCAAGCATGGAATGGATAACTCACATCCTCTTTGGCGATCGTCATGAATGAAGCAATAGCAGCTTTGCTGCATGGAAAGGAGCTTGTAGTATATCCACCAAACCACTAGATGGCACTGGCACATTTACAGCATATACTGTAGTAGCGTTCTGGGTTTAAGTTGCCCTTAGGCACAGATCTAGGATCAGCTTACCTAGCTCACTCCTTGGTGTTACATTGCCCACATCACTGTCCATTACCATGTATATTGGAGTGATATGACTCACAAGTCAGTCAGGATATCATTGGAACGCATGGACAACCATTACACAGCTTGCCTTTCAATGATTGGATAATGCAGAAGAACAAAGTCCTGGCAGGCTATGTTCCATCCTCTCAAGTGTAATCATCGGCCGTCAAGGCTCAACGAGTGCATGATAACATATAGACACACACACGACACACACACATCCAGCATGGCTGCGTGAACGCATGAGAACACCCCGCAGGAGGACCTCAGTTCGCCAGCTGTGACCCACAATGCCGTGTATTGGGTGGCTGAGGGTTGCAGATCACATGAGGGCCACAGGCGTTGTGTGTATGTGTATGTGTGTGTCTGTGTGTGTGGGTGTGTGTGTGTGTGTGTGTGTGTGTGTTAAGTGGAGCATCTGATGAGCATCTGATGATGCCATGAAGACTCACTTTCCCATGAGCCCCTGGATTGGGACTCAAACTGTGAGCAGTGAAACTTGAATTAAAACTTTAGAGAACCATCTGGTTCATCACAGTTACATTTTGGAGTCAGAGAAAGCTTCTGATGCCATAAACAGAAGGGTTGTGATGTCATAATGAGAAGGGTTGTGATATTATGATGAGAAGGGTTGTGATGTCATGATGAGAAGGGTTGTGATGTCATAACGAGAAGAGTTATGATGTCATGATGTGAAGGGTTACAGTGCATTCGGAAAGTATTCAGACCCCATCCCTTTTTCAACATTTTGTTACGTTACAGCCTTATTCTGAAATGTATTAATTCAAATAATTTCCTCATCAATCTACACAAAATACCACATAATGACATAGCGAAAACAGGTATTTAATCATTTTTGCTAACTTATTCAAACCAAAAAACTGAAAAACATTCTGCAGCATTGAAGGTCCCCAAGAACACAGTGGCCTCCATCATTCTTAAATGGAAGAAGTTTGGAACCATCAACTCTCCCTAGAGCTGGCCGCCCTGCCAAACTGAGCAATCGGGGGAGAAAGGCCTTGGTCAGGGAGGTGACCAAGAATCCGATGGTCACTCTGACAGAGCTCCAAAGTTCCTCTGTGGAGATGGGATAACCTTCCAGAAGGACAACCATCTCTGCAGCACTCCACCAATCGGGCCTTTATGGTAGAGTGGCCAGACGGAATCCACTCCTCAGTAAAAGGCACCTAAAGGACTCTCAGACCAAGAGAAACAAGATTCTCTTGTCTGATGAAACCAATATTGAAGTCTTTGGCCTGAATGCCAAGCGTCACGTCTGGAGGAAACCTGGAACCATCCCTACTGTGAAGCATGGTGGTCGCAGCATCATGCTGTTGGGATGTTTTTCAGCGGCATGGACTGGGAGACTTGTCAGGATTGAGGGAAAGATGAATGGAACAAAGTACAGAGAGATCCTTGATGAAAACCTGCTCCAGAGTGCTCAGGACCTCAGACTGGGGAAAAGGTTCAACTTCCAACAGGACAATGACCCTAAGCACACAGCCAAGACAACGCATGAGTGGCTTTGGGACAAGTCTCTGAATGTCCTTGAGTGGCCTAGACAGAGCCCGGACTTGAACCCGATCGAACATCTCTGGAGAGACCTGAAAACAGCTGTGCAGCGACGCTCCCCATCCAACCTGACAGAGCTTGAGAGGATCTGCAGAGAAGAATGGGAGATATTCCCCAAATACAGGTGTGCCAAGCTTCCCGCTGCAGGACAACACCGACCAGAGGGACAACCCCGAGGACGAGGAGTGGGTCGGTCCGGACGGCGAAGGTGGAAATCACGAATGATGTTGGGATCCAGAATGTCCTCCACAGGAACCCAACACCGCTCCTCTGGGCCATACCCCTCCCAGTCCACCAGGTACTGGAGCCGACCCCCACGATGCCAGAAGTCCAGTATGGGATCTTTGGGATTTTTGACAGATACGCCGGACTCCCCTCGATGTCCAGGGGGTGTGGGGTGTGTCGTGTGGGACAACTTCAGCTAGGGGACCAGGAACCACCGGCCTAAGAAGGGAGACATGAAAAGAGGGTGAGATACGATAGTAACTGGGCAGCTGTAACCTATACATCACCTTGTTGACCCTCCGGAGAACCTTAAACGACCCCACAAAGCAGGGGCTCAGTTTCTTACAGGGCAGGTGGAGTGGGAGGTTCCTGGTAGAAAGCCAGATGCGATCCCCAGGGTGGGACACAGGGGTCTCACTGCGGTGGCGGTCTGCCTGTTCCTTTTGATGATGGATGGCGCACTGGAGTCTCACGTGAGTGTTGCTCCACACCTCTTCTGCACGCTGGATCCACTCATCAAACGCAGGAGCTTCGGTCTGGAACGGGGTCAACCCAGTGGAGGAGTGACGTAACAAGTTCTGGGCATACTCTGCTCACGGAAGGAATTGTACCCACTCACCCTGCCGGTCCTGAGAGTGACTCCTCAGGAACCTCCCCAGCTCCTGGTTCATCCTCTCCACCTGCCTGTTGGACTGAGGCTGGTATCCAGAAGTGAGGCTGACCGTGACCCCGAGCTTCTCCATGAAGGCCCTCCATACTCGTGATGTGAATTGGGGCCCACGGTCAGAGACGATGTCCTCTGGAAGGCCATAATGCCGGAAGACCTGCTGGAAGAGTGCCTCAGCGACCTGGAAAGCAGTGGGGAGACCAGGAAGAGGGTTTAAACGACAGGACTTAGAAAATATATCCACTACCACCAAAATGGGGGTAAAACCACCAGAGGAGGGGAGATCGGTTACAAAGTCAATGGATAGATGTGACCAGGGTTGCTGAGGCACGGGAAGTGGCAGGAGCTTCCCTGCTTGAGCATTCTGGGGGGACTTGGTTTGAGCACATACGGAACAGGAGTTGACATAGCGAGTGACGTTCTGCGCTAAGTTGGGCCACCAGTATTTCCCAGCGATGGATTGGGTAGTGAAGGACAACCACAGGACTCTCAACCAACGTGGAACCACAGGGGACAGGGAAGCAGGTCTTCCGGCATTCGAGTGACCAGTCTGTAATTCTCATTCTCGACCATGAGATGGTAGGGTTGTGGCGTTGAAGCCAAGGGAGACTGAGGATGATCTTGTGGACTGGTGCACTGGTAATGAAGAAGGGAATGTTCTCCTGATGAATGGACTCGGTGAGGGTGAGTGGTTGAGTGATGTGTGTGACGGTTCCGGATGCTAAAGGCCGACTATCCAGGGCTTGAACCGGAAAAGGAGAGGAGAGCAGGTATGAGTTGATGTTAAGAGAGAAGGCAAGGGTCTGGTCAATAAAGTTCCCCGCGGCACAGGAATCCACTAACGCTGTAGACACAGTACATGAGGGACAGTCAGATAGTGGAATGGACACCAAAAAGAGCCTAGTAGACAGTGATGAAGATGGAATACTCGCTCCTACCCTAGGGGGTGGAAGATCACGTGACCGTCCCTCTGCTCTTGTGGATCCCGTATTCGGACATACCGGACACCTCTGGAGCTTGTGCTCTCCCTCTCCACACTATAGACAGAGCCTCAGCTGTATCCGTCTGCGGCGCTCTGCCGCGGGGAGATGAGTGACCCCTACCTCCATGGGTTCAGACTCTGATCCCGAGTGTTCACTGAGGGAGGGAGAGAAGCGATGAGAGTAGTGGCGCTCCCGAAGTAGGTTATCCAGACGGATGGCCATCGCAATGAGTGCGTACAAGGAGAGGTTGTCGTCTCGACAGGCCAGTTCCGTCTGGACCTCTTTACACAAACCTCTTCTAAATAGCGTACGAAGTGCCGGCTCATTCCATCCACTGGATGCTGCTACTGTCCGAAAGGTGAGCACGTACTCAGCAGCCATCTGGTTACCCTGCCGTAATTGCAGTAGCCGCTCACCTCCCTCTCTGCCCTCCGGGGAATGATCAAAAATACATTTAAACAGAGCCATGAACCCCTCATAAGAATCAAGCTCCTCCTCTCCTCTCTCCCAGATGGCCGTAGCCCACTCCAACGCCCGCCCAGTCAGCAGAGAAATCACCATGGCAACCTTGAACCTCTCGGTGGTGGGTGCGAAAAATAGAGAGAGCACTGAAGTAGGAAGCCACGGCATTTTGATGGTGTACCGTCATGTTTATTTGGGAGGGATAAATGGGCATCGCTGACCTGAGCGGGTTGCTGAATGGGCTGATGTGCTGGCTCATTGGGTCGACTGGTTGTAGAGTATCCTCCGCTGGATGAAGACAACGCCTCCTGGGTGTGTTCGAGACGTTGCACACTACGAAGAACCTCCTCCATAACCGATCCCAGTTGTACTAGCTGGTCATGGTGTTGACATAGAAGATAACCCTGTTCATCGACCGTCTGAGAGATATTCGAATTTCCTGCTGCTTCCATGGTTTGAGTCGGTATTCTGTAACAATGACGCTGTGAGTCGAGAAGCACGTTCCTGTGAAACGTTTAATAAAACAACAAACATGAAACGAGACAGCGTAACAGTGGCGATATAGCATAAGCACAGGAACAATACCGACTGAGGACTAAACGTAAGGGAGGGACATATAAAGGGGAGGTAATGAGGAAGGTAATGGAGTCCAGGTGTGAATCATAATGATCTGCAGGTGCGCATAATGATGGTTGCCAGGTGTGCATAATGATGGTTGCCAGGTGTGCATAATGATGGTTGCCATGTGTGTGTAATGATGAATCCCAGGACCGGTGGTTAGTATTCTGGCGACGTCGCACGCCGGAGGGGAGGAGCAGGAGTAGACGTGACAATACCCAAGAAGACTCTAGGCTGTAATCGCTGCCAAAGGTGCTTCAACAAAGTACTGAGTAAAGGGTCTGAATACTTATGTAAAGTGATATTTCAGTTTTTATTTTTATTTATTTTTGCAACCTGTTTTTTCTTTGTCATTATGGGGTATTGTTTGTAGATTGATGAGGAAAAAATACACTTCATTCAATTTTAGAATAAGGCTGTAACATAACAAAATGTGGAAAAAGTCAAGGGGTCTGAATACTTTCCGAATGCACTGTATATCATAAACATAGAATCCATACAATGGGCTTGAAACTGCTAACCCTGGCAATTTGACTGGTAAACTCATGGGTACACTCGCAATGGCTGACCTGGTATTGTGATGCAATCATTTCCATGGTACTGTATAATGTCCATTCAAATGATGCTAACTGATGTGACTCATGCAATGGAATGTATTTTTAGTAATGTCAGTTGAGTTGACTAAACAAATCACAGCACAGATTGAAGGGTACACTTCCTGATTTTACTTCCTGCTTTTACTTCCTATAGGGTACACTCAAAATGACTGCCAGCAGTCCATCCATTATGCCATCATTGACCTAAATGGGGAGGCCCTTTCTATAGTCCCAGTGGGTATTAGATAGAACGTCGCAGCCCCGCCCACCGGTGTGTAAAACAACCTGTGGTTACCTAGGTTATCCCATTGGCTCACAGCAAAAACGTAATATTTTTCGAACAAAATGTTCTTCTTGTATGCTTGTTTTAATTATTAACAAAACTACATATAATAAAAGTACAACATGTCTAAAGATTACTTTTCAACATTGCCTGCTCCCTAGCATTCTCACTACTTAGAACAATGTAATATTGTAGGGCCTCCCTCACGCAACCTTTTCATGACGGTGCTAGCAACCACGTGAGTGAGCGCTAGCTAGCTACCAACCAGAACATTAAGCTAGCCAAGACCAAAAACAAACAAACGGACAATACAGCTACAAGTAGTTACTAACAGACTATACTAAACAAGTTAAATGTCTTGCCTGTGATGAAATGTTTTCCACACACATAGCTACGTGTAGCAAGACAACCCCGATAGACATGGTCAACGTGTTCATGGCTCCTAAGCAACTGTCGTGACTTGACTTACTTTAATGTATGACTGTTATTTATCGAATTACCTAACTATGTTTAATTGTCACTCGATTAAATTAATCATGTAACAATTAACTCTTTAGGAATTTGGGGCACCACGGAAGAAGTTGTTTAACGAGTTACCATTTCCCGAATTAAACTCTTAGAAGATATATATGTTATAAATCGATAACAGTCACTTATTAAATAATTACCTCTTATCAGTCTCATTCTAAACGTCGCATAATCCTTGAACCTGCAAGAACCCTAACCTTATTGATGAATCAGCAATACACAAATTGGCTTAATTATTTATTTACAAACTAACTAAATAATAACACAATACAACACACAGGTTATTGATTACAAACGTAATACAATGAAAACAGGTCCCTAGTGGACTGGACCAACATTCGCATGACTGCTTGGGTCAGAATGGAAGGGAGAGAGAGAGATTCAAACTATCGTGGTTACTTTGGAGACTATGCTCACAGTAATCATAATACTTATGCACCCTAATAACGCTAATTCGGATTAGAAATGCAACATGTATTTACGTGTTGCTGTCCTCGATAGTTGAGTTGATGATGTAGGACTCTGGTTTGCCCTCCAAAGATCTCAATGTCCTTGGTAGAGTGTCTGGTCGTAGTGGTGGTTAGAATGGATAGTAGAGGTGGTCTTCTTCAGCTCGTGTAGAGGTTGAGAGTTTCAGAGTTTCTCAATTTCAAACGTGTGGACTAACGTCTCATGTTTTCTGGTCTTTCTAGTCTAACCATTTTGTAACGTGTAGCTTCAGCTTCATGCTTCTTGGTCTTGTAGAGTGTCAACCATTTTAAGCCGTGGGGCTTGCTGGTCTGGTAGAAATTCAACCATTTGCAACGTTTAGCTCACGCTCCACGTCTGCTGGTCTAAAGGTTTATTTGTTTTTCAAGGCTTTTTATGCACTTGGGGTAAAAGATGCGTTCCATCATGTTTGTACTCATCTGGGTGTGGCCACTGACCGAGAACAAATCAATATGGAAAACAATCATCTCATCTAGAATGCTAAAATCACATTGTTATCTTCACAAAAGTATTATTATACCTAATCATTTGTTTTATACAACAAATAGATGCAACCCTCATAACTGGGAAGTGTACCCCCCCAGAGATACAGTTATGTTGTTCCACCGTCTTTGATGATATCACAACATAGTAACGAATTTGTCATGATTGTTCTTTAAGTCCCCACCAACCATTTCCCACATACTTTTAAGTAGGAATGTTGTTTCATTATCCACTTTTGGTTTTGGAATTTTGGCGGGAAGACTTCCTTTGTTAACAAAGGGGTCCTTTCTCCCCATACTTCATGGCAAGGAAGAGAAAGTCTCTGCAAGGAATTTACGACCGGCCATTAAACTGGCCCCCAGGAAAGGGGGTGTTCAAACCTTTGCCTAGCAGGAATATTTGATCCTCAGCCAATGAGGGCAAGTCATGACACAACTTTGCAGTATTTTAGTTTTTTTTGTGTGATATTTCTGAAATTATTAGCCCAGAACATCTTTGGCATTATTACATACAGCCGGAAATCACCTTTGGATATTAGAGTGGCGGTAACTCACCAGCATTTAAACCAGAAATACGACTTTCCTGAATTATTTGGACATCGGGTCCCCACATTTCCCACTCTGAATAGCCTGAAGCCACAGGGCTCTTCTGGCAGGCTCTATTACCCTACATGGGAGTATTGCGAACTGTAGGTTGGGATGTTTGACCTGGTTACATATACATTGATTGAACAACAAAGCAGCTTTTCAGCATATTTAGTTATTTCTGTATAACTTAAAATCAACGACGGTTGGCTCTTTGGGGGTCAATGGGAAAGAATGTTTGCTATCCCCAATTTGTGGGCGTGGTCGAAGGGAATTCTTTCTTATGACGTCAATATGGAGTATGGATTCTATTTCTATGGGTTGTTCTGATAACAAAATGAAAACGTTTCTGATGTCACAATGATAAGGTTTCTAATGTCATAATGATAAGGTTTCTGATGTCATAATGAGAAGGGTTCTCATGTCATAATGAGAAGGGATCTCATGTTAATGAGAATAGTATCATTATCAGAACAGTTCTGATGTCACAATGAGAATGATGAAACAAAGCCAGGCATGATGGCCCATAGATGGTCGTAGGCTGTGACTGAGTGATATTGAGCTCAGGCAGCTGAGAGAGGAGAGGCTCTATTCCTGTCCTTTTCTGCCTCAGCACACATCACCAACCTCATCAGCCCCAACCCCTCAAAGCCTCAAGCCACCATCACTCCCTAGCTAACCCCCTATTTCCCCCCAGCTCTCTATCCTTCTCACCCTCCTCAAGCCCCCGGCCACCCTGCTGGGGGTACCTGGAGGTGAGAAGACACAACAAGATCTCACTTCAGTATTGAACGTTTGTCCAGGGTAGGATAAACATCTATGGGTGAAGTGAAAGTACACTGTAACGAAAAACTCATTTATATGGTCATTTTGGGTATTATCAACAGTAAAATACTGTGACGAGTACTGAGTATACGAAGAGGCAGGACGCAGATGCAGGAATTAACAAAGTCAAGGTTTACTTAAACAATGACAAAGAGAAATAACAAAGATAGAATGCGGTCGGACCATCATATAATTGGCATATACATTACTCTTACTGAACTTCCACGTAGGCGAGGATATTGGAAATTTAATCAAAGCCTATTGGATGATCATTTCTTTTTAACTAGGACAAAGGAATTTATAACGGATTTTTTCCGACATAACATAGGTACAGCAAATCCCCATATTGTATGGGACACCTTTAAATGTGCCTTTAGAGGCCATGCAATTCATACTCATCTCGAAAACAAAAGCAATTTAGGTCAAAAGAGTTTATACTAACAAAGGAAATAGAAAGTCTAACAGAACAGATAGATGGCAATAAAAACTGTAACATAGAGGCTCAGAATAAATTAGAGGAAAAACAAAAAGAAATGGAGAAACTTATTCAAGATAGATCAAGTGTAATATATTATAAAAAATAAAGCAAACTGGATGGAATATGGGGAAAAATGCACCAAATTCTTTTTTAATCTTCAACATAGGAATGCTCCCAAAAATAATTTTATGAAACTGGTTACAATTGACGGAGTCACCCATGATTCACTAAATTATATTTTGAAGGAGGAAACAAAATACTTTAAGCATATGTTTTCGTTTCAGTCGCCTCCATCTCCTCTAACTGAAGCTAACTGTAGAGATGTTTTTTCTATTGATAATGTAAAATTAACAGCCATATAGAAAGACTCATGTGAAGGTGAAATTACAGAGGAGGAACTTCTGGATGCAATTAAAGACTTTAAGTCCAGGAAAACTCCAGGGTTGGATGGCATACCAGTCAAGGTATACCAAACCTTTTTTGATATACTAAGAGGACCGTTATTAGCATGTTTTAACCACTCCTATGTAAATGGTAGATTATCTGACACTCAAGAAGAAGGTCTGATCTCATTATTACTAAAACAGGATACAAGTGGAAAATATAAAGATCCAGTCCATTAAAAAAATTGGAGGCCCCTTACACTTCAGTGTTGTGATGCAAAAATTCTAGCAAAATGTATAGTGCATAGAATTAAAAAGGTATTGTCGGATATTATTCATTCTAATCAGACAGGTTTTTTACATGGAAGATACATTGGAGATAATAGAAGGCAAGTATTGGAAATAATAGAACACTATGGAAAATCTGGGAAACCAGGCCTGCTATTCATAGCAGACTTCGAAAAGGCATTTGATAAAGTACGACTGGGGTTTATATATAAATGCCTGGAGCATTTCAATTTTGGAGAATCTCTTATAAAATGGGTCAAAATCATGTATAGTAACCCTAGGTGTAAAATAGTAAATAATGGCTATTTCTCAGAAAGTTTTAAACTGTGAAGAGGAGTGAAACAAGGTTGTCCACTATCTGCATATCTATTTATTGTGGCCATCGAGATGTTAGCTATTCAAATCAGATCCAACAATAATATCCGGGGATTAGAAATCCAGGGCTTAAAAACAAAGGTGTCATTATACGCTTATGATTTATGTTTTCATTTAAATCCACAACTAGAATCCCTCCACAGCCTCATAGAGGATCTAGATACATTTTCTAACCCCTCTGGATTACAACCAAATTATGACAAATGTACTATATTACGTATTGGATCACTAAAAAATAAAAAATTTACATTACCATGTAGTTTACCAATAAAATGGTCTGATCGTGATGTGGATATACTCGGAATACATATCCCAAAGGAAATAAATGATCTCACTTCAATACATTTTAATAGAAAGTTAGCAAAAATATATAAGATCTTGCTACCATGGAAAGGTAAATACCTGTCAATTTGTGGAAAAATCACCCTGATTAACTATTTAGTATTATCCCAGTTTACCTATTTGCTTATGGTCTTGCCTATGCCTAGTGAACAGTTTTTTAAATTATATGAGAAATAAATATTCCATTTTATTTTGAACGGCAAGCCGGACAAAATTAAACGGGCCTATTTATATAATTAATATGAATTCGGAGGACAGAAATGATTAAATATTAAAGCATTAGACCTATCACTAAAACCTTCAGTCATACAAAAGTTATACTTAAATCCAAACTGGTTCTCTAGCAAATTAGTAAGATTATCTCACCCAATGTTCAAGAATGGCCTTTTTCCCTTTATTCAGATTACAACCACTAACTTTCAGTTATTTGAAAAGGAAATAATCTCCCAAATATCACTATTTCTAAAACAAGCCATAGAAAGTTGGTTGCAATTTCAATTTAATCCTCCAGAAACTACAGAACAAATAATGCAACAAATATTGTGGTTAAACTCAAATATACTAATTGACAAAAAAACTTTTTTTTGACAAAATGTTTAAAAAAGGTATAATCTTCGTAAATGATATCATCGGTAGGACTGGTGGAGTTTTGTCGCACATGCAGCTAACAAAAATATATATGGAAATGTCTGCTCTACCCAAAATTACAACCAAATAATTGCAGCCTTACCGCAAAAATGGAAGAGGAAAGTAAAAGGGGGAGAAAGTAAGGAACTTGTCTGTCTGCCTTGCATTAAAGAACATAATTGGTTAAGGAAAACTGTGATAAATAAAAAAGTATATCAGTTTAATTTAAGGACCAAAGGATTAACAGCCGTCCCATATAGATTGCAAAATAGTTGGGAAGAGATTTTTGACGTACCGATCCCATGGCTTAGTGTTTATGAACTGATACGCAAAACGACACCGGATTCAAAACATAGAATCTTTCAATTTAAATTATTATATAAAATTCTTGCTACCAATATAATGTTATTTATATGGGGGATACAATCTTCAATGCTCTGCAGATTTTGCTGCGAAGAGACAGAATCATTAGATCATTTGTTTTGGTACTGTCCATTTGTAGCTTGTTTTTGGACACAGGTCCAGGAATGGCTAAAGGATTGCAATATTTACCTGGAGCTAACCTTGCAGATAGCATTACTGGGTGATATGAAAAGTCATAGTCAATCGATCAATAATATAATAATACTTTTAGTAAAAATGTTTATTTTCAATAACAGGTGGATAATGGGTGGATGGTATTTTTGGTACAGGCTCATTAACATATTCTGAGGCATGCCTTGTAAGAGGCTATATTTGTTGCACCCGTGAGTGAGAATGCCGCACCAATTTAACTCCTGTGTGGTTATAGTGCACCATCAATTTAAAATGTATAGGGGACAGATTTGAGTGGTGGCAAGTCTTGAACCTTAAATGGTTGAGTATTTGCTGTTTTGCCCAGTAGTCGCTGCCAGTTTGGAAGCCTTTGTAAGGCCTCTAGAAGTGCAAGTGATTTAAAACACCAAATATTAATTGATATGCTGTAATGTGTAAACACATTACCTAGCAGCCAACCTGCTTACACCAATCCCTTGTAATTACAGTAAAATAATCCATCCATTCATTCAGTCATCACGATTACGGTAGAGTTAACTTTTTACAGTATAATACAATCAATTTTACGGTATTGTACTGTGCTTCATTACACAGGACTTGCTTTGATACCGTATTTATATTACAGTATTTGTACTACAATATGAAATAGAGAAATTGACTTGCCACGAGCTGCCTGTAAGCTAATGTCAAATTCACAGAAACTCCTTGACAGTGTAGGCAAGGGTTAAGATTGGTAAAACAGAAAAAACTTGACAGTTAAGTTTAGGCATTAATTACAACTGGTTAAGGTAAGGGTTAAGGTGAAAAGTTAAACAAGTGCCTAGCACTGGGTTTGAACCTGCAATCCTCAGAACTGAAGCACATGGTTTAAGCACTTCCTCTATCCCCATCCACATTGTCCTAGCAAGCCATGAGCCTACTAGACAGTAATATGTGCTCACGTTGCCCCTAGTGGACGGTATCGAAGGTATCACCCGATGTCTAAATCTTGAATACTGAAGTCTATCTGGAGTGATCTCGTTTGAAAACAAGCAGTAGAGATCGGTAGGCATGTGTGTGTGTGTGTGCATGCAAGTATTTAGTGTACCTAAATAGCCATTAAAGAGGGATCCTATGACCTGTGATGTCACTTGTGCAAAATCTCTGTTCACTGTTCCCAATGGCAGGGTTTTAAAAAAAGGCAGCATGAGGCAGAAGAGAGCATCAGGGTAGGAGCAGCTCCAAAGGGTTGTGTGTGTGTGTGTGTGTGTGCGTGCGTGTGTGTCAGTGGCGGCTCCTGAAAAAATTCTCAGGAGGGGCAATTTTTCTGATGATTTAGGTGACCTACACACATTTAAAAAAAGATATGTCCAGCAACAACATGAAGACAGGGGCAGCATATAAGTCAATACCAGAAGCATTTATTGACTGATCTCAAAAGTGTTGGCTTACCAGGGTTGGTGGAGCCCTCAGTTTCATCTTTGCCTCGCAAAGCTAACTCAAACACTCCGCAAAACTTCACACACTGGATTAGCCGGCTGAGGATGTGGCGGTTCTTGCTAATGTCGTAGTAAATATATTTGTTATAGTGAATATGGAATATGATATGTTGAGTAAAATGTTGTGCTAAGATCTATTTAGGTCAGGAGCTGGTTATAAGTTCTGTTCCTATCCAATAACAATGGACAAAAGGGTCCTATCTTGTCAGCCTTGTCAGCAGGTGGCCAAGGACAACACCCACGCCATAGGCCTCTCAGTTCTTCCAACTCACGAGTTCTTGCTCTGAGGACACACACACACACAAACACACACACACACACATCATCACTGTTAAACACACACACACACACAAAAATCCCCTCTCTTAGGCTGAACATTTGAAGACAGAGAACCCGACTCAGAGCCAATGCAACAGTGACAGTAGCCTGGAGGGGACCTCGCCCAACTCATCAGGACCAATCAGAAGATCAGAACTACTAGATTGAACCTACTTCATTTATTGCATAAAATGTCTGCACACAATGTTTCGGGGCTCTCTTCAGATAATAATAATAATAATAATAATAATAATATGCCATTTAGCAGACGCTTTTATCCAAAGCGACTTACAGTCATGCGTGCATACATTTTTGTGTATGGGTGGTCCCGGGGATCGAACCCACTACCTTGGCGTTACAAGCACCATGCTCTACCAGCTGAGCTACAGAAAGTGGATACTCATGGATGCGCATTGCAATTGTAAAATGTCAACACAATTGGAGACACCACGTCATTTTTGGAGACATGTTATTGACAGTAAACTATTGTAGATGCGACTGCTAACTAAATAAAACATTTTAGCTGGCTAGCTAATCATCTTAGCTAAATGTGGGGCAAACAATTCAGTTATTTACCGTTAATTTGAGGGATTGGGGTGAAAGAAATCGAGTTACATAGTGATACTTTACGATATACTGTATTGACAATATCGCAATATTTTAGCGCTAGTTGGCTGTACCTGCACCAAAACACCATTATTGTTCCTTCATAGCTTGTTCTCAATCTTTTCACATTGGGAGCCAATTTGTTTTCAGCACTTTTATTTCCATGACTGATCAAAACTCGTTCTCATGGCTTTCTGATCCCTCTGCAACAGACATATGGTGCGCAATAAAATCACAGTATCGAATCGCAATACGTATAGAATCATGAGACTCGCAATGCTGATGCATATATCTTATCGTGAGGTTCCTGGCAATTCCCAGCCCAAGTTCATTTGCCACAACAAATCTCTTCGCTAGCAAACGCGATGTCTTCTCCAAAACGGCAATGTGTCTCCAGCAATGTTTACTTTTTTGACGTTCTATGGCATCTCCACTTTCCAAGCATATATGACCACATGTAATATTTTGGTAAGTGATGCAAATAGTGAACTATGTAGGGCCAGGATGTAAAATATATGTAGCTGCAGCAATTTCTCTTATCTGATATGGTAAGTAATGGGGCTTGATTTATAGCTCCCTAAGAGTTTGACGAACGGGTCCGTGAACGCGATTGCAGATATCTTTACCTCTGAATAAACTGCCTTATATTATACAATTATCCACCTTGTCCAAAAGTCTCTACTTTTTCTCCGTTCTCCAGTAAACTTGTTTTATCAACAATAGTAAGGTTCAATGACACAGAAAGCAGTTCAATGTCGGGGTACAGAGTCGCTCTCTTACCAGGATCGCGGTCCGCTCTGACCAGGGTGAAGGTGACCGGCTCCACCTCTCTGTCCGGGACTCTGTCATCCAGTCAAGTCTCCCAGCTGTATTGGGATTACAGCTGCCTGCAGCGTTTTCATTATTTAGTCCGTTCGTAGCGGGTATGTACACGATCAACAAGATCAGTCCAAAACCGAAGATCAGTCCAAAGCAGAATGTTTGCAGAATGTTTGTAAACTAAGTCTACAAATTAAAAACATAAAATAACGCCACACTGCAGGTCGCAACATAGACGCTGATAGCCGCCATTGTCTTAGTTACGTTCAACGTTACGTCACGTATGACGAAAGCGCGTAAGTGCATGCACACAGACACCCATAGAGAATGTATTGAAAGCTTTGAAATGTGAAAAAAATAGATTTTACATGACAGGCTATGAGAGACTTCTGGGCGATTTTCAACCTGACTGAAATCGCCCAAAAAACGGGCGGGGCCATTTGAAGCACGACTTTAGCCTGATTTGACATTTAGTGGCTGGCAGATCAGACGTGAACACTGATAACTGCTGTTGCCGTGATATAATTTTTTATAAATTTATTTAAAAAAAATTATACTTTTTTTTTATTTTTATTTTTTATAATTGATTAGAAAAAAAATCCCTTCCTTTTCCCGTTTGGCAGTGCGTCGCCCATATCGCCCTATTGAACAAGCCGTCCCTGGTGTGTGTGTATTGTGTGTGTCAACTCCAATGCGGGTGCGGTGGCATTATGCCCTGATAAGCCCTGGGCCTTGTTCCAATACTCTTAAACTGCATACGCCCTCCTAAATTTCATCCTCCCTTCATCCTTCCTAGAAGTAATCCCTGGACCCTTGTCAGACATGACTGGATTGGTGAAAGAAAATCATTGCAGTGAAAGCTAATCTGAAAATCTAAATCAATCAGTCAATCAATCATTCAAATTGTAGCTGCATATACTGTTGCTGCCATGAATGTGGGTCAGTTTTGCATTTGTACTCCTAATGATTAGGGTTAGGATTAGGAGTGGGTAAACTGATCCTAGATCTGTGCCTACAACCCAGGCAGCTTCTGCCCATAGCTCTCCCAGAGAGAGATGGTTTAACTTGGAGGGAGAGGGGATAGAAGGACTGTCTGCTGTTGCCATAGGGACAGGAAGCAAGCCAGGCACAGTGACCTGGGGATTTTAAGACCCTTTTGAAACAAGTGGTTTATTCAAAACAAAGCTGACAGATAAATAAAATACAAGAAACCATGCACAGAGCAAAATCAATACTCAAAAACAACATATTGACCTATATCATGCTGTATTAGCTACCATTGAAATGTGCTGTTCTTTCTCTCTTAAGCCTATTTATTTACATATGTCCCTTTGAATGAAAGGATGACTTTGAAACTAACTTCTATTGTTGAAAGAACCTGTATTGTCCTTCCAGAGATACAGTATATATGTGGAGAGAGCATAATGGCCTCATGCATGTTGCAATCACAATCTGGCACAGTTGATATAGTCAGTCATCTGTGCATTCTTATAAGTGTTCAACCTGAACGTCAACAACCTCCAGTCATGTGATGTAGGCCTAAGTGATTCCTGGTAGAAGTTATTGATAGGCTTAGATCTTGGCATTACTTTATTAGATTGAAAAGAGGGTTCTTTGCAGTTCACACACCATATGAAGTCCCAGGTGCATGGTGGGACAACCCCTCAATATTAGAAAAAGAAACTCCAGCACACTGGTCAGTCTATATTGTATGCTATGGGCCTATGCCAGTGTGCATGGGCGGACTGGTCTGGTCTGGTCCATTTTCAGTCTTGTGGGCCTGTTTAACTAGTTTTTTTGCGCAAAATTATAATTATCTGGCGAATAAAGGGGACCTTGAGGGGAAAAAATGGGCCAGTGTGGTGGCCTCAAGGAAAAAATGGTCCGGTTTGTCAGAAATGCCAGAGACGATTTCTGGTCCCAGTCCGCCCCTGCCAGTGTGTTTGAGTTTATTTTACTAGCACTGTTTTACTTGCCATGTCCTCTGTTGTGGGGATTCCTTCTCCTCTCCCAGCCAATAGAAATGGTTCCCTCTACAGCCATTTGAGGGTGATGCTGAAGAGCCATAATAAGGTGCTAGTCACTGCCTGAAATAGGCCTGAGCTAGAGACTGGAAGGATGAACTGGTGGAGGGGTGGAGGGGTGGACACTGTACACTGACAGGGGCTCACATTCCCTGAGAGAGAGCTGGGGAGAGGCGGAGGAGGGGAGGCAGAGGAGGGAAGGGGAGGAGAGGAGAAGAGTGAAAGGAGGGAGAGTAGAAAAGGGAGGGAAATGGGAGGATGATGCTGTCTCACACATACGCACACATGCATTCACACACACTTCCCCCCAGTCAAAGGCCTGAGGTGCTGCCAAAGTGGGAGGCCTACACTTGTCCCCTCAGACACTGGGACAGCCCCTAACTGCATGCCAACACAGGCTGAGATCAATGGGTGGCCTGACACTGTCAACTAGCAGGGATGTCACACTTTACAGTAGCAGAGAGAATGTTGGAGGTCTGGTTCAGCTTCCCACAGTTAGAATATGATCAATATATATAATGAATATCCCAATTATCAATCCAGTTAAGAAGTGCCTATCTGGACTAATAATCAATCACTCAATCTGACCTCCAATGACAGACAACTGGCTAAAATTGATTCATAGATAGACTGAAGTCCTAAAATCCATCCACCTCACTGATATTATGAGAACAAGTTGAGTTATAAACAAATTATATAATGTGACCACTGATGACGATCTTCAAAGTCCCTATCATCATACTATCTTATCATAAGCATTATTTCATCCAGTCCTGTTATGCAAGGGTTATATCAGATCAATGTGATGCATTGTTTTGTGGTCATTCTCAGAATTACAACAACTCGATATAAAGCCAACCCCATAAACTGTTGGACGCTTGCGTTGACCCAGTGATTCGCGAGCGTACACGTTGCCAGCCGCGCCACATCAACGCCAAACACCATTAGTGTCGTCACTGGTTCACACTCAAACCCATATACGTCATTGATGGAGAATTTTCGAGTTTTTCCCATTTTTGTCAATTTTATTTCCCGTGATGTTGCACATTTTGATTATCCCTCCCACTGGCTGTCGCTTATTCCCATTTTAGCCTATTTGTCCTAGAAGTGTTTTGGAATGGCATGTGAATACCATGAACAGCTGCAACGTTGCATAATCATGTTACCGATTATAGCTCTCAATACATAAACATAAAAAAACGTCGGCTTCATTAGCCTATAGGCCCATAATAATCTGTGTCGCTGTTGCTGCACGTTTCACCTACAGCCCTTCACCGTCATTCAATCATCTCAAATCTAAAGGAGGGCGTTGCATTGACTATATTGCGACCACATCTTACTGTTACACGGAAAACGAAATAATAGCCTAGGCTACATTCTTTCTTTTAAATCTAATTTGTACTACCCTCCTAATATTTCGCGGCCGAATCCTCTTCCAACGTTCAACCGCGCGCCACTATAGAAATACAGGTGCTCTAATTTCTGACGATCGCTCCAAACCCACTCCTCTCTTCTCCACAACACCCCGGATGTAAGCCTGCACACAGCGGTTGCTCCATACAGTACTGTACCGCGCAGCTCAGTAGCACCACAGAGAGACATTAACATGGCGCTGACAGCCACATAACGGTACCCACCATAACAATCATAATAACTAGATCAAATACAGCGGCGGGACATGTGAGCGGGTCAACCTCAAGACAGCAGGTAGGTGCAGTTCTAGTATTCGATAAACGCTCTGCGATGTGCGATTTTGTGAAATATGGTATGCAGAAAACTGCTCTCCTTAATAGCGAAATAAGGGTTAGCTCCGTCCCTCCCATTTAGTAACCTAGGCTTATAGTTCTACAGTTATACACCACGGGCACTGATAGCCATTTGTTCTTCTCTACAAGACAGTAGGGAATAGCCTACATCTGTCGTTGGGAGCGAGCATATGTTATCATGGCTACAGGCTGTAGGGTTGGGTACGTTCGACGACCGCTGTCCTTGGTGTTGAAACGGGGTGCGCACCTCACCGCGAAATGCTGTCTGCATTTTGTAGCCTAAATAGACGATGGTCAGTGGCTGCATATATGGTGAACCATTCAATCAATGGAGTTTTAAGAACACGGATGTTTGTTTGTTGTCAGGGGGTCATATTCTTAAACAGTGTTTGACATTATCCTTGGTGGCAATAAGGATGTTATTTCACCAGACGGGCCGTGTAGGCTGTATGATGATTGTGGTGTTGGAGATGAGATGAGAGTTCAGTAGGCTAGTACAGTAGGCTACAGTAGGCGGTTTGGTTGAACAGATGGTGAGTTCAATGTGTCTCCAGGATTAGAAGGTGTGTAGAGGGAAATTAAAAGTGGTATGCTGCTGGGGTCTAGCTCTTAGCCTAATCCTGCTATAAAGGATAGAAGGCTAATTTACATAGGAACAGAATGTAGCCTATTCCTCGAGTGTCATCGGCACATAATAATGTTGCAAATCAATGACAGGTAGGCCTAAATAATAATAATAATAATAGTAATAATGATAATGTAATTACATTGTAATAGTCCTTTTTATATATTTTACCTCTCCAGTTTTAGTGTGAGGATATTTATGAGTTCCTGCAGCTATTTTGTTGTGACTGTTTTAAACTGATGTCATGTGCCTCATCTTCAGGAGAAGGCATTGATTCAATAACACTACTACCACAGTGGCACCATTCTCTTTCTCTGTCCCCATCCCTGTCCCTGTCCGACTGCCCCCAACACTCAGACAAGGATCCCTATGGCAACTGGGGTAGAGGCCCCAGGCTAGGCTGCTTGCGCCTCGTGGTAATACACTATACAAAAGTATGTTAACAACCCTTCAAATTAGTGGATTCGGCTATTTCTGCCACACCCATTGCTGACAGGTGTGTAAACCGGAGCACACAGCCATGCAATCTCCATAGACAAACATTGGCAGTAGAATGGCCTTACTGGGGGCCTCCAGAGGCGTGCAGCGGTCTAAGGCACTGCATCGCAGTGCTTGAGGCGTCACTACAGACCTGGGTTCGATCCCAGGCTGTGTCACAACCGGCCGTGACCGGGAGTCCCATAGGGCGGTGCACAGTTGGCCCAGCGTCATCCGGGTTAGGGGAGGGTTTGGCCTCCTTACTTGGCTCATCGCGTTCTAGCGACTCCTTGTGGATGGCCGGGCACCTGAAGGCTGACTTCGGTCATCAGTTGAACAGTGTTTCCTCCGACACATTGGTGCAGCTGGCTTCCGGGTTAAGCGGGCGGGTGTTAAGAAGCCCGGTTTGGCGGGTCATGTTTCGGAGGACGCATGACTCAACCTTCGCCTCTCCTGAGCCCGTTGGGGAGTTGCAGCGATGAGACAAGATCGAATTTGGGCAGAAAAAAGGGGGTAAAAAAATAAATAAAAATAAAAATAGAATTGCCTTACTGAAGAACTCAGTGACTTTCAACGTGGCACCGTCATAGGATGCCACGTTTCCAACAAGTCAGTTCGTCAAATTTCTGCCCTGCTAGAGGTGTCCCGGTCAACAGTAAGTGCTGTTATTGTGAAGTGGAAACGTCTAGGAGCAACAACGGCTCAGCCGCGAAGTGGTAGGCTACACAAGCTCACAGAACAGAACCGCTGAAGCGCGTAGCGTGTACAAATGGTCCTTCTTTGGTTGCAACACTCACTACCGAGTTCCAAACTGCCTCTGGAAGCAATGTCAGCACAATAACTGTCAGTTGGGAGTTTCATGAAATGGGTTTCCATGGCTGAGCAGCCGCACACAAGCCTAAGATCACCATGCACAATGCCAAGCGTCGGCTGGAGTATCTTTGGACTCTGGAGCAGTGGAAACGCGTTCTCTGGAGTGATGAATCACACTTCACCCTCTGGCAGTCTGATGGACGAATCTGGGTTTGGCGAATACCAGGAGAATGCTACCTGCCCCAATGCGTAGTGCCAACTGTAAAGTTTGGTGGAGGAGGAATAATGGTCTGGCGCTGTTTTTCATGGTTCGGGCTAGGCCCCTTAGTTCCAGTGAAGGGAAATCTTAACGCTACAGTATACAATGATGTTCTAGATGATTCTATGGTTCCGACTTTGTGGCAACAGTTTGGTGAAGGCCCTTTCCTGGTTCAGCATGACAATGCCCCCGTGCACAAAGCGAGGTCCATACAGAAATTGTTTGTCGAGATCGGTGTGGAAGAACTTGACTGGCCTGCACAGAGGCCTGACCTCAACCCCATCGAACACCTTTAGGATGAATTGGAACGCCGACTGCGAGCCAGGCCTAATCGCTCAACATCAGTGCCCAACCTCACTAATGCTCTTGTGGCTGAATGGAAGCAAGTCCCCGCAGCAATGTTCCAACATCTAGTGGAAGGCCTTCCCAGAAGAGTGGATGGCTGTTATAGCAGCAAAGGGGGGACCAACTCCATATTAATGCCCATGATTTTGGAATGAGATGTTCGATAAGCAGGTGTCCACATACTTTTGGTCCTGTAGTGTAATATAATACACACACGCGCACACACAGTCGCTGGTTATCCGGTCGCTAATGTATTCAGCAGCGAGCACAACAGCTTTGCATAATCATCAAAGCTAGAGGGTGCTCCGCATGCAGTAGCCCTAATAATAACCTTTGAAGTTATCAGAACATTAATTCCACTAATATTAGACTCTAATGCTAGAACAGAGTAGACATGGGCCTCTAATATAGACCTGTTTATGTGTGTCTTGTAGTATTGGTATAGGGGCTTGGAGAATGAATGACATTGGTAAGGAATGCATGACACATGAATTGCTATATTTGGCCTGTGGCTATACTAGGCTATCATGGTGTGTGCATGCCTTAAGGATGTGTCGCTGATATATTCATGGGCTTCACATTGTGAGAGGCCACTTATCTAGTCACATCTTTCACACTGACTTTGTATGTCTTTAACATCTCTATCACTGTTGATACAGTAGGAGGGGAGATAACAGTGTTGTTTCATATGTAGTAATCGTTGGAATCTTTTTTGAATGGTTAGATGTGTGTGTGTGTGTGTGTGTGTGTGTGTGTATGTGTACGCCTCTGTAAGACTGGAAGTTTGAACCCAGTGTGTCTGGGAGACTTACAGAGATCGATTCTGATGATGGAGGGAAAGATTGGAGGAGCATGTAGATGAACTAGACCCAGATAGAGGAGAGGAGAGGAGGAGGAGAGGAGAGGGAGAGAGAGGGGGATGACAGGATGAGAAGATGAGCAGAGAGGCCTGTCTGGAGAGGAGAGAGGACAGAGTGAGTGTGACAGACACGTCTTCATAGGTCACAGATTTGCATATCTGTGTTTCACTGTGCTTGTGTTTTTTCAGCATGACCCACTGTGTGTGTGTGTGTGTGTGTGGTGTGTGTGTGCGTGTCATGACTCGGTATTTGTGTGTGTGTCATGACTCGGTGTGTGGGTGTTGGTGTGGGTGTGTGGCATGACTCTGTGTGTGTGTGTGTGTGTTCTGCATGACTCGGGGGGCTGTAGCAATGCAAATGTCACGTGGGGTTGGATCATGTCTGTCCCTCTACCCAGCCAGCCAGCCGGAGGAGAGCTCCACTCCACAATAACCTAGTTATTCCCTCCCTCTAGACATTCATTTACGGTCAAATTTGCATTCCCCCTCCACCCTACGGGTAAGATTATAATTGGGGGAGGGTAAACTGATCCTATATCTGTGCAGACAGACAACTTCGACTTTGATTCAACACTACTGTATGTGTGACAGAGAAGACTATTCTCTCTGTAGCTCCAATGGCTAAGTCGGGGGGTTGCATTGAGATCAGAGTGCACTGATGAGAGGAAGTGTGTGTGTTTATGTGTTTGAGTGCAAGATAAAAGCTGTAGAGAGAAAGAGCAAGTGTGTGTGTGTTTGTGTGTGTGTGTGTGTGTGTGTGTGTGTGTATCTGCCAGTGGGCTGGGTGTTGGGGGCTTAGCATCAGAGGGCAGTGATGAGAGGGCTATTGGACCCTGAATTCCAAGGGATGCCCTCAGGCTATTCTGCTGCTGCCCTGAACTGGCATTACTGCTCTGCAACTCACTGCCTGTCCTAGGGAATTACTGTTTCAGAGAGTGTGTGTGTGTGTGTGTATGTATGTATGTGTGTGTGTGTGTGTGTGTGCGTGTGCATGTGCGGTAGAGAAAGAGAGACAGTGTGTTTGCGTGTGCATGTGTTTGTGTGTGTGTGTAGGGTAGGCCTTACTCAACCTTACTCAATCACTAAACCGTCTGATGACGTGCGAGTGAGTAAGTGTCAAATCAAATCAAATCAAACGTTATTTGTCACATGCGCCGAATACAACAGGTGTAGACCTTACAGTGAAATGCTTACTTACAAGCCCTTAACCAACAAGAAATAAAAGTAACAAATAATTAAAGAGCAGCAGTAAAATAACAATAGCGAGGCTATATACAGGGGGTACCGTTACAGAGTCAATGTGCAGGGGCACTGGTTAATTCCAGCATAATTGAGCGTAATTCCAGTGTAATCGCTATTAAAGTGATAGCTGTTTAGAATGGGCAGGTTTAAAAAGACAATTGGTCTGGATGTTGTGTCTCGCCTCTGCAGTACTCCATAGTAGTTACATAGGAAGTCCAGTGAAGCACTAAACTGACCGCTGCCTTGTGATTTCATCAATCAGAACACCTATTTTTGCCATCTACAGTAAGAACACCTGCTGGGAAAGCCATTCAGGGATTTAAAAGATCCAGGCCAGTATTCACAAAGCGTACGAGTAAGAGTGCTGATCTAGGATACGTTTTGCCTTTTAAATCATGCAAAAATCAGTTTTAAAGCTAATATCCTGCAATTCTACACATTTTGTAATGACTTATGTCATGTAAAAATAGTTAGCTGACATGGCTAATTGAGTGACTGACATAAGAAGAAAATAACTGCTGATGCACAACCAAATTTCGAAATTGCACACGGTGTATTCTACTATTCTCAATAGTAAGTTGAGAACCCGACTGATTACCACTCATTACCTGTATTAACTGCACCTGTTTGAACTCGTTACCTGTATAAAAGACACCTGTCCACACACTCAATCAAACAAACTCCAACCTCTCCACAATGGCCAAGACCAGAGAGCTGTGTAAGGACATCAGGGATAAAATTGTAGACCTGCACCAGGCTGGGAAGACTGAATCTGCAATAGGTAAGCAGCTTGGTTTGAATAAATCAACTGTTGGTGCAATTATTAGAAAATGGAAGAAGTTCAAGATGACGGTCAATCACCCTCGGTCTGGGGCTCCATGCAAGATCTCACCTCATGGGGAATCAATGATCATGAGGAAGGTGAGGGATCAGCCCAGAACTACACGGCAGGACCTGGTCAATGACCTGAAGAGAGCTGGGACCACAGTCTCAAAGAAAACCATTAGTAAAACACTATGCTGTCATGGATTAAAATCCTGCAGCGCAGGCAAGGTCCCCCTGCTCAAGCCAGCACATGTCCAGGCCCGTCTGAAGTTTGCCAATGACCATCTGGATGATCCAGAGGAGGAATGGGAGAAGGTCATGTGGTCTGATGAGACAAGAATATAGCTTTTTGGTCTAAACTCCACTTGCCGTGTTTGGAGGAAGAAGAAGGATGAGGACAACCCCAAGAACACCATCCCAACCGTGAAGCATGGAGGTGGAATCATCATTCTTTGGGGATGCTTTTCTGCAAAGGGGACAGGACGACTGCACCGTATTGAGGGGAGGATGGATGGGGCCATGTATCGCGAGATCTTGGCCAACAACCTCCTTCCCTCAGTAAGAACATTGAAGATGTGTCGTGGCTGGGTCTTCCAGCATGACAACGACCCGAAACACACAGCCAGGGCAACTAAGGAGTGGCTCCGTAAGAAGCATCTCAAGGTCCTGGAGTGGCCTAGCCAGTCTCCAGACCTGAACCCAATAGAAAATCTTTGGAGGGAGCTGAAAGTCCGTATTGCCCATCGACAGCCCCGAAACCTGAAGGATCTGGAGAAGGTCTATATGGAGGAGTGGGCCAAAATCCCTGCTGCAGTGTGTGCAAACCTGGTCAAGACCTACAGGAAACATATGATCTCTGTAATTGCAAACAAAGGTTTCTGTACCAAATATTAAGTTCTGCTTTTCTGATGTATCAAATACTTATGTCATGCAATAAAATGCAAATTAATTACTTAAAAATCATACAATGTGATTTTCTGGATTTTTGTTTTAGATTCTGTCTCTCACGGTTGAAGGGTACCTATGATAAAAATTACAGACCTCTACATGCTTTGTAAGTAGTAAAACCTGCAAAATTGGCAGTGTATCAAATACTTGTTCTCCCCACTGTATATTTAGACCTGTTGTGACATATATTGCATTATTTTATGGCTGGTTATGACACCTATGTAAGAGTGTCAAAACCCACAAAACCTACCACACAAGGCAAAACATTCCATTACACCATAGCCTACTTGTCAACAGTATGTTTATGTTATATAACATTTTCTGAAATTTACCATATTCAATTATCATTGTAATTGCACACAAATTGATGTCAGACATGCACCTACCCCAATGCTCTGTTGCTGATGACTGGGATGAATGCAGGAGCAGATTTCAGGAGCAGGACAAGACACCCTCTTTGTGACTGATGACTGACATAAGGGCTTCTTGACAGTGTCATAAAGTGTATTTTCTTAGTCAAAGTAAAGTGACACAGGAGGGTCATAATGCTTCTTGACAGTGTCATAAAGTGTATTTTCTTAGTCCAAGTAAAGTGACACAGGAGGGTCATAATGCTTCTTGACAGTGTCATAAAGTGCATTGTCTTAGTCCAAGTAAAGTGACAAAGGATGGTCATAATGCTTCATGACAGTGTCATAAAGTGTATGTTCTGCTAGTTATTTAAAATATGATGAAAAAAAACATGACTGTGAACAGAATTCATTACAACAACAACAACAAAGGACTTAAGAAACAAACTTTCAAACGAAAATAAACTTCTTGGCAGGGAAAAAAAACATTTGAATAAATGTGGGTTTTGATAAAGAAATTACTCAATATACAGGTGTAAATATATGGGTCATGACAGTGTTATGACCATATTATGACAGGTTATGACAATTTATGCCAGCTGTTATGACATATTATGACATGGTTATGACCATGTCATAACATGTTATGATGCTGGGTGTCAAGTAAGGTGTTAACAAAAAAGGTATATATACACTGGGTTCAAAGGCACTTAAATGTTTTGTCTTGCCCATTCACCCTTTGAATGGCACACATACACAATGTATGTCAATTGTCTCAAGGATAAAAAATCCTTCTTTAACCTGTCTCCTCCCCTTCATCTACACTGATTGAAGTGGATTTAACAAGTGACATCAATAAGGGATCATTGCTTTCACCTGGATTCACCTGGTCAATCTATGTTATGGAAAGGGCAGGTGTTCTTAATGTTTTTTATTCTCAGTGTATATATGACTGTAAGTCGCTTTGGATAAAAGCGTCTGCTAAATGGCATATTATATTATTATTATAATTATATATATATTATTTTGGTCGGGGGCCCCCTAGTGGCCGGGTGCCCTAAGCGACCGATTGTGTTGCTTATGCCTGAAACCGGCCCTGCACAAGCGTACAATAGAGTCAAGACACATCTTGACTGCACTCTGGTCATGAAGGCCTTATTATACATATTTCCCATTTAAGTCTGTTCTTTAAATGAACTTTAAGCGTACTCCTCACGTAGCATTAGAATAGGATCATAAAGGATCATACGCCGAGCCTCATACACATCTAAATGCCAGGAGGTCTGCACAAGGCTATTGTATGACATGCCTGTGCATTCCTACAGCGTAATTAGAGGTCTCTATTGTTCACCTCTGGGAGACTTCTCTACCTTTCCTCTTCATACCTAATATACCTCAGGCAAGCAGATGGTACCATAGACTTCTTAACAAGCTATAACTGCTGCCGCAAAACACCATCCTGGATGAATAGCAGTAATATTTAGCATTCCATGATGGAGATATTGCTTTGCCACAGAACAC
Organism: Coregonus lavaretus; assembly: GCF_964263955.1. Lineage (NCBI taxonomy): Eukaryota > Metazoa > Chordata > Actinopteri > Salmoniformes > Salmonidae > Coregonus > Coregonus lavaretus. The sequence goes on from NC_140020.1 coordinate 31,294,105, forward strand.
ATCTCTCTTATTCTCTCTCATTCTTTCTCCCCCTCTATCTCTCTTTACCCACCCATCTCTCTCTCTCTCTCTCTCTCTCTCTCTCTCTCTCTCTCTCTCTCTCTCTCTCTCTCTGTCTCTCTCTCTCTCTCTCTCTCTCTCTCTCTCTCTCTCTCTCTCTCTCTCTCTCTCTCTCTCTCTCTCTCCATTGATTTTTAATGAATACATTAACACTGAGTGAATTATCATCTCGCCTAGTTTAATACAGTGCGATGTCGTTGTTTGAGATGCACTGTGTTGTAGGCCCAACTTACGGAATAGAAGTCCAGATAATGTTTTACAAGATGCAACAAGGTCATGCGTAGCAAATGCAGGCTGTTGCGATGCACAATACCGTTTTGCAGTCTGTTGCTTGTCTAGGCCTATCTGTTTTAAACCATGTATCCTGTCTGAGCATAGCAGAGTAGTTTCTAAAGACAAACAGGTGATATATGATATATATATATATATATATATATATATATATATATATATATATATATATATATATATATATATTATATCATTTATATGATATATAAATGATATAATATTCCCTGTAACATCAGAACAATTTCAGTTCAAGTTTTATTACATACATACAGTGGGGAAAAACATTTTTAGTCAGCCACCAATTGTGCAAGTTCTCCCACTTAAAAAGATGAGAGAGGCCTGTAATTTTCATCATAGGTACACGTCAACTATGACAGACAAATTGAGGGAAAAAAATCCAGAAAATCACATTGTAGGATTTTTTATTAATTTATTTGCAAATTATGGTGGAAAATAAGTATTTGGTCACCTACAAACAAGCAAGATTTCTGGCTCTCACAGACCTGTAACTTCTTCTTTAAGAGGCTCCTCTGTCCTCCACTCGTTACCTGTATTAATGACACCTGTTTTAACTTGTTATCAGTATAAAAGACACCTGTCCACAACCTCAAACAGTCACACTCCAAACTCCACTATGGCCAAGACCAAAGAGCTGTCAAAGGACACCAGAAACAAAATTGTAGACCTGCACCAGGCTGGGAAGACTGAATCTGCAATAGGTAAGCAGCTTGGTTTGAAGAAATCAACTGTGGGAGCAATTATTAGGAAATGGAAGACATACAAGACCACTGATAATCTCCCTCGATCTGGGGCTCCACGCAAGATCTCACCCCGTGGGGTCAAAATGATCACAAGAACGGTGAGCAAAAATCCCAGAACCACACGGGGGGACCTAGTGAATGACCTGCAGAGAGCTGGGACCAAAGTAACAAAGCCTACCATCAGTAACACACTACGCCGACAGGAACTCAAATCCTGCAGTGCCAGACGTGTCCCCCTGCTTAAGCCAGTACGTGTCCAGGCCCATCTGAAGTTTGCTAGTGTGCATTTGGATGATCCAGAAGAGGATTGGGAGAATGTAATATGGTCAGATGAAACCAAAATAGAACTTTTTGGTAAAAACTCAACTCGTCGTGTTTGGAGGATGTAGTGTATTAGGATTATGTCTTTGTTAATGGTTTTTCATGAAGAAATGGAATGTTGTTTATGTTAGTTCAAAAGTAGCCAGTTGTAGGGTGACGCCCCAGGGGAGACAGGTGATTGGACAGCAGAGGGAGCAACCCATATTTTTACATTGTTTATAAGTATATGCTGGAGGCACGGGGTGTTAGAAACAGACAGATTAGTTTGGGACACTGTTTCTCCAGACACTGCGGGTCTGTAAACTTATGCTGACATCTTGTGATATGAATAAAACTTCTGATCAAAGTGCAGTCTAAGCGGACTCTTTGTTTGACAGCAATAACCACCAGCATCCCACTTCTGACACGATAGACGACAAGGACAAAGAATGCTGAGTTGCATCCAAAGAACACCATACCTACTGTGAAGCATGGGGGTGGAAACATCATGCTTTGGGGCTGTTTTTCTGCAAAGGGACCAGGACGACTGATCCGTGTAAAGGAAAGAATGAATGGGGCCATGTATCGTGAGATTTTGAGTGAAAACCTCCTTCCATCAGCAAGGGCATTGAAGATGAAACGTGGCTGGGTCTTTCAGCATGACAATGATCCCAAACACTCCGCCCGGGCAACGAAGGAGTGGCTTCGTAAGAAGCATTTCAAGGTCCTGGAGTGGCCTAGCCAGTCTCCAGATCTCAACCCCATAGAAAATCTTTGGAGGGAGTTGAAAGTCTGTGTTGCCCAGCGACAGCCCCAAAACATCACTGCTCTAGAGGAGATCTGCATGGAGGAATGGGCCAAAATACCAGCAACAGTGTGTGAAAACCTTGTGAAGACTTACAGAAAACGTTTGACCTGTGTCATTGCCAACAAAGGGTATATAACAAAGTATTGAGAAACTTTTGTTATTGACCAAATACTTATTTTCCACCATAATTTGCAAATAAATTCATAAAAAATCCTACAATGTGATTTTCTGGATTTTTTTTCTCATTTTGTCTGTCATAGTTGACGTGTACCTATGATGAAAATTACAGGCCTCTCTCATCTTTTTAAGTGGGAGAACTTGCACAATTGGTGGCTGACTAAATACTATTTTTCCCCACTGTACAATACAAACTGAACTCCATGAGCGTTTACAACAAAATAAAAACAAAGATGTGCTGCGATCTTGAAGATTTAAAGTGACTCATTGAAATTATATGACCCAGGCTGTGACAGTAGTATTTAAAGCCAACCATATCCCTTACCCTGACCCCACTGACAACCCCACAGCCCCTGTCACACTGCACTCATCCTCTTAGGAAACATCTGGTTGGTGCTAATGTTACAGAAACACTAGGCTTCATGAAAAGCAACACATTTTTTTCAAAATAGCATCCCAAACATTGGCAGCATCTCATAACTATAGGCTACATGTCAGCATCCCAAACATTGGAACCATCTCAAAATTACAGGCTAGTTGGCTACGTGTCGTCCGACATATGCAAGAGCCTAGAATTCCAATTATATATGAGACATTAATTAGTAAAAATCAATCTGGTCAGCATGACACAAGACAGATAACCTTCAGTATGCTAAGCTAATTATACTGAATGGAATGGATGGCTTTCTGGTTTGATGCAGTTAGGTATACAATGATACATGCATTGATTTATGCATGCTATAATTAACATGTTATATGTTATTTTCAACAGGGTCTTCATTCCGAGTCTGAATAGAATTGATAGTATTCTATTCTTTAATCATTATGCAATCACCAGCAAAATAGGGATGTTGTTCAAATGTCAGCTGACGTGCGATTATAAAGAAAGATTGTTAACAAAGAACAATACACAGAGATTAGAGAGGCTTTAGCAGACAGACCCTGACATCAGGATATAGCATGACAATCCTAGAGATCCTTCCCACGTCAACCTTGAGGAGACTTTGCTGTGGATTAAGCAACTCGCATGCCCCGCCCACCTGAGGATCTGTCTTATTCAGCCATCTATTTCCTGTGTTTGAAGGATTCAAAATCCACTTGTCACTTAAATCTTGCTGAGTTGATTGCTTTCATTTGACTCCTGCAACAATTTCATACTCTTGCTTGTGCCTTACGTTTTTTCCGGAAATGTTTGTAATGACCTGTCAAACATACCCCAGTAATTGTCTCCTGAGTGGCGCAGTGGTCTAAGACACTGCATCGCAGTGCTAACTGTGCCACTAGAGATCCTGGTTCAAATCCAGGCTCTGTCGCAGCCGGCCGCGACCGGGAGACTCATGGGCGGCGCACAAGTCGTCCAGGGTAGGGGAGGGAATGGCCGGCAGGGATGTAGCTCAGTTGATAGAGCATGGCGTTTGCAACGCCAGGGTTGTGGGTTCGATTCCCACGGGGGGCCAGTATAAAAAATAAATAAATATGTATTCACTAACTGTAAGTCACTCTGGATAAGAGCGTCTGCTAAATGACTTAAATGTAATGGCTGGGGTGTGTTTGACAGGAATACATTGTCTTTCTGTTGTGTCTATAAGAACGCTGAAGCTTTGTCTGGGATTTAACGCATCATCTCGACACTGACATCACAAGAAAAAAAAGAAAGATAACTTTATTTTGATGGGTGTTCATTTTATTTGTTGAATTGACAAAAGTAATAATTTAATACAGTTGAAATGTTTACAAATTAGATTAGCTGAAATGAAAGCAACTTCTGAAAATGAACACTCGGATTATAGTGGTATTATGTCTGATCTCGCAAATAATCTAGAGTATGTATAGATATATATAATCTAGAGCCAAGTGTGTTTTTAATCCGAGGGTATCCTGCTATTGACACGCTTGTTGAATTATGCAACAGAACGTGACAACAATGAGGCAGTCTAGACTGCACAGGTGAGTGCAGTAAGGCCTAGACAGAGCACGTTTTTTGGTGGTTGCAGCCCTGTTCCACCCCTTTATGTTAATGTTTTCATATTTGCAAATACACCCAACAAATGAGGCACATATAATTTTCTTTATTTTAACACAAAATATATTTAAAAAAAATACCTGATACCATTAGAAAATGAATGAGAGCATTCTAATAAATTGAATACTTGAATTCCCACCAAAATCCCTGAACTCCATTCATTAGTTGTCCATGCCAGTAAAATGTTTTATGTGCTATAATTCAGTCAATATCTGATGGATTGTAAAAAAATCAAAAAGCTTGGAGTATCTTCATCCATTAACCAACTGTTGCATTTATTATATAGAATTGTTTTAAAAACCTTTTAACAGTTTTGATGACCGTTGCTAATGGATTCAGAGTATAGGCTTAGTCCAGTCCTGTTGTTGGCTGATGTCTTGGTTCTAGGTTTGAGGTCTGGTGTTGGCTGGTGTTGGGATCTATTGGTTCTAGGTATGAGGTCTGGTGTTGGCTGGTGTTGGGATCTATTGGTTCTAGGTATGAGGTCTGGTGTTAGCTGGTGTTGGGATCTATTGGTTCTAGGTATGAGGTCTGGTGTTGGCTGGTGTTGGGATCTATTGGTTCTAGGTATGAGGTCTGGTGTTAGCTGGTGTTGGGATCTATTGGTTCTAGGTATGAGGTCTGGTGTTGGCTGGTGTTGGAATCTCTTGGTTCTAGGTATGAGGTCTGGTGTTAGCTGGTGTTGGGATCTATTGGTTCTAGGTATGAGGTCTGGTGTTGGCTGGTGTTGGGATCTATTGGTTCTAGGTATGAGGTCTGGTGTTAGCTGGTGTTGGGATCTATTGGTTCTAGGTATGAGGTCTGGTGTTGGCTGGTGTTGGGATCTATTGGTTCTAGGTATGAGGTCTGGTGTTAGCTGGTGTTGGGATCTCTTGGTTCTAGGTTTGGATCTGTTGTTGACTGGTGTTGGGATCCAGAGCCGGCTCTATGGGGTGGCAAATCCAGGCATGGACCCCCCAGATAGAATTTGTGCCCCCCCCCCCCCCCCCCCCCCCCCCCCCAGCTTTGTTTCCACATAATAAATGGTATATGAATTACAATGCCCGGTCAATGTATCGTTTGTCAATGTATCGTTGTCGGGCCTTCCAGTAGCGCAGACCGGAACAGAGGCTATGTGCTCATGATCTGAGGAGGGGATGTAATAATGTAATATTTAATAGTTAAAATCAAAATATGCATTCTGATTGGGCACCTAGCCATACAATGTCATAAGGTACCGCCTTCGTTACCTTGGTTAGAAAAGCTCATTAGATCCCACCCAGGGCAGGGTCAAATTGACAGTTTTTTCTCTCACAGAGGGAAAAAGTAATTCACTTTTCCAGACAGCTACAGCTAATTATAAGCTAGCTAGTAGCTACTAGCTTCATAACGTTTTGGTAGCGGCGAGCTGAATAATTATAGCTGGCTAATTAGCATGGATATCCGAAAATGGCTGGGCACTGCCAAGAGCAAAAAAACTGAGGACCACCATGTCGTGTGCGATGCCGAGCTCACCGAAAAGCCTGTTGACCCGACCTCCAAATGTTATACCCGCCCATCCCCCACACTGCCTGCTGATCAACAACATCGAGAAGCACCAACAGCACAAGGGTAATATCACAACAAGCACCTGCACCTTCGTTACCCCAGTAACTAGCACCTGACGACCTGTTGGATCGAACCAAAACTGAACCAGTGGAAGCAGAGTTTATTGAGTCTTGCTAAATGAAATCGCAACTACAGCCAGCAACAACAAATGGAATCCACTCAGTGGTCTTCAAAGATACGGTGGGCCTTTGTCAGCAATGCCGACTATGCTGTTGGCACTGAAACATGGATTTGGATTAACATTTGGGACATCTACAGCAATGAGCGAAAATACCTTCTCCGCTCTGAAGAACGTATTCAGTGAACACAGACGCAGCATGTTACATCAACAAAAAGCCCAGCTTGTTCAGCTGGCATTTGAGAGGGACCTGACAAATACATTTAGCCAGGAAGGAGAATGGAAACTTCACATGAGGTTCAACACAGCATGGAGGAGGCTGCAACTCGTCTAAATGGTAACCTTTATGGCCCTGGCCGCCGTGTCAGAATGACTAATTCATTGGTTTTCCTTCATGGAAGCCTATTGGTTGTTTGGCAGATTTTTGAATGTAATTGGCTGGTGTTGGGATCTCTTGGTTCTAGGTTTGGTGTCTGGTGTTGGGATCTCCTTGTTATGAGAAAGGTTGGGACTCTCTATCTGGTACAGTGGGGGAAAAAAGTATTTAGTCAGCCACCAATTGTGCAAGTTCTCCCACTTAAAAAGATGAGAGAGGCCTGTAATTTTCATCATAGGTACACGTCAACTATGACAGACAAAATGAGAAAGAAAAATCCAGAAAATCACATTGTAGGATTTTTAATGAATTTATTTGCAAATTATGGTGGAAAATAAGTTTTCACACACTGTTGCTGGTATTTTGGCCCATTCCTCCATGCAGATCTCCTCTAGAGCAGTGATGTTTTGGGGCTGTTGCTGGGCAACACGGACTTTCAACTCCCTCCAAAGATTTTCTATGGGGTTGAGATCTGGAGACTGGCCAGGCCACTCCAGGACCTTGAAATGCTTCTTACGAAGCCACTCCTTCGTTGCCCGGGCGGTGTGTTTGGGATCATTGTCATGCTGAAAGACCCAGCCACGTTTCATCTTCAATGATGTTTCCACCCCCATGCTTCACAGTAGGTATGGTGTTCTTTGGATGCAACTCAGCATTCTTTGTCCTCCAAACATGACGAGTTGTGTTTTTACCAAAAAGTTCTATTTTGGTTTCATCTGACCATATGACAATCTCCCAATCCTCTTCTGGATCATCCAAATGCACACTAGCAAACTTCAGACGGGCCTGGACACGTACTGGCTTAAGCAGGGGGACACGTCTTGCACTGCAGGATTTGAGTCCCTGCGGCGTAGTGTGTTACTGATGGTAGGCTTTGTTACTTTGGTCCCAGCTCTCTGCAGGTCATTCACTAGGTCCCCCCATGTGGTTCTGGGATTTTTGCTCACCGTTCTTGTGATCATTTTGACCCCACAGGGTGAGATCTTGCGTGGAGCCCCAGATCGAGGGAGATTATCTGTGGTCTTGTATGTCTTCCATTTCCTAATAATTGCTCCCACAGTTGATTTCTTCAAACCAAGCTGCTTACCTATTGCAGATTCAGTCTTCCCAGCCTGGTGCAGGTCTACAATTTTGTTTCTGGTGTCCTTTGACAGCTCTTTGGTCTTGGCCATAGTGGAGTTTGGAGTGTGACTGTTTGAGGTTGTGGATAGATGTATTTTATACTGATAACAAGTTCAAACAGGTGCCATTAATACAGGTAACGAGTGGAGGACAGAGGAGCCTCTTAAAGAAGAAGTTACAGGTCTGTGAGAGCCAGAAATCTTGCTTGTTTGTAGGTGACCAAATACTTATTTTCCACCATAATTTCCAAATAAATTCATAAAAAATCCTACAATGTGATTTTCTGGAATTTTTTTCCTCAAATTGTCTGTCATAGTTGACGTGTACCTATGATGAAAATTACAGGCCTCTCTCATCTTTAAGTGGGAGAACTTGCACAATTGGTGGCTGACTAAATACTTTTTTTCCCCACTGTATCTCTGGTCTCAGAACATTGGCTACTATTATTGTGGGTCTCCCGATATACAGTATATCCTAAGATTTTTAGACCGCTGGTTTATGGGGTCCTATTTTAGGTTTAGTCACTGGTGATTTTTGGGGACATCAGTGTTTAGTGCTAGCTGTGTCATCATAGCATTAGGTTAGCTGAATGTTATCACTTCAAGTATGTCACTACTATTGTTAGTGGACTCAAGACATGAAGGTAGGATGACTTGCATTTGTTAGCATACCAATGACACTGTCTTTCATAACACTTTATTGAGACCAAGGAACTCCTCCTCTATAACACCGTCCTCTCTGCTCTCTCTTTCCTCTTTCCTCTATCTCCTCTCTCTGCTCGCTCTCTGCCCTCTATCCTTTTGTCTCTCCTCTTCCCGTGCTCGCTCTCTCTATCGCTCGCTCTCCCTCTCCCTCTCCCCTCTCTCTCTGTGCTCTGAGGGTATGAAAGATGCTGCAGCCTCTCCTTCAGCTACAGCATCCCTCACATGGAGCTCTAGCTGGTCTAAATGTAGGGTGGTCTGTCCTCCTAACCATAGATGACCTTCTGTGATGTGATGTATTAGAATGTGTGTGTGTGTGTGTGTGTGTGTGTGTGTGTGTGTGTGTGTGTGTGTGTGTGTGTGTGTGTGGAGGGGGTTCTTTAGATGGACAGGATAGGAGAGGGTTAATGAGATAATGATGGACATTTAAAATGGGGTCAATAGCTACTGAAGACACATGGGAAGGGAGCTGTACTGTAGTTAACATATTTATTTGTCTACCACACACACACAGATACACACCCTGGTTCTCTAGAGATGCATGTACAAGCAAAACATTTTGCAAAACAAGCACCACTACTGTGCATACTTGCCAGGAAGTCAGTTTATTCTGAGCAGCTCAGAAACACACACACACACACACACACACACACACACACACACACACACACACGCACGCACGCACGCACGCACACACACACACACACACACACACACGCACGCACGCACGCACGCACGCACGCACACGCACACACGCACACGCACACACACACACACACACACACACACACACACTGGCAGGCCTCTAATGACGTGGTGTATGGCTGAGAGTACAGATGCGCTGACTGAATAGATTAAAGCATTCATCCAATGACACAGCTGTGCTCTCTTTGATGCAAAGGCATGAAACTGCATGAAATTACTACAAAAGAGGGAAGCTGAGTCTTTAGAGTGAGTCTTTAGAGTGTGTGTGTTTGTGTGTGTGTGTGTGCGCACGCATGTGTGTGTTTGTGTGTGTGTGTTACTTTATCCCACTCTTGCTTACAATGAGACTGCTGTTCAAAGGACTTGGACTTACCGATGCATGTCTAAAGCAAGGCATGAACCCACAGCCACAGGGCAGTGTGTTAGAATTTACTTCGCAGCTATTTGCCAAAGGCCAAAGCAATTGGTTATTAGAGTAGTGCTGTAAATGCAGCGCTTTTATTGCCATGGCTGTCTGGTGGGAAGGGATGGATGGGGATGGGACGGCCACGCCACAAATCATGTCAGGTTCCCTGTTGCTCCAGACCTCCAGACCAGAGTACACTGTCATCTGCCTTGTTACTGTAGATCGATGCTGTAATTCAGACCTAATGTCCCTAGTTGATGATGTCACTATTTCAGGTATTACATGCTGGCTTCTAGCCCACTGTGAATAGGGAGAAGTTGTTACTAGATGCTAATCCTCACCTTCTCCCCACCATAATGTATTGTGCTCTATAACGTGTTTATAAACTAAAGTTATAAGTTGCTCCATCTCTACATCACTGTACCACCTATGATTCTCAGTTGGCCTATAAACTCTTAGCTGCGCTAAATGTTTTGCATATAGATTGTCTTGCTGTATGTATACCACTGGGATAGTGATGTAGCCTCTCTCTCTCTCTCTCTCTCTCTCTCTCTCTCTCTCTCTCTCTCTCTCTCTCTCTCTCTCTCTCTCTCAGCGTTATGCAGCAGCAGAATCCACAGGGCTGGGAGTATACAGCTCCACAGTCCTAATTAAAGCTAATTTAACATGTATGAGTGTGAGCGCACTTCTCTGTGTGTGTGTGTAGGATTAAAGGCAACATCCTACAGTGCTATAGAACACAGGAGGATGCTAAAATATGTGATGAGCATTGTGTATGCTTCCTTTGTTGTGAAAGCAATGGCAAATGGCAAAACAAAATAGTGGATTTTTATGTACAGAAACGGTATGTGGCATAACATTTCTATCCTTTTGATAAAGGCAATAATCTTTTGGGATTGTTATACACAGTAAGCTGTATTGTTTAAAGAAACAAAATACATAATCACTTTATGCTTTTTCCTGCCAGATCAGGAAGCATATTTCTGGTGCATTATTTTCTCAGCCTGGTCACTAGAAACAGCCGTCGATTTCGGACGTTTGAATATATGCCTTCCTTGGCGTATCCCATGTTCTACCCTCCTCAAGAGGCCTGATGTAATTTTTACGATTGTAGAGGCCAAAATATTGAGAGGTAGGAAATGTTGTCTACCAAAACTCTACTGTTCTACAAACGTTAGTACCTGTAAATGAGTCTAACACAGTGGTGTATTCATGTCAACAAAAATCATGACTGGTAAGAAGAGTGAATTCGGTCTGCACTCAGACCTCCCAACAGTCAGAACTCTTTCCATGGAGAACCCAGAATATAACTCTGATACTGAGGAACACTTTCATTTCTGTTTGCAATCCCCCAATAACCTATATGAAACCCCATAAGCATATATGACCTGGGTTCAAATACTTTTTGAAATCATTTCAAATACTTTAGCTGGGCTTGATTGAGCTTGCCTGGCGCAGTGGAACCAATAGAACAATTACAAAGCTGTAAAACCCACACATCTGGCCTCTTGAGTGGCGCAGCGGTCACTACAGACCTGGGTTCGATCCCATAGGGCGGCGCACAATTGGCCCAGCGTTGTCCGGGTTAGGGGAGGGTTTGGCCGGGGGGGCTTTACTTTACTCATTGTGCTCTAGCGACTCCTTGTGGCGGGCCGGGCGCCTGCAGGCTGACCTCGGTCGTCAGTTGAACTGTGTTTCCTCCGACACATTGGTGCCGCTGGCTTCCGGGTTAAGCGAGTGGGTGTTAAGAAGCGCGGTTTGGCAGGTCATGTTTCAGAGGACGCATGACTCGACCTTCGCCTCCTGAGCCCGTTTGGGAGTTGCAGCGATGAGACAAGATTGAAATTGGGGTGATTTTTAAAAATAGTAGTAGTAATAATAATAATAATAATAATAATAAATATATATACAGTTGAAGTCGGAAGTTTACATACACTTAGGTTGGAGTCATTAAAACTCGTTTTTCAACCACTGCGCACATTTCTTGTTAACAAACTATAGTTTTGGCAAGTCTACTTTGTGCATGACACACATTTTTCCAACAATTGATTACAGACAGATTATTTCACTTATAATTCACTGTATCACAATTCCAGTGGGTCAGAAGTTTACATACAGTAAGTTGACTGTGCCTTTAAACAGCTTGGAAAATTCCAGAAAATGATGTCATGGCTTTAGAAGCTTCTGATAGGCTAATTTACATCATTTGAGTCAATTGGAGGTGTACCTGTGGATGTATTTTAAGGCCTACCTTCAAACTCAGTGCCTCTTTGCTTGACATCATGGGAAAATCAAAAGAAATCAGCCAACACCTCAGAAAGAAAATGGTAGACCTCCACAAGTCTGGTTCATCCTTGGGAGCAATTTCCAAACGCCTGAAGGTACCACGTTGTACAAACAATAGTACGCAAGTATAAACACCATGGGACCACGCAGCTGTCATACCACTCAGGAAGGAGACGCGTTCTGTCTCCTAGAGATTAACGTACTGCGAAAAGTGCAAATCAATCCCAGAACAACAGCAAAGGACCTTGTGAAGATGCTGGAGGAAACGGGTACAAAAGTATCTATATCCACAGTAAAACGAGTCCTATATCGACATAACCTGAAAGGCCGCTCAGCAAGGAAGAAGCCACTGCTCCAAAACCGCCATAAAAAAGCCAGTCTACGGTTTGCAACTGCACATGGGGACAAAGATCGTACTTTTTGGAGAAATGTCCTCTGTTCTGATGAAACAAAAATATAACTGTTTGGCCATAATGACCATCATTATGTTTGGAGGAAAAAGGGGGTTGATTGCAAGCTGAAGAACACCATCCCAACCGTGAAGCACGACGGTGGAAGCATCATGCTGTGGGGGTGCTTTGCTGCAGGAGGGACTGGTGCACTTCACAAAATAGATGGCATCATGAGGAAGGAAAATGATGTGGATATATTGAAGCAACATCTCAAGATATCAGTCAGGAAGTTAAAGCTTGGTCGCAAATGGGTCTTCCAAATGGACAATGACCCCAAGCATACTTCCAAAGATGTGGCAAAATGGCTTAAGGACAACAAAGTCAAGGTATTGGAGTGGCCATCACAAAGCCCTGACCTCAATCCTATAGAAAATGTGTGGGCAGAACTGAAAAAGCGTGTGCGAGCAAGGAGGCCTACAAACCTGACTCAGTTACACCAGCTCTGTCAGGAGGAATGGGCCAAAATTCACCCTTATTGTGGGAAGCTTGTGGAAGGCTACCTGAAACGTTTGACCCAAGTTAAACAATTTAAAGGCAATGCTACCAAATACTAATTGAGTGTATGTAAACTTCTGACCCACTGGGAATGTGATTAAAGAAATAAAAGCTGAAATAAATAATTCTCTCTACTATTATTCTGACATTTCACATTAAATAAAGTGGTGATCCTAACTGACCTAAGACAGGGAATTGTTACTAGGATTAAATGTCAGGAATTGTGAAAAACTGAGTTTAAATGTATTTAGCTAAGGTGTATGTAAACTTCCAACTTAAACTGTATATATAAACACCCATCTGGCACTTCAGGCAGACTAAAGCAAAGACTAAAAGTATTAAAATATTTCAAATAGTATTTGAACCCAGGTCTGCAGTGCATTATGAAAAAGGCAGTCTGTGTGTGTGTGTTATGAATGATTCCACTGTGGATAGGCCTATTCCTTTGTCTTCCTGTTATCCTTGTGAGCCACCTCATTTCTCCTTTGCTGATATATGTGTCACCACGTACTGCTTTGTAATTTTGCCATCTACATAAGTGGACCGACCGTGTGTGTGTGTGTGTGCGTGTGTGTGTGCGTGTGTGTGCGTCTGTGTGTTTGTGTGTGTATCTGTGCGTTCGTGTGTGTGTACGTGTGTGTGTCTGTTTTGTAAATAGGTAATGGTTCCTAGGAGTGATGATTACAGTGGCTCTTATGGTTAACAACCAAGCAAGGTTGTTATGGGTGTTAATGCTCTTGTCTCATCAGTCTCCAATGTGTGTGTGTATGTGTGTGTGTATGTGTGTATGAGATATGTGTGTATTTATGCGTGTAAGCGATGTAGGCCAAGCGCTGTGAGGCGAATGCAAGTTGACGAGCGTCTCTTCAGCCGACCTAGCCAAGCAGATGGGGAAGGCTTTACAGTATGTCATTAAATTATGGTGTAAATAGCAGGATGCACTGGGTAAGAAACAGAAAGAAGGAGAGATGGATAATGTGGAGGAGAGGAGAGAAGAAGGGATATAGAAAGAGAGTGGGAGGGGGCAAGCAGGAGAGAGCAGAGGCCTGGCATTGCTAATTCGTCCAAAGTGAGACTGTGTGGCCTGTCTGGGGGTCACACACACACACCCACACACCCCTAATCCTGCTCCACTTCCTTATCACAGCCATCAGTGGGTGAAGTCATGTGTACCGGTATGAGTCTGTACGAGTCTTTCTGCAGCCAGATCAGATCCGCTGATGAGAGCTTCTCTACTGGACATCCAGGATGAACTCACTCACTATCAGCCCATTGCCACACACCCACTGATCACCCATTGAAAATCAGACATTGATGTTTTAAAAAACAATGGGTATTTATTTTCTATGTCGTTTCAGATTTCTGTATGATATTCCTGATGCATGTTTGAAAGAACTCTTATCCCATCAGTCTGGTTTTGGGGTTACTAGTGCTTTACCAATGACCCACTACGAGCCCCTATGAGCCATGATGGGAAGACTCAGTGAAAATAGGTCAGCAGATGTAAAGCTACATATACTAGAGCTGAAGCCTGAAGCCTGGTCAAGTGGAAAGAGAGGCAGAGAGAGGATAAACACCACTAGGGAGGGATGAGGAGATGGAAGAGGGAGAGATGGAGGGAGGGAGAGACTGATAAATGTTTTATAAGTATGGCTACTGTAGTTGTATATATCCTCTCTGGTGTGGGTTATTGTGCAATGACTCATATTGTACTACTGTGTCATTGGACAACATGTGTGTGTGTGTGTGTGTGTGTGTGTGTGTGTGTGTGTGTGTGTGTGTGTGTGTGTGTGTGTGTGTGTGTGTGTGTGTGTGTGTGTGTGTGTGTGTGTGCACCTGTACATGTATAGGTTTTATAGGTAAAACAGAAAAGACTCCCTTTAGGGAACAACTGTTATTCAAGGGACCTTTTAAAATGGTGACCTTTTGGTCTGCTGGCTAAGGTCATTACCACTACCTCTGGGTGGCAATCTGTGAGTGTGTGTTAAGGATTTATACCCAGATAAGACCAAGCTGAAGACCTATATCCCAGCCCACCGCACAGAAATATCACTCTGTCAACAGTCACACTGATGTTGTGGTCAGAGACCTTGGTTGAGATGTAAAGGATTGATGCCCTGTCAAGACCATGCCAGCCATGTCATAAATATCTGCTAGCGACTGCCAATTGCTGTGTCACTGTTAGGCCTTCAGTGTGGCCCAGCCCTGGGAGTTTCTTTTAAACTCAGCTCTGTTATGAAGATGTTCTCCCTTCCTGTCTTTCAATGGTTACTCTGATCAGTGTCAGAGCTCTCTCTCTTTCTCTATCCATCTCTCCCTAATTATTTCGCTCCCTCTCTATCCTTCTCTCTCTCTCTGTGTAGCAGATAATCTAGTAAAATGCTGCTTTAAGTTATGCAATGCCTCAAAACCGTAAACACACACACACACACACACACACACACACAGGGATGGTCATTATTAAAGTCCATTAAACACACCTTGCCCCAGCTGTAGAACAATTGGGCACACAACACAACCTATTAGAAGTCTGACAGGCAGTAGCTACACAACGTATAGAAAGCCAACGGGATCATAACATTGAGATGTAGCTACAAGCAAATCTTTATGTTCATATTATACATCTCAACATTGTGATCCCTTTGGCTTTCCATACACAAAGCCCTATGAAGACATTTTATATTTCAGTCCCTGTATCCAACCAAACAAGGCAGGGGTGGATCCAGTGATCAATTATGTACACTGCTCAAAAAAATAAAGGGAACACTTAAACAACACATCCTAGATCTGAATGAATGAAATAATCTTATTAAATACTTTTTTCTTTACATAGTTGAATGTGCTGACAACAAAATCACACAAAAATGATCAATGGAAATCAAATGTATCAACATGTAGGGAGGTCTGGATTTGGAGTCACCCTCAAAATTAAAGTGGAAAACCACACTACAGGCTGATCCAACTTTGATGTAATGTCCTTAAAACAAGTCAAAATGAGGCTCAGTAGTGTGTGTGGCCTCCACGTGCCTGTATGACCTCCCTACAACGCCTGGGCATGCTCCTGATGAGGTGGCGGATGGTCTCCTGAGGTATCTCTTCCCAGACCTGGACTAAAGCATCCGCCAACTCCTGGACAGTCTGTGGTGCAACGTGGCGTTGGTGGATGGAGTGAGACATGATGTCCCAGATGTGCTCAATTGGATTCAGGTCTGGGGAACGGGCGGTCCATAGCATCAATGCCTTCCTCTTGCAGGAACTGCTGACACACTCCAGCCACATGGGGTCTAGCATTGTCTTGCATTAGGAGGAACCCAGGGCCAACCGCACCAGCATATGGTCTCACAAGGGGTCTGAGGATCTCATCTCGGTACCTAATGGCAGTCAGGCTACCTCTGGCGAGCACATGGAGGGCTGTGCGGCCCCCCAAAGAAATGCCACCCCACACCATGACTGACCCACCGCCAAACCGGTCATGCTGGAGGATGTTGCAGGCAGCAGAACGTTCTCCACGGCGTCTCCAGACTCTGTCACGTCTGTCACATGTGCTCAGTGTGAACCTGCTTTCATCTGTGAAGAGCACAGGGTGCCAGTGGCGAATTTGCCAATCTTGGTGTTCTCTGGCAAATGCCAAACGTCCTGCACGGTGTTGGGCTGTAAGCACAACCCCCACCTGTGGACGTCGGGCCCTCATACCACCCTCATGGAGTCCGTTTCTGACCGTTTGAGCAGACACATGCACATTTGTGGCCTGCTGGAGGTCATTTTGCAGGGCTCTGGCAGTGCTCCTCCTGCTCCTCCTTGCACAAAGGCGGAGGTAGCGGTCCTGCTGCTGGGTTGTTGCCCTCCTACGGCCTCCTCCACGTCTCCTGATGTACTGGCCTGTCTCCTGGTAGCGCCTCCATGCTCTGGACACTACGCTGACAGACACAGCAAACCTTCTTGCCACAGCTCGCATTGATGTGCCATCCTGGATGAGCTGCACTACCTGAGCCACTTGTGTGGGTTGTAGACTCCGTCTCATGCTACCACTAGAGTGAAAGCACCGCCAGCATTCAAAAGTGACCAAAACATAAGCCAGGAAGCATAGGAACTGAGAAGTGGTCTGTGGTCACCACCTGCAGAACCACTTCTTTATTGGGGGTGTCTTGCTAATTGCCTATAATTTCCACCTGTTGTCTATTCCATTTGCACAACAGCATGTGAAATGTATTGTCAATCAGTGTTGCTTCCTAAGTGGACAGTTTGATTTCACAGAAGTGTGATTGACTTGGAGTTACATTGTGTTGTTTAAGTGTTCCCTTTATTTTTTTGAGCAGTGTATGTTTGGGGTTGATGTGGGAGCCTGAAGGACTTAAAAGGCCCAATGCAGCCGTTTTAATATCAATATCAAATCATTTCTGGGTAACAATGAAGTACCTTATTGTAATAGATTTCTATTCAAATGGGCCCAAAATAGCTTTTTTATCAAAAAAACAATTTCTCAAGCAAGAATTTTGCTAGGACTGTCTGGGAGTGGTCTGAGTGGGGAGTGGAAAACTGAAAACTAGCGTTGTTGCCATTGTTATCAACGTTCTACAGACGACGCAGCCATATTGATGCTCAAAAGTAGAACGGGGGTTAATGACTTTGAACCGGGGCTAATGACTGTGTCATCTAAATTACACTATAGGGGCTTGGGAATACTATGACATTGCTAAAGTAGGCACATATTTAGTAGGAAACAACTTTGCCATCATCATGTTGTCAAATTTACTTTAGAAATGTTGTCATTAGCTAGCAAAGTTAGTCAAAAATAGCTAGCTAAAATCTAGAGATTTTGCCTCAATCTTAGCAAACGTTATACTGCAGCCACAGTAATGCACTTTAGACCAACCCTTCATCAGAACTCAATGAGGATGCATTGAGTAGAATGCTCAGTTGGGCATCAGTCCTAAAACGAACATTCAAAACAATATTGTGATGCAACGTGCAACCCATGAATTGGCAGAGAGGTTTGGAACTTTCTTTGCTATATTAACCAATTTGCAGCATGGTGATCTCACCATGGGAAGCCTAAACTCCCACCCATGCAAACCTGCTGATTAGAAGGTCCTGTGTAGATTGTTTTTTTAACCATCAACTATCAGGAAATAATACTGATCAAATGTTTTCACACTTTTAAGGTGTTAGTTTCATCAGCTGTTGTACATTTACTGCACTGGGCTTTTAACATGTTCCTCTAGTCTAGATACTTGGGGAGAAAGCCATTATCTAGACTAGATTGCTTTTAGCCCACTGTAAAAAAATAAAAATAAAAATGATGTTTTTATGGTAACTTACTGGCAGCCAGTTAACTGTAAGTTACTGTAAAAAAAGGTACAGTATGTTACCGTAAATTCCAAAGAAACTTTGGTTTAACAGTACATTACTGTAAAGTTTAGGACAGACAGTCTCATCTCTCTCTCTGTATGTGTGTGTGTGTGTGTGTGTGTGTGTGTGTGTGTGTGTGTGTGTGTGTGTGTGTGTGTGTGTGTGTGTGTGCATGTGTGTGTAGCCTCATCTATAGCAGTGAGTGGAGAAGCGGTGGAGCGTAGCAGAGAGATAGACATTTACAGCCTCTCTGTGCTAGCATTGGGCTCTATGATTAACGGTTTGTTAGTGATGCTGCAAGTGGCTGTTAAATGGTTAATGAACCAAGCTAATGGAGCAGGAGAGTGTGTTTGATCAACGTTAAAGGAACATTACAAAGATACAGTATTCAAGTATTTAACTTCTATTGTCAATGTAACTGTATTGATTCTGCCCTGTATGTGTGTCTGTGTGTGTCTGTGTGTGTCTGTGTGTGTCTGTGTGTGTGTGTGTGTGTGTGTGTGTGTGTGTGTGTGTGTGTCTGTGTGTAAGCATCCCACTGGGCACACACTGGTTGAATCAAAGTTGTTTCCACGTCATTTCAATGAAATGAAATGACGTTTCAATGAAATGACGTGGAACCAACGTGGAATAGACATTGAATTAACGTCTGTGCCCAGTGGGATGTGTATATGTATATAATGGTTCATTAGCCGAAAATAGCAGACTGTTAAAAACAGACATTTTAACTCTCCACACTCCTCTTCCCAGGCCACAGACTTGGTCTTTACAGTCCAGAGACAAACCCAATACTCAGGCTCTTTATGTCTGTCCCCACTCTTCATCCCTTCTGATGGCAGGCAACGACGGAGGTCAAACGCTAAACAAATCTCTCCCTGTTTGACAGAGGAAGCCGCTGTGTGTGTGTGTGTGTGTGTGTGTGTGTGAGGTGAGCCTGCGTGCGTGAATGTGTATGTGTTGAGCCTGCGTGCGTGAATGTGTATGTGTTGTCTGTGGTCTGTGTACAGATGTTAGCCTTAAGGCGATGTAAAAAAAAATACAATATGGGAAGGCCTTCTTAAAATAGTCTTGGTTTGAGAAGGAGATGAAATGAGTGAAGCGTGATGATGATATCTCCATACTTAGAAAATCACTGGCACTGAATAGATCTGGATACAGTCAATTCATATGTCATCAACACATGAGAAAATCTTGGAGAGTGTCATGAATGCACTGAACTGGAGCATGCAGCTATACCACACGTCAATTATATATCCAAATATATGACATTTATATAATATATAGCATTTACAGCCAGTATTAGACATCTATTCACCTCACCTAGGTACACATAATGTCTGTCTTGTGAGATAAGAATAATCTCGTTTGTGATTCTTATTAATTCTAACCAAAACTATTTCTTTATACTTCATGGCGTCAGACAGTCAGTCAGCTAGTTCATACTGTGAGGAGCCTGTTCTGCAGGACCATTCTGTCTCTCCTCCTCTCCTTCCAATCCCAAGTAAAAGGAATAGTCAGTCATAAGAGACATGTTATGTATATATAGTATAGCCCACGGCAGCAGCAGCTGTGTTTTTTCAGTCTGTAAGTGATGCAAAACTGCACCTACACTGCAGGGTTTCAGGTAGAGAAGCACAGTACTGTACAGTATTTATGTAATACAACAACCATGATGAGATATTACTGTGTAATGTTTAAGTGAATCATTTTTAACCCCTTACTATACCTCTGCAACGAGCAAGCTCAGAACTGTGAAGGTTCTGAGTGAGGATTTCACCATACTTTACAAGAAGGCGGAATTCTCAGGAAAGGGCTTGGTAAATAATGGGTTAATCCATGGATAAATGGTGTTGCATAAAAGCTTTGAATGAAACCCTTACACTCTAAAAAATGCTGGGTCAATAATTACCCAATTTGGGCCATTTATAAAACCCATCGCTGGGTCACTATAGTCCATACCCAGCACTTGGCTTTTTACTCTTTTGCTGGGTTATTGTTATTCATGTATTTTTGACACATCTGTGGGTTAAGTCTTACTTTATTGCTGGGTAATCATTATTTAGATTTGTATTGCTTCTCTCTATTATAGAATCTGCAATTTTTCTAAAAGTACAAATACTTCTAACAATAACAATCAATGGTATAACGTTACTACAGTATGAAATGCTTGACACATGGCCAATCAGCTGCAAAATGAAGTCATACAAAAGATAAACAGCAAATAAGGAACACACAAATAAACAAAAACTTTAGAAGCACAATCCATCATTTTGAATCACTGCAGCCCTACCAATTAATAAAGCTGAGGAATGGGGCTGAATAAAAGTAACCACTTTACATTTTAGTCATTTAGCAGACACTCTTATCCAGAGCGACTTACAGTTAGTGAGTGCATACATTATTATATAGATTATTTTAAATAAAAAAATAATAATAATAATACTGGCCCCCCATGGGAATCGAACCCACAACACTGGCGTTGCAAACGCCATGCTCTACCAACTGAGCTACATCCCTGCCGGCCATTCCCTCCCCTACCCTGGACGACGCTGGGTCAATTGTGCGCCGCCCCATGGGTCTCCCGGTCGCGACCGGCTACGACAGAGCCTGGATTCGAACCAGGATCTCTAGTGGCACAGCTAGCACTGCCAGGTATCAATTTTCAATATGAATTTATGTAAACAACAACAAAACATAATGTATTCCGCTCCAGAGCCCGCCCATTCATGATGGTGATTGCCAGGGAGTAGAGGCAATTATCCCCTAGTCAGAACAAAGGGTTCAGGTCTCTTGTTCTTTTGGTCGCCTGGCAGAGATATTCAGCCATATTGGTTCCAACCTGGGGATTAGAGAATATGATTATAAAATGTTGAACAATAATCAAGACACGCTTGCTCAAGCCTGCGCACGCACACACCCACATTGTGGCCTTTCCTATGGCTGAAAACATGCTACACTACTATACAGTCTATTGCTGTGTGCAATACGTTAATCTGCATTGAGTTGAGTCCAACCACTTTGTGCGTGGTTTACAGTATTACATATGAAATAGTATTCAATATTCCACATGTATGCTTACAATATTACTTTCGGAGCGGGGGGGGGGGGGGGGGGGCAGTCTTCTTTCAAACCTGTTACACTGGTGGTGGGACAAACACTCTCAGGATCATGTTGCCTTTAGTACCTGGGGACAAAGACATAACAAGGTGAACAAAAGGAACACCTATGTGAGAATGCTATTCATTGACTACAGCTCAGCGTTCAACACCATAGTGCCCACAAAGCTCATCACTAAGCTAAGGACCCTGGGACTAAACACCTCCCTCTGCAACTGGATCCTGGACTTCCTGACGGGCCGCCCCCAGGTGGTAAGGGTAGGCAACAACACATCTGCCACGCTGATCCTCAACACGGGGGCCCCTCAGGGGTGCGTGCTTAGTCCCCTCCTGTACTCCCTGTTCACCCATGACTGCGTGGCCAAGCACGACTCCAACACCATCATTAAGTTTGCTGACGACACAACGGTGGTAGGCCTGATCACCGACAACAATGAGACAGCCTATAGGGAGGAGGTCAGAGACCTGGCAGTGTGATGCCAGGACAACAACCTCTCCCTCAACGCGATCAAGACAAAGGAGATGATCGTGGTCTACAGGAAAAGGATGGCCGAACACGCCCCCATTCACATCAACAGGGCTTTAGTGGAGTGGGTTGAGAGTTTCAAGTTCCTTGGTGTCCACATCACCAACAAACTATCATGGTCCAAACACACCAAGAAAGTCGCGAAGAGGGCATGACAACGCCTTTTCCCCCTCAGGAGACTGAAAGGATTTGGCATGTGTCCCCAGATCCTCAAAATGTTATACAGCTGCACCATCGAGAGCATCCTAACCGGTTGCATCACCGCCTGGTATGGCAACTGCTCAGCATCCGACCGTAAGGCGCTACAGAGGGTAGTGCGTACAGCCCAGTACATCACTTGGGCCAAGCTTCCTGCCATCCAGGACCTATATACTAGGCGGTGACAGAGGAAGGCCCAAAAAATGGACAAAGACTCCAGTCAGCCAAGTCATAGACTGTTCTCTTTGCTACCACATGGAAGCGGTACTGGAGCGCCAAGTCTAGGTCCAAAAGGCTCCTTAAAAGCTTCTACCCCCAAGCCATAAGACTGCTGAACAATTAATCAAATGGCCACTGCTGCTACTCACTGTTTATTATCTATGCATAGTCACTTTACCCCTACCTACATGTACAAATTACCATGACTAACCTGTACCCCCGCACATTGACTCGGTACCGGTACACCCTGTATATAGCCTCATTATTGTTATTTTATTGTGTTACTTGTTTTATTTGGTTTATTTAGTAAATATTTTCTTAACTCAATTTTTTAAAACTGCATTGTTGGTTAAGGGTTGTAAGTAAGCATTTCACGGTAAGGTCTACACCTGTTGTATTTGGCGCATGTGACAAATAAAATTTGATTTGATTTGACAGTCAACGAGCCTCACTGGCTGTGCATCTTGTGATGGGTTGTAAATCATGATGGGCTGCAGAGCAACTTTTCTGATCTGATAATGTAGGAATGATGCTCTGACCTGATAATGTAGGAAGGTTTCTTTGTCCTGATCACGTACGAAGGTTTCTCTTTCTTGATAATGTTTGAAGGTTTCTCTGTCCTGATCATGTAGGAAGGTTTCTCTTTCTTGATAATGTATGAAGGTTTCTCTGTCCTGATCATGTAGGAAGGTTTCTTTGTCCTGATCATGTAGGACGGTTTCTCTGTCCTGATAATGTAGGAAAGTTTCTTGAAGTCTTTCTGAGTCTGGCTGTTGCTCCTCAGATGACGATCATGTTGAATGCCTGTGGTATGGAATATTATGGAGAACATTTTAGGGTAGAGATAACATCAATACCACAAACACATACTTATGTCTCACATAGTAACTTACATTAATGGAAAAATTGGCAGTGCCACTATTGCTACAGTATAATTTTCCATATGTAGTATAATGTATCTAAGGATGCTTAATATACAGTTCATAATTCATGGAATAGTTATCATACCCAGCACACCCCTAACTACAGTAACTACTGTGTTCCCTCTATTTAGGACCCAGTTGTCACCTCAGCCCTCGCGCAGATATGCAGTGTGTGTGTGTGACAGTCCCCTCCCAAAGTGGCATGTGTATTATTAGCCCAGGGGACTGGGGAGGGGTGTGGCTGCCATACAAGCCATACTGTTTCCTGCTCTCCCTCTATCCTCCCCCCCCCCCCCTCATCCCCCCCTTCCTCTGAATGGTGGGGTACAAGATGAGATCTCATGTTGAATGTGAGGCCGGACGTTGTGTGTGTGTGTCTGCGCACGGCACACACTCTGATCCGGTCAGGGAGAGGACATAAGACACAGGAGACACACACACACACACACAAACACACACACACTGACACTCAGCAGCAGCGATGGCACCAGAAGATCTAAAGGAGGATGTAGAGCAGAAGGCCTGAAGGGAGGATGGATGTGAAGATTGTGAGTGTTTGGTTAGGACCGTCAGAGTGAATCTCATAGTGAAAGGGAAAAGGACGTGTCCCGGCTTAGGCTGTCTGGCAGTGCCCTGCCCTGGGCTTTGCTGGGGCTGCTGGCATCGGCAGTTTTCCAGTATGTCCTGTCCCTATCTACAGTACCATCTCTGACTGGGACTGAGCTGGGACAAACACACACTACAGGACAGGACAGGCTAGCTCGCTAACACCTAGCCTTTGACTGCGAATGGGTCTGAATACCCAATGCCATCCATCGCTCTGGATAATGTATATATTTTCCTAACTCTTTTTATTAGGTTTAAACGGGCAAGGAAGAATACATTTGGTAATCAAACGTCTGGCAGTATGTTTACAGTAGAATAATAATAATACTGGAGAATATAGAGTACACAGACAGACCCATTGACTGCAGTTGGAATGTACTGGTCTGGATGACTTTGGTTGATGAATACTTGGACGGTACAAGCTCTCATGACGTAGGATTATTACCGCCTTGTGGAAATTTAGCGTTTCTATTGGTCGAGAGGAACTATGAATCTGTTACCAGGTAAGATGACACGAGGATGGTGTAGTATGAATACCAAGACTCTCTCTAACTGTTAGACCTTTCTTTACAACTATGACAAATGAAATGTAAAACATAAGGTAAATATGACATTTATGAGTTTTAAAACTTGGACATACTCTACAATGTAAGAATATTGCTGAATTCTGATCCTGGATCAAAACCTCGTCCCCAGGCTCGAATTGCTGGCGCGTAGAGGCTGGTAACGCCATGCCTCAAAGTGGGACTTGAAAGGGGTGTGGTTAAAATCGAGGCGGGAGAGGGAGCAAGCCTGCTATACAGCTGAATTAGATGGGACTTTGAAAAATTGCGAAAATCGCTAATTAAAATAAATGTTCTATCACAGCGATCATATTGTTTTTGGAAAGCCCAATTGATTTTGAATTCGGGCATATCAAGTTTATTTGTGAAAACTATTTCTTAGATGCATACCTTCCAATTTCCCAAACTCACTTCCTTATTTAGTCCATTACTTGCGATGCTCGCTCGTTGAAATCCACATAGAGAGGGAGGTGCTAGATAGTGATGGACTGAGAGATCAGCCAATTAAAACCGCTGGCTGTTTTCGCCGCGCCTGCCATAGACTGCAATTCAAGTCCCATTCTGAGGCGCTCTGAAACTAAACATCTCGACAGAGAGAGAGAGCCCGCTGGTGGGTGAGATTACTACAGTGAACAAAAATATAAACGCAACATGTAAAGTGTTGGTCCTATATTTCATGAGCTGAAATAAAAGATCCCAGAAATGTTTCATACGCACAAAAAGCTTATTTCTCTCAAATCTTTGCACAATTTTGTTTATATCCCTGTTAGTGAGCATTTCTCCTTTGCCAAGATAATCCATCCACCTGACTGGTGTGGCATATCAAGAAGCTGACTAAACAGCATGATCATTACACAGGTGCACCTTGTGATGGGGACAGTAAAAGGCCACTCTAAAATGTACAGTTTTGACACACATGCTGACTACATGAATGTCCACCAGAGCTGTTGCCAGAGAATTGAATGTTAATTTCTCTACCATAAGCCGCCTCCAACGTTGTTTTAGAGAATTTGGCAGTACGTCCAACCGTCCTCACAACCGCAGACCACGTGTATGGCGTCGTGTGGGCGAGCGGTTTGCTGATGTCAACATGCCCCATGATGGTGGTGGGGTTATGGTATGGACAGGCATAAGCTACGGACAACGAACACAATTGTATTTTATCAATGTCAATTTGAATGCACAAAAATACCTTGATGAGATCCTGAGGCCCATTATGAGGCCCATTTTTTTCAAAGTATCTGTGACCAACAGATGCTTATCTGTATTCCCAGTCATGTGGAATCCATATATTAGGGCCTAATGAATTTATTTCAATTGATTGATTTCCTCATATGAACTGTAACTCAGTCAAATCAATGAAATTGTTGCATGTTGCGTTTATATTTTGGTTCAGTATACATTTGTAATGCCTTCGTTGTGCCTAAATAGAGACTGCGGCTCTGTTTTTTGTTCGATTTGAATTTCTGTAAAAATCACACAAATGACGTAAATGTAAATGTAAATACATGTGCATATTTGTGCTATATATGTGCATTGTGTATAGCTAAGTTAATTCTCTGTGCCCTAGATCCCAAATGATTACATTTACATTTTAGTCATTTAGCAGACGCTCTTATCCAGAGCGACTTACAGTTAGTGAGTGCATACATTTTTCATACAATAAATTCTAATGCAAATTTCAATGAATTCATCTTATCTAAACCAAGATAACTTAGGATGCATATCAAACACATACAACTTGAATAGAAAGGACAGTTCACGACATGAACACACACATTGTGAGAATATAACATGCAGTGAGTTTTCCAATGTGTTTTCCAATGTGTTTTCCAATCTTATAAAACATTTTTGAAAAAAGCTCAGTGTAGTTATCCTTGCAAGGGGAGGGTGTTGGATACAGGGCATCCAATAATTTTGACTCCCATCTTTTTGAGATTTTTTATTAAGTGTTAAACAAAAGCCTTTTCCTCATTGGCTGAGTGCCAGTACCACCTCTACTGATTGGCCGAAAGGTGTCTGACATTTTGTGTTTTCTGGTCGGTGCCAGTATTCCTTTTTCTCTTACAATCAGGCCTGGGAAGCCTTAGGACCTGCAAAATCTGTTTCTCTGAGCAACTGTATAAGTATATATTTTGCATACGATATACACTACTGGTCAAAAGTTTTAGAACACCTACTCATTCAAAGGTTTTTCTTTATTTTTACTATTTTCTACATTGTAACTACATCAAAACTATGAAATAACACATATGGAATCATGTAGTAATCAAAGAAGTGTTAAACAAATCAAAATATATTTGAGATTTGAGATTCTTCAAATAGCCACCCATTGCCTTGATGACAGCTTTGCACACTTTTGGAATTCTCTCAACCAGCTTCATGAGGTAGTCACATGGAATGCATTTCAATTAACAGGTGTGCCTTCTTAAAAGTTAATTTGTGGAATTTATTTCCTTCTTAATGCGTTTGAGACAATCAGTTGTGTTGTGACAAGGTAGGGGGGTTATACAGAATATAGCCCTATTTGGTAAAAGACCAAGTCCATATTATGGCAAGAACAGCTAAAATAAGCAAAGCGAAACGACAGTCCATCATTACTTTAAGACATGAAGGTCAGTCAATACGGAAAATGTCAAGAATTGTGAAAGTTTCTTCAAGTGCTGTCGCAAAAACAATCAAGCGCTATGATGAAACTGGCTCTCATGAGGACCGCCACAGGAATGGAAGACCCAGAATTACCTCTGCTGCAGAGGATAAGTTCATTAGAGTTACCAGCCTCAGAAATTGCAGGCCAAATAAATGCTTCACAGAGTTCAAGTCACAGATACATCTCAACATCAACTGTTCAGAGGAGACTGTGTGAATCAGGCCTTCATGGTCGAATTGCTGCAAAGAAAACACTAATAAAGGACACCAATAAGAAGAAGAGACTTGCTTGGGCCTGGTTCCAACCACCGTGGCTTTGTGATACGCGGTGTGGGTGAACGGATGATCTCTGCATGTGTATTTCCCACCATAAAGCATGGAGAAGGAGGTGTTATGGTGTGGGGGTGCTTTGCTGGTGACACTGTCAGTGATTTATTTAGAATTCAAGGCACACTTAACCAGCATGGCTACCACAGCATTCTGCAGCGATACGCCATCCCATCTGGTTTGGACTTAGTGGGACTATCATTTGTTTTTCAACAGGACAATGACCCAACACACCTCCAGGCTGTGTAAGGGCTATTTTACGAAGAAGGAGAGTGATGGAGTGCTGCATCAGATGACCTGGCCTCCACAATCCCCCAACCTCAATCAAATTGAGATGGTTTGGGATGAGTCGGACCGCAGAGTGAAGGAAAAGCAGCCAACAAGTGCTCAGCATATGTGGGAACTGTTTCAAGACTGTTGGAAAAGCATTCCAGGTGAAGCTGGTTGAGAGAATGCCAAGAGTGTGCAAAGCTGTCATCAAGGCAAAGGGTGGCTATTTGAAGAATCTCAAATATATTTTGATTTGTTTAACACTTTTTTGGTTACTACGTGATTCCATATGTGTTATTTCATCGTTTTGATGTCTTCACTATTATTCTACAATGTAGAAAATAGTAAAAATAAAGAAAAACCCTTGAATGAGTAGGTATTCTAAAACGTTTGACCGGTAGTGTACGTAGATCAGTATTTGTATAATTTATTTTCAACAGCCTTTTTTACTCATCTTTATCAAGGGATCCAATCATTCCAGACCCCACTGTACATGCTTGCTCCTACACGCAGAGACACACACACACACATGCAAAAGTGTGTGTGTGTGTTGTGGCTGGGTTTTGGGTGCAGGGAAAACGCCTGCCGTGGTTCAGATGGCGACAGATGGCTAGAGACAAATCCGCCTGGGAGTCAGGAACCCTGCCCCTCTTACTCTGTGTGGAGGGCTCTCTGCCATGTTGGGGAATGTGTGTGTGTGTGTGTGTTGGTGTGTGTGCATGTGCGTGGGGGTAACATTTGAACATTGGTGTTGTATATGTTTGTGTGGGGTGGCACTTACGTTGAACTGGGTTATGCAAGACCCTCATAACGCCTTTTTACCAGTTCTGGTGAGAAACATGACTAAGATACGACCACGACTTAACTGTGGAGCAGAGCTCACTTTTACAGGGAGTCCTGCACTCTCAACGACTCCTGCAATTCAGGTTTATGAGGGTGAGTACACACATACACACACACATACACACTTGTGTTTGCAGTACCTATGCATTGTTTAGGAACAATTACATGTACTCTATCCCCCACAGTTACCATGATAACATTTAATTGTCTTGGCATTAACCAGGCTCCTGTTTCTCATCCAGTGACATTGGACCTCTTTGCTGCAATAACCTTATTCTCCATGAAGTGCTTTATAATCTGCTCATAAATTATAGCTCAGTAGTTGCTGGTCTGGCTGCCAAGACAACCTGTGCATTACGTAGTTCCATTAGGTTTTCCCATACAGGGAAATTCCTCAGAGGGCTCCTCGCTTAAATACAGTTCACTCCAAATGATGCACTGCACAGCTACTTCATCTACTGTTAGTATGCAAGCTAGCCATGCACAGTGAATGCCATTCCCTTTTTAAAAGCCTGCGAAATGAGTGTGCGTGTGTGTGCGCGTGCTTGTGTGTGTGTGGCCTAGACGAGCAGTCCAGCGGTCTGTGCCAGTATTCCTTTTTCTCTTACAATCAGGCCTGGGAAGCCTTAGGCCCTGCTATCCTCTGTAATCCCATTCCCAAATCACACACACACACACACACACACAAACAAACAAACACTGCCCCTTGGCTCGCGTCTCTCTCTGCCTGCTCCTAATCCTGATGCAATCCCCCTAAATGTGCTGCTGGGGTTGAGGTTCTCTGTCTGTGTGTAGCATCAGTCTTCTCCAGCCCTGGTCCTGAATGGAAACTCAAAGAGTGTGCAGGCTTTTGTTCTAGTTTAGCACCAACATGTGATTCAATTAATCATCAAACCCTTGATTAGATAAATAAGGTGTGTCAGTGCTGGGCTGGAGCAAACGCCTGCACACCCTTCTGGACCCACCCCCCCAGTATAGTTAGGGCAGCTAGCCAGTGTTTGTCCCTGATATCCAGAGATAGTGTTTCTCTTTCAGTGTGTTTTATTTTTCCGCTTGTTGAGGTAATTCACTCGGCTCTATTTTTAGTAGATGTAATGTTTTCTATCAGTAGAGTGGATGAATGCTGCCGTTTCACTTTCCAAAGGACACACTGGTGGTTATGGATAAGAATAGCAAAATGTCAGACACCTTCGGCCAATCAGTAGAGGTGGTACTGGCACTCAGCCAATGAGGAAAAGGCTTGTTGACAGGTCCGCAGTGCGTAAGGAGATGATTGGCAGGTCAAATATGGATAAGGGGAAGAGGGAGATGGAGTCAGAGAATGCAGGAATGTGCATGTTAGCTGGTTATTTTGGGGAAGACGTGAAAGGCATGCTAGTTATGCGTGTGTGTGTGTCACTGCCACTCCATCGCCTCCCTTCCTCCCTCCATCTCCCTCCCTTCCTCCCTCGCTCCTCTGGTGTTGGGGAAGCTACTCTGGTTTACCAAGCTACCAATTACTTCCCACTGGAAGAAGTTAAGCTAGTGTAACAACTCCGTAGGTGGAGGAGAGTGTCACATGCGTGGTGGTGCAAAACCAAGAGCAGACAATTCTGTTCTCAAATAGGGATTTATTTAACTCTAAATGTTTGACAAGTAGGGGAATCTTCAGGTCCCTAAAGAATGTTCTCACTCAAAAATGTCAAACCTTCAAAATCAACTACTGGCCCTTTTACAGCAATAACTAAACTTAAATAACTAGCTCTCTCTCCCCCCTTCTTCGGTATTATGGCAGTCCCCAAACAAAATAGGTGCATGCCGCCACCTACTGTATTGGCTGTGTATCAGCCTACTATTCTGTAGTATGAATTCATTACACTTTGTGAAACAATTGCCCTACCAACTAACCCTGCACCCATTAAAACCTATTCCACTACTTTGGCCCTATCAGATCCTACTCCAGACCAGCAGCCTGGGAGGACGGGACACTATCGTTCAAAACATCTTGTAACTCTTCTGCAGTAAAATCCTGTACACCCAAGTACACTATATATACAAAAGTATGTGGACACCCCTTCAAATTAGTGGATTCGGCTATTTCAACCACACCCGTTGCTGACAGGTGTATAAAATTGAGCACACTGCCATGCACTCTCCATAGACAGACATTGGCAGGAGAATGGCCTTACTGAAGAGCTCAGTGACTTTCAACGTGGCTCCGTCATAGGATGCCACCTTTCCAACAAGTCAGTTCGTCAAATTTCTGCCCTGCTAGAGCTGACCCGGTCAACTGTAAGTGCTGTTACTGTGAAGTGGAAACGGCTAGGAGCAACAATGGCTCAGCTGCAAAGTGGTAGGCCACACAAGCTCACAAGCGCGTAAAAATGTATCTTTCCTCGGTTGCAACACCCAATACCAAGTTCCAAACTGCCTCTGGAAGCAACGTCAGAACAATAACTGTTTGTCGGGAGCTTCATGAAATGGGTTTCTATGGCCGAGCAGCCGCACACAAGCCTAAGATCACCATGCACAATGCCAAGCGTCGGCTGGAACGATGTAAAGCTCACCGCCATTGGACTCTGGAGCATTGTAAACGCATTCTCTGGAGTGATGAATCACGCTTCACCATCTGGCAGTCCGATGGACGAATCTGGGTTTGGCGGATGCCAGGAGAACGCTACCTGCCCCAATGCATAGTGCCAATTGTAAAGTTTGGTGGAGGAGGAATAATGGGTCGGGCTAGGCCCCATAGTTCCATTGAAGGGAAATCTTAACACTACAGCATACAATTACATTCTAGACGATTCTATGCTTCCAACTTTGTGGCAACAGTTTGGGGAAGGCCCTTTCCTTTTTCAGCATGACAATGCCCCCGTGCACAATGCGAGGTCCATACAGAAATGGTTTGTCGAGATCGCTTCACTGCACCTGCCACCACAGTTAATTCATCCTCACTCTCGTCACTTTATAATAATAATATGATATACCATTTAGCAGACGCTTTTATCCAAAGCGACATACAGTCATATGTGCATACATTTTTACGTATGGGTGGTCCCGGGGATCGAACCCACTACCCTGGCATTACAAGCGCCATGCTCTACCAATTGAGCTACAGAGGACCACTTTCAATTTCCTTCTGTAGCTCTTCTAAAACGTTCTGTGTGATCCACAACTCCATATTTACTTATAATATGCTCCACTTTTTCCCCTTTTCTTCCTGTCCGCCTTCTTACCCCCACCTCATGGCCACCCACAATCAGCCACGCACTGGCCTCATTGACCTCTCTCCCCCTTGTGCATGCCACTGCATGGTCTATGAGCTGCTGCTGCAGCCCTAATTGCAGCCAGGTGTCTAAGGTGTGCAGCTGCAGTCAATTAAGTCTCTGTGGATATTTGCCACAACTTGTACCGAGTCATTTAGCCACCAGTTGGGGCCAAAAGCTGGCCTTTCCCAGCGTTACGCCCCTCGGGTGCTCACTAAAGCAAAAAATATTGTTTACTTAACATTTTAGTCATTTAGCAGACACTCTTATCCAGAGCGACTTACAGTTAGTGAGTGCATACTGGCCCCCTGTGGGAAACGAACCCACAACCCTGGTGTTGCAAGCGCCATGCTCTACCAACTGAACTACAGGGGTAACAAAAGTTACTTTAAAAATGTAGTTCACTACATCCAATCTACTTTGTGAAATTCTTTTTAATTTTTTAAGTCATCTTTCATTGACAAGCTATAAGTTAATTATTGATGACTTGAGATGGAAATACATCAGATGGCTTCCACAACATGTGAACAATATCAGAAAGAAATATGGGATTGATTGACCTAACAACTAGAAATGGGCAGATGTTTTAGTAAGGGGTGTCAGGTGTGGTCATGGGACGTTTCCAAGACTCTGAGCCAGGTAGCAATAGTTCGCATTACGCATAAAAGGTTCTAGGCCTTGCTTTGTCCCACCCAGGTCAACTGCATATCCCTGGAAAGCTTATCTCATTGGCTACAAAACTGACAAGGTGCCATAATAGCCAATCCCCTGTGTAATGGATGCCTACAGTGCGTAAGCAGGCAACGTCATATTTTTGATGTGGCGGCAGGTAGCTTAGTGGTTAAGAGCGTTGTGCCAGTACCCGAAAGGTCACTGGTTCTAATCCCCGAGCCGACTAGGTGAAAAATCTGTCGATGTGCCCTTGAGCAAGGCACTTAACCCTAATTGCTCCTGTAAGTCGCTCTGGATAAGAGTGTCTGCTAAATGACTAAAATGTAAATGATGTGCAAAGATATAGTCACTCGGTGGACATTCAATGTTGCCATTAAGTCATACATCATCAGATAACATTGGCAATAGGCTAGATTTGTCCATCCAAACTAAGGATTAATTTGATACCCCCCATGTAGCTATAGCTCAAACACAGACCAAATCGAAGCTTACCATGTAAGATGTTTGCTGTTTAGTGAAAACGTTGTGTAAAATAAACATTTTGACTCTCTGGGCTGGTGATCAATAACGGTAGGTATTTCGGTGTGTATCAACGTATTCCGTGTTTATTTCGTTTATGCTTCACAACGCTAACCGGAATGTAGGTAGCAGCCATCTTGAAATGAGGTAATCGGCTCGGCCTCGCCTTATAAATTCATATGCCCATATATGGTAGTAAGTCACACCAAAGATTTGAAGGCACCGATCAATAGCCAACATACTCATCTTTCCGCAGACAACCTGCTTTTGCAGATAGGGGCTACCGTTCTCATACCAGACTGAATTGAATAAAAAAAATCTAATAGGGTCCCCAAATATGGGGACTTTACATTTAGGAGGTTTAAACAGAATGTGTAATTTAGCCTATTCTCATGTGAGAATTAGGCTGAAAAAAGAAAGCAAATTATTGCCTACTTCACCCATATTTTATTTTATTTTTGCAAAAAAGTAGTGTTTAGTTCCAGTAGTTAGCTGCACCACAACATGACAAAAAAGTAATTAACTGACAACACTTCCTACATTTGAATTTAGTTGAACTACCACCAAGCCACTGAAAAATGTAGTTAAATAAATAGTTAAACTACATGTAGTTCACTACTCCCCAACACTGCCCTCCTCTCATCACTCCATCTCTTTCCCCTCCTGACCACACCACCCTCCTCCCTCCCTTTCTTCTCATCTCCTCCCTCCTTTCCTTTCCTCTTCCCTCCCTCCCTAAATCAGTCTGATGTCTTTCCTGAGGGAGTGTAAGCAAATTGAATGAGAAAGACTCATTCTATCAGCTCTAGTCTGGCACTATCACTGGCCAGAGCTACTTTATTGGGGTCTTTGCATGGGCTCATGGGGCTGCTCCTCAGGTGCTCAGAGTCATATAGATCCTTCTATTTACTTAGACAGGGCTTCTTTGAATGCACGAACACAAACTCACTAGCCTATTCCTCTCCTTAGCTTGTCTCTCTAACCATCTGTCCCTCTGTCCACTCACCGTGGCTACTACAGCTGGCCTGGCAGGGCTGGTGTGTGTGTGTGTTGCTGGATCTGGCTGGCACGGCGGAGGTCCGGACTGGTGATACAGACAGACAGAGAAAACATTTGTTTCCACTAGAAGACAATGTTCATACAGGGGAGAGAGACGGGAAGGCAGGGATACAATAAGGTCCTTTCAGACCAAACCAACAGAGTGATGACAACATGATGGATGACAACATGGTGGATCTATCTATCTGTGTGTGTGTGTGTGTGCGTGGAGACCTATCCTCTTACACAACCTGTTACCAAAGATTACGTTGATTTGGAGAAATAAATGATTGCGTGATTCAAATAGTTTGCCCATCAAAGTGCCAGTGAATCATAAGTAGTGTTAAACTATTAAAGTCTCTTGCTCCATTTCTGCTCAAACCACGAAGCCCATCAACATTAATAGTATTATGAAACAGGCTTTGGGACAGCAAATCTTCATCTCGCAGCTGAATCAAGTTGACAAGTTTTCAACACCGTAGTAGTTTGTATAAACAGCAGAGCATCAAAAAATGACATGCCAACTAATCTTCTCTTAATTGGTATGTGAAGTGTGTGTGTGCATGAGTGCTCTCATACAGTGTGTGTGTGGATAATTGAGGACATTTTATTGTACTGCATAAACTAGACTATAGCACTGATTCTCTCTCCCACATGCACTTAACCTGTTTCTCCAGCTAGTTACCTCACTGCATACTGCATAAAGGAACATGAAGTAAAGGTCAATGATGCTATAAGTGTTGAAGTGGGAGATATCTTGACTAGCCTTTGTCCCAATAACATACGTGTAACTGGCAAAATAAAGGAGTAACACTTGAGTAAATGAGGGATACAAAGCATATTGAAAGGAGGTGCTTCCACACAGGTGTGGATCCTGAGTTAATTAAGCAATTAACATCCCATCATGCTTAGGGTCATGTATAAAAATGCCCAGTTGCCCATTATTTTGGCCACCATGGCTAGAAGAAGAGATCTCAATGACTTTGAAAGAGGGGTCTCAAAGGAGCATAGGGTGTGTGTGTGTGTGTGTGTGTGTGTGTGTGTGTGTGTGTGTGTGTGTGTGTGTGTGTGTGTGTGTGTGTGTGTGTGTGTGTGTGTGTGTGTGTGTGTGTGTGTGTGTGTGTGTGTGTGTGTGTGTGTGTGTGTGTGTGTGTGTGTGTGTGTGTGTGTGTGTGTGTGTGTGTGTGTGTGTGTGTGTGTGTGTGTGTGTGTGAGAGAGAGAGAGAGAGTCAGTCACCAAATCTCAACCCAATTTAACCCTAATGGGAGATGCTGGAGCAGCGCCTGAGACAGCGTTTTCCACCACAGTCAACCAAATGATGGAATTTCTCGTGGAATAATGGTGTCGAATCCCTCCAATAGAGTTCCAGACAAGGCGTATTGAAGCTGTTCTGGTTGCTCGTGGTGGCCCAATGCCCTATTAAGACACTTTACTGTATGCTGGTGTTTCCTTTATTTTGGCAGTTACCTGTATATTGACTTCATAATGTATGTATTCATCGAATACAGTTCTCTCAAATAGTGTGTTTGGACCGCTATGTCTGTCTATTGTGACTTCCTAGTTTTTTCTAAAATCTCTTGCTGTTTTTTCCAGGTTTGTCCGGGTTTTCCAGCATGTTTGGGAAAAAGAAGAAGAGGCTAGAGATTTCGGCTCCGTCTAACTTTGAGCACCGGGTCCACACGGGTTTCGATGAGCGGGAGCAGAAGTTCACGGGTCTGCCCCAGCAATGGCAGAGTCTCCTGGCAGACACAGCCAACAGACCCAAGCCCATGGTAGACCCCTCCTATATCACACCCATACAGCTGGCTCCTATGAAGGTAAAGTACCGGAAGGACAAACGGTGCTACTCAGTCTGCCTGTATTCTCAGATTCATGCCTTTCTTTCTTTCTTTCTTTCTTTCTTTCTTTCTTTCTTTCTTTCTTTCTTTCTTTCTTTCTTTCTTTCTTTCTTTCTCTGGGATTCTCTCTCTACCTCTCCATTTGATTCTCTGTCTGTCTGTCTGTCTGTCTGTCTGTCTGTCTGTCTGTCTGTGTGTCTACTGTACCTATCTATACACACTCAGTGTCATTGAGCACCAGTCTGGCTCCATTCACCTCTTATGAGCTGTTATGTTGTCTTTATATGGAGGGAAGATGGGCAATTCTTCCACGACATGAGTACACACTTCCTCAAGGCTCTAAGAAGCCATAGACCTTGTAAGAAGAGATAGACATTGAACTTCTGATAGTACCTGAGCTATCCAGGAATACTAATATATTAACCGATTGACTGTTATATCCTTCAGCTTTCCATTATTGATCCTGGGAGTGTCTATTACTTCCAGTCACTTACATACACTTACAACACTGAAAGACAAAGTTATCTTTGGCCAAGCTTGTTGCCAAACGTGAAGATAACAAAAGTGCTGCCATCCAAGCTAACAACAAACGTTCCCACAACTTTAGAGAACGTTCCCTTAAGAGTCTCATTAGGTCATTAACTAACTTTTTCATAGGAATGTTCCTGTGATTTGCAAGGAATGTTTTCAAGAGACCAATCCCTTTCAGTCAAATAAAACATACCCAGAACGTCGTTACTATGTTCTCAGAACTTAAGATATTAATGTTCTAGACACGTTAAATGAGAGCGTTGCAAGAACATTTATGTGTCCTGTTTTCTGTGGGTTAGGAGAATATTCCATCAACATCCCACCAAACATACACAGAACATGGTTGTCAAGTTCTCAGAACATAAGATATTCATGTTCTAGACACGTCAAATTTGAACATTCATGTGTCCAGTTTTCTGTGGATTAGGAGAATATTCCATCAACGTCCCACCAATCATGGTTGCCATGTTCCCGGAATATAAATTATTAGGAGGATATTTCATCAATGTCCCACCAAACATCACGTCTTGTTACTGAGCCAATCAAGCCCTGATTGGTGAACCACTGATCCATTCATAGCGCTTTGTCTGTTGTCAAGGATACTCACACACAGTGCCTTTAACATACAGTGTTTTCAACATACAGTACATGTTCATTTATACAGTCATTATTATTCAACATGTCCTCACCTGGGATTTTAACTCACAACCTCTTGGTCCACGGTACTCCAATCTTCCTGCTACGCCACCATGTCCGTGTCATGTATCAGTTAATCTGATTATTCTCATCATTGACTTTTTTAACTTACTGAAGGGCTTTCTGTATAGTTGTCTAATGTTGGAGGGACATATTAACCTGCGTTAATGATACACTTGAATCACTACGATCAATCAAATATTTTCTTGAATGTACTTTTAACAGAGCTGCGATTTACTTCAAAGTGCATTCACCCTTTTGCTTACACCTATCAAGTTGTTTCAGATCTACACATGTGCCTAGGGAGGAGGGGTTAGGGTTTCATCTGGACAGGGCCTAACTATACTGACCCAATAAGCACATGGTGTAGCGATATCCCTTATTGGGACAGTGGTTAGGGTGTTTGTCATTGGTGCTGGTGGCCTGGGTTCGAGACCCACTAGGGGAGTCATCGTACTCTCATGTTCATGTCATCATTTCCGTTTTGAAATTGAAATGCATTTATCAAACATTCCGATTGTTTATATGGATATTTCGTTAGAGCACTTGGAAATATAATTTTTGCATATTTGTTTATTATCATAATGTTTATAGATTTCTCCTCTTTCACGCATCTCTGGAACTGGCTACCAGCTTTGTGCCTTTGTGCACAACCTCCAGATGTTTTTTTAGGTTTGATGTGGTGTTTCTGGATAAAGAGATCAACGCTGCCTTTGCAGAGTTTGCATTTGACTAAAATGTTGTTCTCTTTCTCCTCGAATAACTCAAAATAATGGGAGCATTTCCACAAGGAAAAGGTTAAGCAGGGTAACAACACAGCTGCCATCTTTCTTCGAGTTTCGGCTTTACGATAGCCTATTGGAAACGGGTAAACCTATAGAATGAATTCCGTTAGCATGAGACAAGGCATTAAAAAATATATATAACATGCCGGTAGAGATATGCTTCTGAAAGTAATATACAGGTTACTAGAAAAAGTAACTAATAATATTACAATATTTGAAGACAGTAACTTGTTATATTACTCTGCTACTCATAAAAGTAACTAAGTAATTATTACACCAACACTGGTCCAAAGTGATTCTGTTGCAATTTGTCTATTTTTCCACATTAAAACTTGGAGATGGAACTCTGCGTTGTGTATTGTTTTGGTATAACTGGCATCATCATTGCTTAAATGGCAAACATGAGAAAGTATGTAAGAAAGTACAGACATGCTACTGTAAATATACACATTTCTGATATTCTGAGAATATGGCGACCATGTTCTGGGTATGTTTCTATCAGAAGCAACACTACCACCTGGGCCATGTTCAGGCTGATGTGATTCCTAATCAGAAACACATGTTTGTTCTACATGGTATATGTGGTGTGGATTTAAAAAAGATAGAGTTCTGTTTGAGAGGCTCAGCTATCTAGAATGCTACCAATTCCCATCTTTCAATGAGAAACTAATTTGAATTAGATCAGATAGGTGTGTTGTAACTGTTGCCAAATAATGACATTAACATATAATGCCAAGAAAGTGAGAGTAGGGGGACTCCCCAAGCAGGTCTCGAACCCAGGCCATCAGCACCAATGACAAACACCCTAACCACTGTCCCAATAAGGGATATCTCTACACCATGTGCTTATTGGGTCAGTATAGTTAGGCCCTGTCCAGATGAAACCCTAACCCCTCCTCCCTAGGCACTTGTGTAGATCTGAAACAACTTGATAGGTGTAAGCAATAGGGTGAATGCACTTTGAAGTAAACCTCAGCTGTTAAAAGTACACAATACACTTTTATTGATCATAGTGATTCAGGAGTATCATTAAAACAGGTTAATATTCCCCACCAACATTAGACAACTATACAGAAAGCCCTTAAATTGTCTAAATAAGTAAATCAAATCAATGATGAGAGAATAGTCAAATAAACTGATAACTGATAGAGACATGGTGGTGTAGCAGGAAAATGTGAATGCTGTGAACCAAGAGGTTGCGAGAACATGGCAACTATGTTCTGTGTATGTTTGATGTGACGTTGTAATATTCTTCTAACCCTCAGAAAACTGGACACAGGAATGTTCTTGCAATGTCCCATGAAACGTTTCTAGAACATTAATGTTGAATATTCTGAGAACATTGTAACCACGTTCTAGATAAGTTCTACTTGACATTAAGGGGAATGTTTTAATAACTTTAACACCAAACATGCAAAAAAGGTTATCCGAATGTTTTTGCTAACATAGCTAGAATGTTCCCCTAACTAACGGAAAGCTGGACACAAACATTAGGGGAACATTATGGTTAACATTACAAAAACGTTCTCTCTCCCTAGAATTGTTAGCTGGGGTAACTAGTAATGGTTCAGAGAAATTCGATATCCTATCATTCTGCTTGACAAAACAATACAATCTCTTTGCAGATGACATTGTGAAGTGAATTGCCCATGTTTCCTCCACCTCTGTGACTGTGTTCCTCCTTGTCCCTGCCTCTTCTGAGTGTCTCCCATGCTGTGTTGTTGTTCAATGATTATTTATATGTTCGTTTTTTCGATAGGGGCAGATACAATTAATAACATGGACACATTGAATCTTCAACAGTCAGACGCATCGCACCATCATGCTATAGCCTGTGCTTGTTTATGGAGAAGCAGTCTTTGAAGCTGTAGTGCTTGCTTAAACCACTCTACTCCTTTAGGAAGCATCAGAGTGGCTTCTGAAGGGATTCTATCCATTAGGTCCAGGCTGTTAGCTGTTGTTGTACCTAGGGGTCCCAAACAGTGGGAGTGTCAGTCCTACTCCCTGTCTGTGGTGTCCCCTTATACTGCACGTGAGGCTCTCGGCCCTCTGCCCTCACACCCTGTGCCCTGTGTGTCACTACACCTGCTTGCACTTTTATTTACTGTTATTATACGCTGTACAATAAACTGACACAAGCCAACGACACACGACACGGACATACACTTTATCGTTTCAGCAACTGTTTTGATATTTAACAGTCAAACTGAATAGCTGCTACTGATAAAATGACAAAACAAATGAATCGTCATTGATTGTCAACAACAGTGCAAATAATCCTTAAAGAGAAGCACTTAGTTAGAAGAGCCATGTCACATCAGGCTTAACGATGAGCTGGCACGTCACAAACAGAGATATTCAAGAAAGTTTCATCTAAATATTCTTATAGCAGTAGACCATCATCTTAGATAAAGAAATAAGCAGCAGCTTGCTTAGTTAGCTGTACTAGTTCTCAACTGACCAGTCTTGAAATAGTCCCTATTTAGCAGTGGTAGCTTGTTTAAAGCAATGGGACATTATCTTTAACATTAGCCGCTAAGCTAGGCTAGTCTATGAGGAGCCACGGGCATTCGGGAGAATAGGAGCGAGAGGACATGACATCACAGGATATGACATCAGATATATATTTAAATACTTCCTGTCTAACCTCTAACCTCAATTTACCTTCTACCACTAACTTAATAAAGGTTTTACACAGTGGTAGCAAGTACACAAAAACGTTTCTTGTGAAACTTGATCTTTCTAGAACAGCACTGTTGCCATTGGAGATATCTCTGAAGAGGGGAAAACAAGACTTTAATTCTCTTACTCTCTTCACAGATATCTCCCAAGAAAATCCGGTCGGCCGAATCACCCTTGCGAAAAGTATGACTTCTACTACCCTTCAATTCCCTTTTCTTTTCTGTTCTTTTCTCTTCCTTTTTCGGTCACACACTGTCACAACCACAAACCGCAGTTTTTATTTTACTACATCTTTCCGACACTACCTGGCCACATGCACTCAGTCGGAGGTAGTGTGTTGAGGTGGTGGGAGGGGAGGGGCATAGTACATATTACATATTTTTGCTAGTTCTTATTTTCAATCATACGCATGACCCCGAAAAGTCACTATTCTGTAACCATAGCAGAATGTTGTTTTCTTTTTCTTTTTATATAGTATTTATTTCCGAGATGTGCTAGCGTTGATGTGCTGATATGGATGTGAAGTGTGTGCTCCCATGGCCTGCTATACAGAGCTGACATGGGTTCAAATACTATTTGAAATAATTTTTAAATACTGCAGCTGCGCTTGATTGAGCTTGACTGTTGCCATGGAACCAATAGAAAAGCCTTGAAAGTGTAAACCCCACCCACCTGGCCTTCCAAACAGGCTAAAGCAAGTGGTAAAAGTATTTGAAAGATTTCAAATAGTATTTGAACCCAGGTTTGATACAGAGCCAGAAGGGAAACAGTTCATAAGGGTTTTGCATGTTTTTCAGAACCCTCCCTGCTCAGCCAACAACTAACTAACCGACTGGCCTGAGCCAGTCCCATTACTCAGTTCCAGCTCGCATACACACAAACACGCACATGCACACACACACGCACATGCACACACACACTGCAGGTCCTCTCATCCGGTAACTCATCAATGTTTCTCTCCACATAAATGAATGACATATGATGTGCAGTCTCTGGGTCGTGAAGGGACAATACGGCATAATTATGTTTTCCAATTTCAAGATGAACAGTAGGTTCTCTTAATGTTTTATAAATGGCTTATAAATAGCTAATAAGTGGTATATAAATGATGGATTCCATGAGTTGAATCTTGTTTATCTGTTTTTGAGAGCAAAGGTGAAGGTGTCAGCGATTGTAGCGTCAACTCAATACCACAATATTGTTGTTTTTACCTTTGCTGTACTTTCCTCTTCCTCCTCTCCTTCCTCCTCTTTCTCATCTCTCCTGTCTTTGTTGGTCTCATTAGAGGCATGTGCATGCATATGTGTGTGTGTGTGCGCGTGTGTGTATGGCTGAGTCACAGGGTGGACTGTGCTATATTTATCCTCTCTGTGTTGGTCTGATGTCCCTCTCCCCTTGTTGTAATGACACATGAGTGATGCTAGTCTACCTCTGGCTGGCAGCCCCCCCCCAGCACTGTGTCTAGCTGTGTGTGTGTGTGTGTGTGTGTGTGTGTGTGTGTGTGTGTGTGTGTGTGTGTGTGTGTGTGTGTTCCTCTGCCTGGCAGTCTCCTAGCGTTCTCATTGGTACAGTAAAGGGGGACAGAGGAAAAGGTCAATGTGAAGTGTGTGTGTTTTGGTAGGGTTAGGGAGGTTGGTGCGTGTGTGTTTTGGTAGGGTTAGGGAGGTTGGTGCGTGTGTGTTTTGGTAGGGTTAGGGAGGTTGGTGCGTGTGTGTTTTGGTAGGGTTAGGGAGGTTGGTGCGTGTGTGTTTTGGTAGGGTTAGGGAGGTTGGTGCGTGTGTGTTTTGGTAGGGTTAGGGAGGTTGGTGCGTGTGTG
This sequence comes from Coregonus lavaretus, assembly GCF_964263955.1. Lineage (NCBI taxonomy): Eukaryota > Metazoa > Chordata > Actinopteri > Salmoniformes > Salmonidae > Coregonus > Coregonus lavaretus. The sequence continues at coordinate 31,336,185 of NC_140020.1, forward strand.
TTTTGGTAGGGTTAGGGAGGTTGGTGCGTGTGTGTTTTGGTAGGGTTAGGGAGGTTGGTGCGTGTGTGTTTTGGTAGGGTTAGGGAGGTTGGTGCGTGTGTGTTTTGGTAGGGTTAGGGAGGTTGGTGCGTGTGTGTTTTGGTAGGGTTAGGGAGGTTGGTGTGTGTGTGTTTTGGTAGGGTTAGGGAGGTTGGTGCGTGTGTGTTTTGGTAGGGTTAGGGAGGTTGGTGTGTGTGTGTTTTGGTAGGGTTAGGGAGGTCGGTGCGGTCATTGTTGCTCAAATAACTCCCATCATCGCCCTCTGGCTGGCACTCATAGTTTATTCATCCTCTTCTCTTCCCTCTCCTCCTTCCCTTTCCCCCCTTCATTCTCTCCTCTCCTTTCTACCCTACTTCCCTTCTTCCCCTCTGCTCTCCCCTACCCCCTCCACACTCCTCCCCTCTGCTCTCCCCTACCTCCTCCACTCTCCTCCGCTCTGTTCTCCTCCGCTCCCTCCCCCCATACTTACTCTAGAAGGTTTGGGTCTGTATGCACTCTCTCCTCTCTCCTCTCTCCCAGATGGAAGTGCTCCATATCACTACCTTTATTCTTTATTCTTACCCCCCTCCTCATCCAACCCCCATTCCCCAGAAGTAGGCTAACGCTAAGCGCTAACAGCATTTCCATGTCTAAAACATCTCTGTGGCCTTGAGGGAGAGAGTGAGCTAGCTGGCTTTGGGTTAGAGAGAGCGAGCTAGTCATTGGGTTATCGGTGGTGGTGAGATGTTTTTTAGTCTTGAGCCCACCACCAACCCCCTTCTTCAGAGGACCGCTTTATTACCATGCTTCGTAATATTAAGGTCAGTAGGTTTTTTTGTATTATAAATATGATTAGATATGTTATTTAATGTTTGCCTATCGTCAATTTCTCCCATTTGACAACATAGTATACTCTGGCAGTGAGTGGGTTAATATTGGTGTGAGGTTCATGTAGCTCGTTAGCTTTACACCCTCATGGTGCCAGATCCTGTGAAGTACTGGGGATAATTGACCCTGAAGGGTAGTAACACAGGGACAGTGGTGTGTGTGTCTGTTTGCGTGTGTGTGTGTGCGTGCTTCCGTGCGTGTTTGTATGTTTATGGAGATGGGAGGGGAGGTTCTATTTCCTCAGCTGTGTCCCTGGATTACAGTAAGGCAGTGAGAAACTGTAGATATTACTGGGGCAGATAGACTGGGACAGGACAAGGTCTGTGTGACTATATGTGGCTGATGGTAGCATTCTGAGATTTACAACTGGGCTGGGATAGAGAGACTAGCATGGTATAGACTTAAAGTAGATCAGTCAAAAGGACTATGCTATAGACTTAGCAAGAGTAGAGCAGTAGGTCAGTGTGTGTGAGAGACTGGTACACTGAAAACAATAGGGTCCAGTGAAGGCGTTGTGCCAGTAACCGAAAGGTCGCTGGTTCTAATCCCCGAGCCGACTAGGTGAAAAATCTGTCGATGTGCCCTTGAGCAAGGCACTTAACCCTAATTGCTCCTGTAAGTCGCTCTGGATAAGAGCGTCTGCTAAATGAATAAAAATAAATAAATGAAATAAGGCATATAGCCCATTGAGAAGTGTGTGTACAGTAATAGTACTGTGAGAGATTGTGGTGAGTGTGTTGGGTTGGCTACTGGAAATGGCAGTGGCTCAGTGACAACAGGACGTCACTGCACCTTGCCAATCCCCTGGCATGTGACGGGGGGAAACAGATCTGGATAGGGGCTGTGTGTGTGTGTGTGTGTTTGTGTGTGCTGGCATGTGAGAGTGTAGGGCGTGCTGGGTTCCTGGAGTTGCAGCTGGGCAGAGTGAGTTATGGTGGGGGTGGATTGGGGTGAATATAAGGAGGGTCTAGAGGCCCGGGCACAGACCACAGACGAGAGGGGAAAGCGTTGGCTGGGCCAGAGGAGAGGACAGGAAGAGAGACAGGGACTACCAGTGTCAGTGTGTGAGAGAGAGAGCTACAACACTGGAGTCCCACAGAGAAACGATTCATACACTCTCACAGGTGGAGTATTATGGCTGTTCAAGTTGTGTCAACAAGGCTGGGCCATTGATATGCTGGTAAAGGTTTTAGTATGTCATTTATTATAAGTCAGAGTTTAGGGTCTTCAAACGTGTTGTTTCATTTGCTGTGAGATGTGTGTGTATTTGTGTGCACACTATGCATTGTGTTGATGTGCTCTCTATTGAGGTCAGCTATTTGGAGGGTCGAGTATTCACGTGAATCCATGGTGTTTTATAGTGGTTAACTGTCACCTTACAGTGTCTGACTGAAATTGATGAATTAGAAGTGCTGTTTGGGAGAAGTGTGAAGTTTGGTACAAGTATGACAGAGTTATTTTGGTTCAGGAGCAGCGTTCAGGTGCTAGGATTTCTGCCTTAAACCGGATGGGACCGGGAGGGAGGGAGGGAGGGAGGGAGGGAGGGAGGGAGGGAGGAGAGAGAGAGAGAGAGAGAGAGAGAGAGAGAGAGAGAGAGAGAGAGAGAGAGAGAGAGAGAGAGAGAGAGAGAGAGAGAGAGAGAGAGAGAGAGAGAGAGAGAGAGAGAGAGAGAGAGAGAGAGAGAGAGAGAGAGAGAGAGAGAGAGAGAGAGAGTGTGTCAGGTGCTGAAATGACTATTTGAACAGGGTTAAAGAGTACCAAGACACAATTAATCTTAGCACTGGAGGTGTTAATGGGACTGGATTCTCTCCAAATCAACTTCTTCCACTGAGAATGAATAGTGCTCAGAGTGTTCAGTTGAAAGTACCCCAGACATCTTATGATCTATCTGTCAATGAACTGCATGACTGTATTATTTAGCTTCAATAATGAATGACTAATGAATAATAGTTTGCCCAGTGTTGGTTGTTGAAAGCTCACTTATTTCATTATATATGCTTTCCAGTATGTATTATCTGCATGTCAATTTGATTGTACTCCGAATTCGGTTTATCTTTGTATTTGCACACACACACACACACACACACACACACACAAACTCCTAGACAGAGAGAGCATCTGTATTTCTTGGCAGTCAGAGAGGCTGAAGTGGATGGCATTGATTTAAGCCTCTCTTTATCTTTCTCTACCATCATTCTCTCCTCCACCTCCTCGTTCTCTCGCTCTGTGTTCATCTCTCGTTCCTGTCTTTCACAGACACACTCTCTAAATCTCAGAGCCGTCGGAGTCACGGTCAGAGAGAGATTTGACACACTCACACATGCACGCACACATGCACACACACACACACACACACACATACACTTTCTGTCTACATCAGAGGTGGATCATTCTTTGGTCTCATTTTGACTGTGCACTCAGTTGACCTAATCAGCGGTGGGGGATTCATTGTACGGGTCTACTGCACCCCCTGGTGGTTCGTTTTAACCTGTCCCTGTAACTCCCCTGTAACGCCGTAGAAAATAAATTGAGGACCTACTGCATCTACAGTATGCTCACTGGCCCTAGTTAGGAGGACACCATGTGGAAAGTCAAAGTGATATGGTATCCATGGCGTTCTACTGTCAGTAGTCTGAACACCAATGAGACAAGGAGAGAAAGATAGGCAAGACACTGAGACAGAGCTGAAGCTTTCTGATATCACAAATTGACTATGTGGGTCTATTGTACTGTACTGTACTCACCTTCCATTCCTCCCTCCCATAACTTATCTTGACATATAGACATATAGATTTCAATATGCAGCAATATTAGACTAATCCCTACCCAGGTATAATTCATGTTTGTTCAATTGGTTTTGATATATTCTCCTATATCGTCTACAGTGACTGACTTTGAGAGACTGAAAGTCTCTGTGTGTGTGGGTGTGTGTGTGTGTGTGTGTGTGTGTGTGTGTGTGTGTGTGTGTGTGTGTGTGTGTGTGTGTGTGTGTGTGTGTGTGTGTGAAAGACAGAGAGAGAGACAGAGAGAGAGAGAGTTAAAGGAAGAATAAGTGAAGTTAACTTTCTGACAGGACTTGGACTTAGATTAATGACTGTCCGTGTGTAATTAAGGCATGGTGAGCGGCTATCTATCTGGCTGTGTGAGTGTACACGCGTGCATGTGTGTGTGTGTTTGTGTGTGTGTGTGAAATTAAACCAGAGTGAGCTCCTGTCTCTCTCAAAGCAGTGAGAAGAAGATAACACTGGGATGCTACCAGAGAGCCCTAATTGATCTCCTCGTCTCGGTGTGGAGGCCAGTGGATCAGGAAGTTTCAGTGACAGTGATTAACTCATTGAAAAACTCCAGGAGAACCTCCTCGAGACAGAGAGATTTTGGTTTTATTTACAACATCACTATTGATTCATTGTGGGGGGCCTCTTCCATCCATGGCTGTTCATAGCCAAACATCAGTGTTTGCCAGGTTACAAGGTCTGCATTTTGCACTTAAGGGATTCAGCCGTATGTTTGTCTTTGATGTGATCTGTAATGCAGTTTGAACACCCACTAGCATCTATGTGGTGAGTATCTAATGTAGGCCTAGCATGACTCATGGGTCCTGGGGCTGGTAGTAGAGCATTTCCCCAGAGAGGTCAGGGGTAACGGGTCAGAGTGGTCTCAGCTGTGGCCTGGATCACATCACATCAGAGGAACACAGGAAACACACACACAGCACCGCTAGGCCTGGGGTCTTCTCTGGGCTGCCCTAGTCTCCCGGGGGGAGATGACACATCCTACATCTAACAAACAGAAAACATTTCACAACAGGCAGCCATTTTGAAAAAGATAAATGGTATGTGTTTGTTTGTTGTTGTGACGTTGCAATAGTTACAAGAGTTGGCTAAAGCACAGATGAGTCCAGGCTAATATCTTGCTCTAGGGCCAGGGGCCTCATTTATAACCGTTGCGTAAATTTCACACTAAATATCTGCGTGCGCCATTTCTGTAAAGAATACGTAAGTAGAAAAATATTGTGATTTATTAACTTGGCGCACGCCATACATATGCATGTTTCTAGCAACGTGCATGCCCTGCCCACCTGAGATGTGTATTTTTCAGCCATCTATTTCTTGTGTTTGAGGGGTGCAAAATCCAGTTGTCACTTAAATCTCGCTGTATTGATTGCTTTCCTTTTACTTCTGCGACTCTTGCTTGTGCCTGACGTTTTTTCCCGTTAACGTTACGACCGTTTAAATGTTTGTAATGACCTGTCAAATACACCCCAGTAATGGCTGAAATGGGCTCAATGGAATACATTGTCCTCCCGTTGAATCTATAACAACGCTAAAGCTTCGTGAGGGATTTAACGTCTCAACACTTATATTACAAGAAAGAGAAGAAAGGTAACTTTATTTTGATTGGTGTTTAAAAAAGGTATAATTTAATAATATGTGATAAACAGAGTTGTAACAGCATATATGAAGATTGTATATGAGTGGGTATGTGTGTATGTAGAGTCAGTATAAATGTATGTGCATATTATGTGTGTGTGTGAGTTAATGATGGAGTGAGTGTTTGTCTGTGTGTTGGAGTGTCAGTGTGTGTGAGTGGGGCCCTGTGAGTGTGCATAGAGAAAGTGCAAAAATAAAATACATGGGTCAACTCAGTTTAATTTAGTTTCCCGCCAAACTCAGTGTTAATCCAGGGCTTTTGATTAGGGAAGCAGCGAACCTTCACTGTGGGGACAACATCGCCGATGCATTTCGTAATGAAGCCGGTGACAGAGGTGGTTAGCTCGTTGATGTTATCGGCAGGGTCTTCAAAACATATTCCAATCAGCGCTAGCAAAGCAGTCCTGTAGCATCATCTCTGATTCTGATGACCATTTCTCAATGGAGCGAGTCACGGGTACTTCCTGTTTGAGCTTCTGCTTGTAAACAGGAGACAGGACTATGGAGTAATGATCTGATTTGCCGAATGGAAGATGAGGGAGGGCCTTCTATGTTTGCTTGTGGGGAGAATAACAGCGGTCTAGCACTTTATCGCCCCTAGTGGCGAGGGAGACGTTTTGATCGAAGTTGGGCATCACGTGTCTTAATGACGCAGATTTAAAATCACAGCCTCCTTCTTGTTTATAGCCTCAGACAGTTTGTTAAGTGCCAGCTTGTTATTTTTCTTGTCCTGAGGTGGAATGTATACAACAGTCACGATAACAGCTGAAAACTCCCTTGGGAGGTAGAAGGGTCAGCATTTGACCATCAGATATTCCAAGACAGGTGTACAATGGGTCGACACTTCCACCGCGCTCGAGTCAGCACACCAGTTGTTGTTTATGAAGAGGCAAACCCCTCCCCCTTTCAATTTCCCTGACTCCACTGTCCTGTCCGCACGGTGAATGGAGAATCCATCAAGTTCGATAGCCATGGGGGATATCTTGTCCGAGATATCCCCCATACTTTAACCACTATAAATAGTACGTATGCATGGTTTGCGGAGAAGTAAAGTAAGCACATTCTCACGTCAACTTACGTTTTTATAAATGCCAACTTCCACACTCATGTTTTGGGGTATACTTTGTACGTACGCATATTTTGTATGTTCCTGACCACATGACCTGACCAGGGAAAACTCCTGTCCCTAGTCATCTCATACAGTAGTTCACAGTGGTATACCATTGATCTAATTTATGGTTGTAGGTAGGAGTCTGGAGGATCCTGGGTAGTTGTATTTGTGGTGGTAAAATCACACAGAGCCATTGAAGATATTGAATGACAAGATGGTGCCGTCAGACACGGTCGCCCTGTTTCTAGCTCCTAGCCAGCTTTGCAGTATTTTTAATTTATTTTGTTATTTCTTACATTATTTGCTCAGAACGTTTCTAGTATTATTACCTACAACCAAAAATAACTTTTGGACATTAGATCGGCGGTCACTCACCATTATTTTGCCGGTCAACCATCACATCCTTTGTTTGGACTTACCGAGGCAGCCCCATTCATCCCGGGTGCTACACCAAAACTTTGACGTCGGAGAAGAGGGAGGAGAAGTGTGGTTCTAGTCAGGCTCAGGCGGCGAGCAAACCATCCGAGTATATTACTCGCTAACGTTCTGTCCCTCCCTGGACAATAAAGTAGTTGAGTAGGCAGTAACGTACAGGAACACAAGTACTTTTGTTCTCCCGATCTGGAATACCTCACAATCAAATGCCGAATGCATTACCTCCCGAGACACTTTGTGCTAACTGGAAACCGCATATAAAGGAAATCTGAAGAAAATGCTCCCAAAATTCTATCAAAGCATCTCCTGTGCTACACGCTGAGAGAACATGCTTGAACGTTGTTACTCTCCCTTCCGGGACAGCTACAAAGCCCTCCTCTGCTCTCCCTTTGGTAAATCAGATCACGCCTCCATCCTGCTCCTCTCGCCTATAAGCAGAAACTTAAGCAGGAAGCACCCGTGGTAAGGACAGTTCAACGTTGGTCTGACCAATCGGAATCTATGCTTCAAGACTGTTTTGATCACACGGATTGGCAAATGTTCCGGAATGCTTCTGGGAATAGTATCGATGTATGCACTGACTCTGTGACTGGGTTATTCAGGAAGGGCATAGAGGATGTTGTTCCACTGTGACGATTTGAACTTATCCAAACCAAAAACCATGGATAGATGGCAACATTCATGCAAAACTGAAAGCGCGAACCACCACATTTAACCACAGCAAGGTGACTGGGAACATGGACGTGTATAAACAGACCAGCTATGACCTCCATAAGGCAATCAAAAAGGCAAAACAACAGTACAGGGACAAAGTTGAGTCGCAATCGAACGACTCAGACACGAGACGCATGTGGCAGGGACATGACCCCTTGCTTCCGGACAAGCTAAACACCTTCTTCGCTTACTTCGAGGAAAACAACACCAAGCCGCCAACGTGGGCCGCTGCCGCTTATGGGGACTGTGTGCTCCCAATATCCGTGGCTGACGTGAGTAAGACATTCAACCGAGTTAACCCTCGCAAGGCTGCCGGCCCAGATGGCATCAGAACATGTGCAGACAAGCTGGCTCTAATTTTACGGACATATTCAATCTCTCCCTATCCCAGTCTGTTGTCATCACTTGCTTCAAGATGTCCACCATTGTTCCCATACCCAAGAAAGAAGGTAACTGAACTAAATGACTATCACCGTGTAGCACTCACTTCTGTCATCATGAAGTGCTTTGAGAGTCTTGTTAAGGATCATATCACCTCCACCTTACCCGACACCCTAGCCCCACTACAATTTGCATACCGCCCCAACAGATCCACGGACGACGCAATTGCCATTGCACTGCACTCCGATTTATGAACATTATGTTTGGTGTTTGGGATTCTTTGTTTATATATTGATGGCTATTTTTCAATGTTACTTTTGATTTTGATATCACATGGATGAGCTTTTCTGCATAATCTTTAAAAAAAAATGTTTTACAATGTTACGAAGATGGAAAAAGACTGCTCTTGAAATATTTGGGATATGTTAGTCAAAACAGAGATCAGGGTCCAGAGTAACTCAGAGGCCCTTCACAGTTTTATTTGAGATAACTGTACAACCATCGAGATTCATTGTCAGATCCATCAGCAGATCTCTTTGTTTCTTGGGACCTAGAACTAGCATCTCCGTTTTGTCCGAGGTTAAAGGTAAAACATTTGCCGTCATCCACTTCATTATGTCTGAAACACAGGCTGCCAGGGTAGGCAATTCTGGGGCTTCAGAATTTCATCTAAATGTACAGCTGTGTGTCGTCTACATAGCAGTGAAAGTTTACATTGTGTTTCCGAATGACATCACAAAGAGGTAGCATATACAGTATAGTGAAAACAATAGTGGTCCTAGAACAGAACCTTTAGGAACACCGAAACATACCATTGATTTGTCAGAGGACAAACCATCCACAGAGATGAACTGATAAGATAAGATCTAAACCAGGCAAGAACTTGTCCGTGTAGACCAATTAGGGTTTCCAATCTCTCCAAAAGAATGTGGTGATCGATGGTGTCAAAAGCGGTACTAAGGCCTAGGAGCACGAGGACAGACGCAAAGACTTGGTCTTACGCCATTAAACGGTCATTTACCACCGTCACAAATGTGGTCTCAGTACTACGATGGAGTCGAAAAAACAAGACTGGAGCGTTTTGTATGCATTATATGTCTTCAGGAAGGCAGTGAGACAAAATTCACAAATTCTACAGCACAATGGCAGAGTCATGTCTTCAGTGTAAAACTAACAATGACTCAATAATCCATGCTTTCTGGGAATGCTATTAAGTCCAAAAGTTATGGACGGAGCAAGAAAGTTGGCTGTCAGAAGTATTACAATGTAAACTTACTTTTAATCCGTCTGTCTGCATATTTCAAGACATGGCATATGGGGGTGTAGTCTTGAAAAAAAATGTAACTAAAAATGTGGAAATCCATCAATCCACCATCATTAACATTTTGAGAGGAATGGGAGATTCAATATAGGCCGATTAGTTTGTAAAAAAATTTCAAGGTCAAGGTTTGGCTTTTTAAGGAGAGGCTTTATTACTGCCACTTTTAGTGAGTTTGGTACACATCCGAAGGATAGGGAGACGTTTGTTATGGAGGGCCAAGCACAGGAAGTAGCTCTTTCAGTAGTTTAGTTGGAATAGGGTCCAGTAGACAGCTGGAAGGTTTAGAGGCCATTACTATTTTCGTGAATATGTCGAGAGATACAGGATTAAAAAACTTGAGTGTCTCCATTGATCCAAGGTCCAGGCAGTTCTGTGCATACTCGGGACAAAAGATTTTTGAAGAAATATACAGATTCAAAGAGGAGTCCGTAATTTGTTTTATAATGATCATGATCTTTTCGGCTCCAAAAGCCTTTTGAAGTGGGTCTGTGGACCTCCATGTGAATATTGAAGTCACCAAAAATTCAAATATTTTCTGCCATGACTACGAGGTCCAATAGGAATTAAGGGAACTCAGTGGGGAACGCTGTATATGGCCCAGGAAGCCTGTAACAGTAACTTTAAAAAAGCGATTGAGTAGGCTGCATAGATTTCATGACTCTCAAAAAATGAAAACACCGTCATTTTCTTTCATAAATTGACATTTGCGATCATAAATGTTAGCAACAAATTCACCTTTATGTGATGCGCGGGGGAAATGGTCACTAGTTTAACCAGAAGGAGAGGCCTCATTTAACGCAGTACATTCATCAGGCCTTAAGCCATGTTTCAGTCAGGCCAATCACATCAAGTTTATGATCAGTGATTAGTTCATTGAATATGACTTCTTTGGAAGTGAGGGATCTAACATTAAGTAGTCCTATTTTGAGATGTAAGGTATTATCACAATCTCTTTCAAAAATTACGAATGGAGGAGGTTTTTATTCCAGTGAGATTGCTAAAGCGAACAACGCAATGTTTAGTTTTGCCCGATCTAGATCGAGGGACAGACATGGTCTTAATAGGGAAAACGGAGCTGACTACACTGACTGTGCTAGGGGCAGACTCCACTATGCTGGCAGGCTGACTAACAGCCTGCTGCCTGGCCTGCACCATATCTCATTGTGGAGCTGGAGGAGTTAGAGCCCTGTCTATTTGATAGATAAGATCAGAGCACCCCTCCAGCTAGGATGGAGTCCATCACTCCTAAGCAGGCCAGGCTTGGTCCTGTTTATGTGCGAGTCCCAGAGAGAGGGCCAATTATCTACAAATGCAATATTTTGGGAGGGGCAGCAAACAGTTTTCAACCAGCGATTGAGTTGTGGGAGTCTACTGTAGATCTCATCACTCCCCCTCACTGGGAGGGGGCCAAGGAGAATTACTTGATGTCGACACATCATTCTGGCTAAGTTACACCTGAAACTATGTTGCGCTTGGTGACCACTGACTGTTTCATCCTAACATTGTTGGTGCCGACATGGATAACAATATCCCTATACTCTCTACACTTGCCAGTTTTAGCTTCAGAAAGCACCATCTTCGGATTAGCCTTTACATTGGTAGCCCTGCCCCCTGGTAAACAGTGTATGATCGCTGGATGATTATTTTTAATTCTAATATTGCGGGTAATGGAGTCGCCAATGAGTAGGGATTTCAATTTATCCGAGCGGGTGGAGGAGAAACCCGAGAATGCTCGGGCTCAGACTCCGATTCGTTGCTTAGTGGGAAAAACCAATTGAACGTTTCTATCCGCTGAATGAGCGACACTGGTTGAGCATGCGGACAGCGTTTCTTTCCAGAAGCCGTGAGAAAATTGTGTGGGGGGATTAACACTACTACCTGTATTTACTGGTGGTACAGATGCTGTTTCATCCTGTCCTACACTTAAATTGCCCTTGCTTAATGATTGCGTCTGAAGCCAGGCTTGCAACTCGGCTATCCTCACCTTAAAGCGATAGTTATCCTGCATATTATGAGCGACTGCGATTAGAAAGCATAATGTTACTTAGCTTTTTCGGCTGGTGGAGGTCCTGCAGATCCATGTCCAGATAAAGTGTCCGGGGAGAAAAAATTGAATGAGGACAAAACTAAGATGTTGGTAAATGTGTTAAATACAGAGTTTGATTAAACGATTATTAAAAGTAAAAAGCGAAAAGTTTGGCAGGTAGCCAAGTAGCAACAAACAGCGCAGCATAGTAATTGAACATTGGTAACTTTAATGATGTTTACATACTGTTTTACCCACTTTATATGTAAGCCTATATACTGTATTCTAGTCATGGCTCATCCTATATAACTACTGCCAAACACAACTTTTCTATTACATACTGTCTATCTTGTCAATACACACCATTCACATACATATATATTCACATTCCGGACTGACATTGCTCGTTCTGATATTGCTCATTCTGATATGTCTTAATTTCGTGTTCTTTTTTTACAACTTTTGGATTATGTGTGTATTGTCATTGTATTGCTAGATATTGATGCACTGTTGGAGCTAGAAACATAAGCATTTCGCTGCATCTGCGATAACATCTGCAATACGGTGTACGTGACCAGTAAAGTTAGATTTGATTTGATTTTGATTTGAACATCACCTCACATACCTCTCTTATTCTCTCCCCCCCCCCTTCAACGCAAGTGATTTTAGTAGAATTCTGAGAAGAGTATTCTTCCAATATTTTGAGTTCTAATGGTGTTGCGTCTCACCACTATTCCATAAGAGCATGATGATGATGATGGTGGTGATTAGTTATTAGCTGCTTTAACCAAAAGCTCTTTTAATGAGGGGATTGGGGAATGTAAGATGAAGGTTATTAACTAACAGGCAGCACGCCCTGAGGAAAGAGGTCAGCCTCTGCCAACATTAATCATGGAGCTTTTCCAAAACCATGTCTCTAATAAACACATCATGTTCTCAGAAACTCAATCTTAACCACAATTTAATACTGTTTCAAGAGCCGCACAATGTACTTGTTGTGTCATTTTGTAAAAATGGAGTAGGATAAAGTTAACCCAAGACACTCATCTAAGGTCAGTTTGAGTTGTTTCCGGCTATGGATGAGGTTAGGATTTAGGGAGAGTTAGCTGATCCTAGATCTGTGCCTACCTGGAGTGGTTTTGTGTGCTGTGCCCTTTCATTCATGCAAAGATTACATGTAACAGTGGCTCCTCCCATTTCCCACTGTGTATACCATGTGTTTCCTGTTATACGCCCAAAAAACTTTAAACATGAATTTGAGCTGCATTACTGTTACAAACCAGTAGGGGGCATAATAACCTAGGCTAGGATCATGTACTGTATGCTACATCAACACTGGGACGCTGTGTCTGAGCAGGGTTTGAATTATATAGGACTCTGGTCAAAAATAGTACACTATATAGGGAATATGGTGCCATTTGGGATGCATCCTTAGTCTTACTGCGTTATGTGGCCCCTGGAATTAGTCTTACCCTTATGTGGCCCCTGGAGTTAGTCTTACCCTTATATGTGTCCCCTGATTTAATCTTGATGGCCGAGTGGCTCCAGATCTCCTTCTCCACCGGAGAAATCCTCTCCCGGGTCATCTGGTAGGACTCATCCATAGCACACACCGTGATCTTGTCCTGGCCCTGTACCCTGTCCTGGACAGTCAGTCAGTCAGACAATTCTTGTTACCACCAATGACCTGTAGAGGGAGCTAGAGGAGTAAACGTCCTCAGGCTACTGTACAGAAGAGTAGAGGAAGATGTTGAGCAAGCATACAGAATGGTGTGACATACAGGGGTTGAATTACACTACTTACTAACATAGCATTACAATAACACAAAGGCCTGAAGCACCATTACGTATGCTTTATTATGTTTGAAAAATACTTTGGGAGAAAGATTTGTCAAACCTTATAAGCACATTTTTTACATTTACATTTTAGTCATTTAGCAGACGCTCTTATCCAGAGCGACTTACAGTTAGTGAGTGCATACATTTTCATACTTTTTCATACTGGCCCCCTGTGGGAAACGATCCCACAAACCTGGCATTGCAAGCGCCATGCTCTACCAACTGAGCTACACGATTCTAAATGAAGGGAACTTGTACATAATGTGATCAAAAGGTGTCCTGCTCCTATCAAATACTATTTTTGTGTCAACATCACTTGTTCTCTAGTTATGCAAAAGTTCCTTTAAAGCATAATTTGCAGCATAATTTGTCCCTCGTTAGATCAATGATACAGTAGGAAGCCATGAAGGAGAGTCGTAAGAGGGTTATTTGTCCCGGGTCTCAAGGGCCTTTTGACATTATCTCACAAACAATGCAACGAATACACTACAGTCCAGAGATTGTTTACTGATACGCTACTACACTGTGTGTGTGCCTGTGTGTGTGTCTGTGTGTGTGTATTCTCTGCTGTGTAAGTCGTGACAGAAAAAAGCCCTCAGTGAGAAAGAGAGAAAGACAAAGATGAGGGAGGAAGGAGGGAGGAGGGAGGGAGGGAGGAGGGAGGGAGGAGGGAGGGAGGAAGGAGGGAGGAGGGAAGAAGGAGGGAGGAAGTAGGGAGGGAGGAGGGAGGGAGGAGGGAAGGAGGGAGGAGGGCTTTGAGATATTGGAAGAGAGTTTTATATGAGTAATACGCCTCATATGAGTAATTTGCGTCATCATAATTAGGATCAAACCAACAAAACATGTCCAAATTGTGTTTTAGTGTTGTTTTCCAGTGGCCCCTGAGGTACAGTGTGTTGAGTGTGAGGGGGTGAGGGTGTGTGAGACGGTTGTGGAGGAGATGTTGGGGACAGTGTGTGTACTGTAGGTGCAGTGCATCAGTGTGTGACAAACGGAGACGAGGGGGCGGAGGATGAGACACACCTGTGTCAGTATGTACCCACTAGGAATATACAGTATGACAAGAATCCAGTATATGACAAGAATTACATGACCCCAATTTGTATGCAACCAGGAGCTCCCATTGAGATGAAGAATGAAATAAAGAATGGTTGAGAGGAACGGCTTGGAGAGGAGGTGGTGTGTGTGTGTGTGTGTGTGTGTGTGTGTGATGGTCGCAGGGCTGTGGCCAGTGAACCGTAGGCTCTCAAACAGGGTTATAGCCAAGAGTTACCCAGAGGGCAACCTCATTAACCCCCCCCCCCCCCCCCCCCCCCTCATCCCTCCATTTCTCCCTCCTTCTCCTCTCTTCCCTCTCTCCCCTCCTTCATTACATCCAAGGTTAATCCCCCTTATCTCCCAATGAGCCTCATTTTTCATACCCCCATCCCCTGTCCTCCCCTCACCACCACACCACTCTCGGGCTCCCCTGTCTCCCTGTCCTGCCCTCACCACCACACCGCTCTCGGGCTCTCCTGTCTCCCTGTCCTCCCCTCACCACCACACCACTCTCGGGCTCCCCTGTCTCCCTGTCCTCCCCTCACCACCACACCACTCTCGGGCTCCCCTGTCTCCCTGTCCTCCCCTCACCTCCACACCGCTCTCGGGCTCCCCTGTCTCCCTGTCCTCCCCTCACCACCACACCACTCTCGGGCTCCCCTGTCTCCCTGTCCTGCCCGCTCCTCTCCCCTCATTGTCTTGCCTCCACTTCTCTCCTCCCTTTTCCTCTTCCTCCTTCCCTTTCCCCCTGCCCTACCTTCTCCTCACTCCTCTCTCCCAGTGCGTACATTGAGCAAACAGAAATACACTGAGTGTACAAAACATTTCCAATGCTCTTTCCATAACACAGACTGACCAGGTGAATCCAGGTGATCTATTACAGCTTATCACCGGCGGATGGGACAGAGACTCAGCGCGCTGAAATATGGCTGCTGTCACCACCGCCACGAGACATTGCGAATAACCACCGCTCCGAAGGCAATAAGAAGGGAGAGAGAGAGGGAGAGAGAGAGCTAGGTACTCCAAACTATCAGCCCTTAATTCAAAATAATGGGAAGATTTCCAGCACCGACTTTACGTGATGTTGACAGTGATTTGGCACACAATTAACCTTGCGCGTGTCTCTCTCTCGCTTTCTCTCTCTCACTCTCTCTCGCCCTCTCTCTTTCCTCTCCCTCTCTCTGTCTCCTATACGCAGGTTATTGATTTTCAACCAAACAAGGTTAATGTTTTATTAAATAATTGACACTCTCCAGTGCTCCCTGCCAATTGAATTAGTGAGTGTTCATGTTTAACTTTAGCCTTCCCAGAAAAATGACACATTTGAATTCCTGAATTTGAATTACAATTCATCTCTTGAATTGAAAACAAATTGATTCTAAAGTTTCTGTCCAAAACATGATAGATTTCTAACAGTACTGTCCAGACACAACCACTACAGTCTGGGACGTAAAGTGCTATGCAAAAGTATTTGACCCCTTTCTAATTTTCTCTACTTTTGCATATTTTTGATACTGAATGTTATCAGATCCGCAACCAAAACCTAATATTAGATCAAGGGAACCTGAGTGAACAAATAACACAACAATTACATACTTATTTCATTTATTTTATAAGCAAAGTTATGTAACACCCAAGTTTGGTTGGCGTCATTGCAGCTAAAGGTGGCACAACCAGTTATTGAGTGTAAGAGGGCAATTTTTTTGTTATTTGTAAACTCAGGTTCCCTTTATCTAATATGAGGTTTTGGTTGAAGATGTGAAAACATTCAGTATAAAGAATATGCAAAAATAAAGAAAATCAGAAAGGGTGTAAATACTTTTTCACAGCACTGCATGTGACAGTTGATGACATACAGTGTGTACTATGTAGCAATTAGGTGACAGACAGGGGAGTGGGTTGTCCTGTGTGTCTGTTGATGTGCTGATGCTACACCGTTAGATGTATAAACCTCTGAAAACGGTTAAATGAACAAGGCACAATGCATTAACTATAGAATATAGAGCATCATGTTTGGACATCCTGAAGCATTGTCCTTTTACATCTCCTTCAAAAGCCAAGTAGGGAGGAGAGAGAGAGAGAGAGAGAGAGAGAGAGAGAGAGAGAGAGAGAGAGAGAGAGAGAGAGAGAGAGAGAGAGAAATAGCTGTGTCATCCTCTGTCGCCCTAACCCTCATGTTTTTACCTCACATTGTTTTGATCCTCTGAAGGCAGAGACACACAGGGCTTTGATTCCCCTCACAGAGATCTGTTTTGTGTACACACATACACACACTGCGACCGCACACACCCCACACACAGCCCTCTCTGACTCAGCCGTGTAAAGAGCTTACCGTGGGTAGGATGGGATGAGCAATGCTGCTGTTGTTTCAGCTGCATTAGGGGTTTTAAGCAGCAGTGTGTGGTGTGTGTGTGTGTGTGTGTGTGCGTGTGCGTGTGTGTACGTGTACCTTTTGCTTTCTCCTCTTCTCACATTTCAGGGTAGCTCTTTTCATCCTTTCTCCATCCATTCTGACTGTATTAAAAAACTCACACTGGGGGTTGTAGAGCAACTTGGACTCAAGGGGTAGACGTAACATAGTACATGTACATCCGGGACACTCCAATTAGTACAATATGTTACGAATTTGAAAAACATATGAAATGTTACAAATTCCAATTGGTTGTGGCTAACATTAGCTAGGTGGCTAGGTGGCTAACACTAACGTTAGCTAGGTGTCTAACGTTAGCTAGGCTAGGGATTAAGGTTAGGGTTTAAGGTTAGGGTTAAGGTTAGGGTTAAGGTTAAGGTTAGGGTTAGGAGTTAAGTTAAAGGGTTAAGGTTAGGGTTAGGGGAAGGGTTCGCTAACATGCTAAGTAGTTGCAAAGTAGCTAAAAAGTAGTAGGTAGTTGCAAAGTTGCTAATTAGTTAAAATGCTAAAGTTGTCCGCGATGCGAATCGAGCACCCAACCTTTGAATTTCTAGACGTTCGCATTATATGCTCATCCATCCACCCCAACTAACCACCCTAATTTCATTTTTGCCTTAAGTAACCTTCTGTCTTATGGAACCATACCAAATGTAACATATCATACTCCTTTGTGTGTCCTGGATTTATGTTTACTATGTTATGTCTAATCTATGAGACCAGGCAGTGTGGAGATGCCTATTGTTGCTATAAGAGAAGTAGGCATTCACTTCTCTCATTTTCATTTTATCACAGAAAATATACACAGCACCTCAGTGGAATGTTACTCAATGGAAAAATTACTATTCATATTTCCATTGATTGTACAGATATTTCATTTGAAGACAGGAGTGTATCATCATGGCTACTTGTTATCCATCTACTGTGCATGGGCAGGTAGTTCCTTTCATAGAAATATAATTACTAGAATGGACCTTCCTATTCCATTCTATTTCTATGGTTCCCTCACTGCGATGCGTAGCTACAGTAAGTTAACTGTTTCCATCTACTGTGCATGGGCAAGTAGTTACTTTCATATAAATATAATTACTAGAATGAATCTTCCTGTTCCATTCTATTTCTATGGTTCCCTCACTGCGATGCGTAGCGACAGTAAGTTAACTGTGTATTTACTGTCTGTTCCCCAGACCATCGTTCGAGGGAACCGGCCCCCGAAGGACACGTCCATCAATGGTCTCCTGGAGGAGTTCGACAGCATCTCTGTGACACGTTCCAACTCCCTGCGTAAAGAGAGCCTTACGGGCCCCCACCAGGCCGGGTCCGGGGCCCCCAAACCCCCCTCCCACCACCCTCCACACCCCCACCCCAACGCCCCTGAGGAGAACGGCTTCAGCCACTATTACTCCCGCTACTCCTGTGACCTGGACACCTCCAGCAGGGACTTCTCACTGGAGCCCTACGGGAAGGACGGTAAAGGCTTCGCTCTAGATGGGGACTGGGCCGTGGGGAGACACTACCGCTTCCCCAAACAGAATGGCCACCTCACCCACGCCACCCGCGTTCCCTTCTACCCCGATGCCATGCCTCAGAAGACCGATTACGCCAAGCTGCCTCCGGACTACCACACGTACTTGGAGAGCAAGGTGGCGGGGGCGCGCTTGGCCGACGAGGTGGGCTCTGGGTCCGGGGTGGGCAGCGGAGGGGGGTCTGCCGGGTCCACGACAGGGGGGTACTACCGGGCGTCCGTAGGCGGCTCGTCCAGTCAGGACTACCGGGACGCGTCAATGGTGGGGACGCCGTCTCGCACCTCGCTGCACAGCGAGCAAATCAACTACCCAGACAGCGAGTGGAGCCACAGCGGCGTTTCCAGAGGTGAGTACGAGAAGAGGCCCAAGTCGTCGTACGTGATGCAGACCAGCCCCACGCCGGCCGTCAGACAGCGCTCCAGGTCGGGGTCCGGCCTCCAGGAGCCCAACGTGCCCTACGGGGCCAGCGGGGCCTTTAAGAGTCCCCCTCAGGCACACCCCTACAGCTCCTACACCTACCCACGCCTTTCAGAGACTCTCAACAACTCACAGGCCATGGCCAAGGTACGTCTGGGCTGGTGTGTTGATTTACTCTGTAATCTGTGTCGGAAAATGTTATTGCCAAGGAAAGACACGTCTTGTATGTTAGCAGTGTGTTATTTTCTACTATTATCGAAATCCTTTTCCAAATAGTCTAGTTTTGGTAATAATTTGGATCAGGTGATATAAGAACTAGGCTGCATTTCTCTATGAAGTACCTACTAAACTGTAAGGTGCAAATGTTGAATGTGCATACACTGAGCTATCGTAGCCAACCAGGGAACACCTTTTTCCACAACACTGAAATGACAGCCCTCTCTGACAAACCCATTGAAAGCACTGCAGAGAACATTACACAGATTATTATCCTCCCATGTATCCCACCCCTTCCAGGTTTAAAGAGAGGATGCAGTGTTATCTCCCCAGTTGCATCTCTCCTTTCTCCTCTTCCCCTTGCTCCTCTCTTCTTCCCAGTCTACGTTCCTCCCCTCCTCTCCCCTCCCCTCCTCTCCCCCTCTATATTTCTCCCTTTCCTCTCCTCGCCCCCTCCTGTTCTCTTCTACCCCTCTCCTCTCCTTTCCTTCCTCTCCATTTCTCCTCCCTCTCTCCTCTCCTCCTCACCTCTGTGTGATGGATCTAGTGTCAGTAGTTAATCTACTGTTCCCCAGCGGAGGAAGGCTCTGCCACAGACACAGAATTGCAAGCCGCGCTAGAATCAATTAACGCTACAACACTGGCCATCAAGCCGATAACACAGTTCAAAAGGGGGTGGGAGAGGGAAGGGGAAATATTTGGAGGAGAGGGGGAGGAGGAAGAAGATATACTGGCCATCAGTCTAATACCACAGTTCAGCTGAGAGAGAGGGTAGGGGGAGGACAGAGGAAGCAAGGGAGTGAGGGGGACTGAGAGAGAAGGACATGAAGGAGACAGAGTGAAAGAGAGGGGTCAGGGGAGAGGGGAGAGAGAGAAGTCTTCTATTGAGCGAAATACTATGTTGTGCCATCACTTCTTACTCTTTGACCTATGACTACAGATATACTGCAGCCACATTCCTATAGATTAGAGAAGAGCTGCGTGGAGTGGAATTAGAATCAGGAGCGTCTCTTTCAAAGTAACTGGAAAACAAAAGGTTTCATTGATTTCTTTTGTGTTCTAGAAGAAAATACAAACTTCTGAGGACATCTAGAGAGCATATGTGTATATGTGAAGCGTGCGTGTCACGCTCTGGCTCCGGGACTCTGTATGTTGAGCCAGGGTGTGTTCATTCATTGGGTGTATTTCTATGTTGGTATTTCTGTTGGGTTCATTTCTATGTTTGAATGAATGACTCCCAATCAGAGGCAACGAGTGTCAGCTGTGTGCTGGTTGTCTCTGATTGGGAGCCATATTTAACTGTCTGTGTTTCACTTTGTGTTGGTGGGTTTTTGTTCCTTTACGGTCATTGTTACTGTGGACTTCACGAATCGTCTATTGTTTTGGTTTTTGCACTTTAATATAATAAAGTCAATCATGTTCGCTCAACACGCTGCGTATTGGTCTACTCCTTTTGAAGACGATCGTGACAGAAAAACCCACCATACAACGACCAAGCAGCGTGTCCAGGAACACACGCAGGAGGTGACTCTGGTGGATGGCCTCCTCGGTTGGGGGCAGATTACCGAGGAGGAGGCCGTCCGGTACCGGAGGGCTATGAAGGGGAAAGACCCAGGCAGGAGAGGAGCAGCGGCGTCAGCAGTGCCATCGTCGGACGGACGAGAGGCACCCCCAATAATTTTTTAGGGGGGGGCACACGGCATGGGCGACTGGGCAGCAGGAGGCTGCCACAGGGCGAAATAGGAGATGAAGGGAGAAGGCCACCGGGTTTTGGGGGCCAGAAGGCAGGTTGGCGGAGCCTGGATGGAGAGCAGAGCCAACTCCCCGTACTCAGGCATGGCAGCATGAGACTGGGCAGGTTCCGCGGTATGCGGAGCTGCGCACTGTGCCACGAGTGGTCCGGCATAGTCCGGTACGTCCTGTGCGAGCACCCCGCACGTGTTGTGCGAAGGTGGGCATGCAGCCAGGATGGAGTGTGCCGGCTCAGCGCTCGGGGCCTCCAGTGCCTCTCCTCGGTCCCGGATATCCTGCGCCAGTATCACGTGCTGTTATGCCAGTACGGGTACACAGCCCTGTACGTCCTGTGCTGATGCCTCACACAGAGTGTGTGAAGGTAGGCATTCAGCCAGGACGGGTTGTGGCAGCTCTTCACTCCAGGTCTCCTATCCGTCTCCATAGCCCAGTCCGGCCTGTCCCTGCTCCACGCACCAAGCCTACGGTGTGCGTCGCCAGCCCAGCCCGGCCTGTCCCTGCTCCACGCACCAAGTCTACGGTGTGCGTCGACAGCCCTGCCCGGCCTGTTCCTGCTCCACGCACCAAACCTACGGTGTGCGTCGACAGCCCTGCCCGGCCTGTTCCTGCTCCACGCACCAAGTCTACGGTGTGCGTCGACAGCCCTGCCCGGCCTGTTCCTGCTCCACGCACCAAACCTACGGTGTGCGTCGACAGCCCTGCCCGGCCTGTTCCTGTTCCACGCACCAAGTCTACGGTGTGCGTCGACAGCCCTGCCCGGCCTGTTCCTGCTCCACGCACCAAGCCTACGGTGTGCGTCGACAGCCCAGCCCGGCCTGTCCCTGCTCCACGCACCAAGCCTACGGGGTGCGTCGCCAGCCCTGTCCGGCCTGTTCCTGCTCCACGCACCAAGCCTACGGTATGCGTCGTCAGCCCAGCCCGGCCTGTCCCTGCTCCACGCACCAAGCCTACGGTGTGCGTCGACAGCCCTGCCTGGCCTGTCCCTGCTCCACGCACCAAGCCTACGGTGTGCGTCGACTGCCCTGCCCGGCCTGTTCCTGCTCCACGCACCAAGCCTACGGTGTGCGTCGCCAGCCCTGTCCGGCCTGTCCCTGCTCCACGCACCAAGCCAGGGGTGCGAGTCGTCAGCCTGGTCCAGCCCGTTCCTGCCACTCGCACCAAGCCAGGGGTGCGAGTCGTCAGCCTGGTTCAGCCCGTTCCTGCTACTCGCACCAAGCCCGGGGTGCGAGTCGTCAGCCTGGTAAGACCGGTCAGCTGCTCCACAACGGAGCGTAAGCAATCCGCTCCGTCAATGTCCAGTCCAGATCCAGCCAGCGGGGTCAGACCGGACCAGGGGCGCTATGGGGGGTTGTTTGGAGGGTGGTGGGCAAGGCCGGGGCCAGAACCGCCGCCGAGGAGGTATGCCCGCCCAGCCCTCCCTTGTTTAGCCCTTATTGAGGCGCGGTCGCAGTCCGCACCTTTAGGGGGGGGTACTGTCACGCTCTGGCTCCGGGACTCTGTATGTTGAGCCAGGGTGTGTTCATTCATTGGGTGTATTTCTATGTTGGTATTTCTGTTGGGTTCATTTCTATGTTTGAATGAATGACTCCCAATCAGAGGCAACGAGTGTCAGCTGTGTGCTGGTTGTCTCTGATTGGGAGCCATATTTAACTGTCTGTGTTTCACTTTGTGTTGGTGGGTTTTTGTTCCTTTACGGTCATTGTTACTGTGGACTTCACGAATCGTCTATTGTTTTGGTTTTTGCACTTTAATATAATAAAGTAAATCATGTTCGCTCAACACGCTGCGTATTGGTCTACTCCTTTTGAAGACGATCGTGACAGTGCGAGGCCCAAGCAAATAAATACCACTCTGCAATTGCAGTCCCATATATCAGCTTCAGTTATGCGCCAGTGGAGCGGCACATGGAGATCTGGAAAGGTGACTTGCAGGCCTAGACCCCATGGAGATGCCATAGTAATCAACATTCTACTGCAGTGTTCTTCACTCCTGCTAGTCCTGGACCTAGAGAGCTGCAGTAGCGTATGTATGCAGGGTTTTGATCAAACCAGGACTAACACCACTCTTTCAGCAAAAAAAAAAAGGCTTGATGATTTGTTAAATCAGGTGTGTTAGTGCTGGGCTAAAACAAAAGTGTGCACACGATCACTCTCCAGGAGCAGGGTTGAAGAACACTGTTAGAGTTGTGCATGTGCAGTTCATGTATCATTTGTTGCCTCTGCTTGACAAACGCCTGTGTGATAATCTGAAGGTGAATAGCGCGCTGACATCCCAGCGCTGAAACAATGACCTTTCATTGAACTGTGCAGAGCAGAATGATCAGTCAGATGTATCGTCCCTATCTCCCTGTCACGACTCTCCCCCTCCTCATTCTGTGTAGGAGTTCCTATATGCTGCGCCTACTACACTAGCCTATTATGCACAAACATGATAGCTATTTATCTATCTATTACCTTTGTCGAACCATGTACGATATTCAGAACACAAATTACAACAAACCGAGGGTAACACTGAGTGTACAAAACATTAGGAACACCTTCCTATTGAGTTGCACCCACTTTTGCCCTCAGAACAGCCTAAATTCGTCGGGTCATGGACTCTACAAAGTGTCGAAAGCGTTCCACAGGGATGCTGGGCCATGTTGACTCCAATGCTTCCCACAGTTGGGTCAAGTTGGCTGGGTGTCCTTTGGGTGATGGACCATTCTTGATACACACGGGAAACTGTTGAGCGTGAAAAACTCAGCAGCGTTGCGGTTCTTGGCATAAATCGGTGCGCCTGGCACCTACTACCACACAACATTCAAAGGCACTTAAATATTTTGTCTTGCCCATTCACCCTCTGAATGGCACACATACACAATCCATGTCTCAATTATCTTAAGGCTTGAAAATCTTTCTTTAACCTGTCTCTTCCCCTTCATCTACACTGATTGAAGTGGCTTTAACAGTGACATCAATAAGGGATCATAGTTTTCACCTGGATTCACCTGGTCAGCCTGTGCCATGGAAGTAGCAGTTCCTAATGTTAAGGGTGGCCTTATGAAAACCACTTAACCTCCAATGCCTCAGTAAACATACACTCTGGGAAAATAAATGCACACGGAGGTAGAAACAGAAATAGTGTTTTTGTGGTGAGAGTTTTTTTTTGTTACAATGAACTTGCTTGTGATTGAGCAAGATAGGAAACTACTGTACCTGACTATACTTTATACACGTTAAGAAAGGCCTATAATGCCTATAATTGAAACAGAATTCACTACATGACACGCTGTTTAGTTCCATCTGAAGAAGATGTAGGAGATCTTAGAGAGGTATTGGAAAAAACAGTCACAAAATATGTGTCGTGACGCGTGTAGGAGATTACTAACATCGGTATAATAACAGTTAAAAAAACTAAAGCGTGTTGTAAGTGATCTGGCAGCTTATGAAGCACCATTCTTCCTGCCTCATGGACCTTGTAATAAACCCACCTCTCCTCTCTCTCTCTCTCCTCTCTCTCCTCTCTCTCCCTCTCCTCTCTCTCTCCCCCCCTCTCTCTTCTCTCCTCTTTCTCCCTCTCCTCTCTCTCTCTGTCCTATATCTTCCTCTCTTCTCTCTCCCTCTCCTCTCGCTCCCTCTTTCACTCCTCTCTCTCTCTCTCTCTCTCTCTCTCCTCTTTCTCCTCTCTCTTCTCTCTCTCTCCTCTGTCTCTCTGTCTCTCTGTCTGTCTCTCTCTCTCTCTCTCTCTCTCTCTCTCTCTCTCTCTCTCTCTCTCTCTCTCTCTCTCTCTTTCCTCTCTCTCTCATCTCTCCTCTCCTCTCTCTCTCTTTCTCTTTCAATTCAGTCATTGAACAAAATCCCCCTTTTTGTTGTGAGCCGGCGGGGGTATAACAGTAGACAGCACGGGGACTTAGCCACACACACAGACACACACACACACACACACACACACACACACACAGCTTCTCCTCCACTGCCGCAGCAGCAGCTCTCGGTGACAAATTGGTGTTGCTGCACTTTCTCCTTTCTGCAGCCTTCGCATAAAAACGGCCCAACGATGTTCCAGCGCGGAATTCAATTTCACAGTTCAGTTGGGTTGTTGATTACCCTGCCAAATTCAGATTAATGCACGTTTAACCAACATGGATCAGGAGACCCTTGGCTGACAACCAGCCGCCGGTGCCCACCAATGATAGGGGGTCTGGAGAGTAGCCCCGTCCCTCCTGAGGGCCGCGAGGAGCACCGCCGCCTCACAGTGATTGATTAAACGAGTCCACGTCACATAATTATACCACCATCCCCACACATCGACCCAACCTTCCTCTTACTCGTGTGTGCGTGTTTGTGTGTGAGAGAGAGAGAGATTTTAATGTTGAGGTTTCCCCCTTCCTCCTCCTACCCTGCCTCTTTCTTGTCGTCAAGTTTTTATTAGGAGACTATTCATGTCCGGTTAGAGTGTGTGTTCGGAGTGTGTTCTTAGGGGAGTGTGTGTTTGAGGGGTGTTTGTGTGTCCTTTCAGAGTGTATGTTTGGGGGGAGTGTGTGTTCGGGGAGGTAATTTCATTAACTCTGGGAGTCAGAGCATCATCTCCTCAGTACTGGAGGCAGCTCGTCTTCACCAGATTGATTATTAGTCTAGATATTATATATCACAGCCTCAGCCCTGTATTATGCAGTATGACCAGGGGCAGTTCACAGCTATAATTCAGTGTACTTTTAAAAATCCATTTAGGCAAAGACAGTATTTGGAGTTCTTCTCTGATAACGTACCTAATAAAATAACATCATTATTATTAAATGAGGCTTCAAAATAAGTCTAAAGATAAATATGTTTTAAAAAATACAAAATAAAATAAAAGGGTATTTGTGCAACATAATATTAAGAGTCAACCTATATTATAATCAGAATCATACAATGTTACCTTCCGAAATCCTTTTTTAATTCAAGTCATATATGTTTGGCTCTGCTGTATTCTTAGTTAATAACACTGTAAATACCCTGTATAACCAGTTCACAGCACCTTAATCACATTTATACAGGGTCACTGGTGAGTTGTGATGCCATAAAACACCTCTAGATGTACTACCTGGTAGAGTAGTAAGGGCTGGACCAAGGAGAAGGGGACTCGGTGACTGACACACACACATACACACACACACACCATACTCTTGCTTTCTGTTTGGGATTCCTCTCATGCAGAAGGCATAATGCAAGGTCCCACTCACAATGCATAAAGTTTAGTGTCAGGGAGAGAAGTGTCCCTTTGTCACCTCTCTCTGAGCTAGACTTATGACTCATCGCCACCCACCTAGGACATGGAGAAACAGCTTTAAACCACCCCAGCACAGAGAGAGAGAGCGAGAGAGAGAGAGAGAGAGGGAGAGGGAGAGGGAGAGACAGGGATACACGTTTTCCTCTACTGTGAGAAATACTCCCAAATAAGATAATAATTTTTGTATTTTTTTTATATATATATCTAAATCAATTCCCAACTTCTGTGCATTTACTAATGACATAAAGCTGGAATTATTCTGGGTGAGGGAGAAACCGCAAATATTACTGCCAGATATGTATATGATTGCCATAGCCTGAGGGACATCCCATGACCATTAATTCCCTGAAGTACAGTATTTACATTGTATATAACTTACAAGTAATGCATAGTGTAACCATCGTCCATGTACATGTTGTTGTTTTTTATTTATTAGCCATTCTTTATTTGTATAATCTTATTTGTATTTAATTAAATGTATCGACCGAAGATTACGCAATACAACAGCAGTATGGCACGATTATATGTACTATTATTATTATTATTCCTACTGAAATTAACTGTATTTCATTATCCCCATTGCATTGTACTGTATTTACTGAAATGATGTACCACTATACTGCTTTGGTAATATCTACAAATTGTATTTCATGCCACTAAAGCAATCTGAATTTGAATTTGAGAGAGAGGGAAAGAGAGGGAAAGAGAGAGCGAGAGAGAGAGAGAGAGAGAGAGAGAGAGAGAGAGAGAGAGAGAGAGAGAGAAAGAGAGAGAGAGAGAGAGAGAGAGAGAGAATAGAGCAAGGATGGACAATCAGGTTTTGCTGCAGCTGATTCTTCTACTCAAAGTCTTGATTGTTACTGCGTGGTTGGAGCAAAACCCTGCAACCACACTTGGTAACACAGCCCACCCTCCAATATAGTCTACTGTAGGAATATAATCTAACAGGTACTGTAAACGAGACTAAGGAGAGAAACGATGTGGAGCATTGCCCCAGATATGGAGGTTCCCTGGTCTAACAGCAGTTGTATGATGGATGGGGTATTGGAGGAACAGTGTTTGGGTCTGTGTGGGAGGGATATTAATGATAAAGTATAGCCCCTGTCCCTTCGACTAAACACCTTCTGTTACACCTGTCCAGGGTTAATGTACCTACTCAGGTCACAGGGACAGGAGCTGATATTTCACAATTAATACAGAAACTGATGAGGGAGAGAAATATCTCTGATAGTTTTATATTCATAATGCAAGTAAGGAGACTCTCTGTTGTTTGGTGAGGTTTTCTTTCCTATGTGTTTGTATGGCGACCAAGCTTAAACAGGGTTTGCACTTATACAAATCACACTTTTGGCTATCATCTTATAAGCGTATTATTTTAATATTAGTTAATCTAGCTTAAATAGCTTATGTTTTCAGGGTATTAGCTATCTTTCTAACACTGTCTCTGTCTGTCTTCCATCTCTTGCAGGGTGATTACGACCAGTCATCTCGAGACGGGAGTCCCCAGGTCCCAGGGTCTGACACATACCCCCGCGGGCCCCTCAAACTACCTCAAAGCCACAGTAAGCCCTCTGGCTACCCCCCTGGACTCCAGTACCCCCCTGTGTTCCACCACTACAAACCCTCCCCCTACCATCACCCACCATCACAGCCCAGCCCGCCATACACTCCACAGGTGGGTCTACCGTGTGTATTTGTGCGTACATGCGTGTGTGCGTGTGTGCAAGCGTGCGTGCGTGTTTACATGACTGCATGCGTATGTGCATGCGTATCTTTTTTTAAGATCTAAAGAGATCATGATCTACAATTACATATGACTCTCAGAGATGCAGGTGTGTCACTGCAAAGATCATCACCGACAGTGCAGTAGAGGTATTAACCGGTTCTCTCCTCCCTCCTCCAGGGGGCATACTCCCAGCCATCGTCCCCCTACATCCCACCGGGGGCCTACCCCCCTCCTTCCTGGGGCTCCAGTTCAGACACCCAGCCCTCCAGGGTCTCCCACGAACAGTTCAGGGCTGCCCTGCAGCTCGTCGTCAACCCAGGTAAATACAGAGAAGTCCTAAGAAAGAAATACAAGTACATCCCAAATCACAGGAGTTAAAATATACAGGTAGAAAAGTTATTCTGCTAGTTTGTAGATAATGAACAGAAGCTTCGTAGATAAAGTATCTTGCTGGGAGCAGCAAACATTGATCAGCCTCTGTCTGTGTCTGACCCCAGGTGACCCCAGAGAGTACCTGGAGAGTTTCATAAAGATTGGCGAGGGCTCGACGGGCATCGTGTGCATCGCCAGCGAGAAACATAGTGGCAAGCAGGTAGCCGTCAAGAAAATGGACTTGAGGAAACAGCAGAGGAGAGAACTGCTCTTCAACGAGGTGAGAGGTCAGGTGTTAGGGGTCAAGGGTTGTTTGTCCCAATGGAGACCAAGCGATTTTGGTACTGTATTATTTTTCTTTAACAGCCTCAAAGTTTCAGGTAAGGAAGTGTAGGCCTCTAATTTCAACAGTCAACAATTTCATACAGAGTGAAATTATAAAGCACGTTTTTAGTCTCTGAGATTAGGCTACCTCACATACGAGTATTTTCTGTACTTCAGATGTTTTGATCAGAGCAGTATGTTAGTGAATCTGATTTAGATGTTGCCAAGGCAACAAGCTAATGTTATTTTGGTTCTGGAAAGAGGTGAGCCAAGTTTTTTATCTCTACCCTACTGTACCATTCCTGCCTTCTATGTAGCAAGACCATAGAGCTATTACTCAGTAGTCAGCCACAGTATTTCTGTCATGAAGAGATTTCTGTTTGAATGAAGTGGGTGGCATGACTTACAATATGTTAACAAGAGACATCAAGTATCTTGTCCTTACATATTTTCGCACCCACATCGATGATTAATAATAATAATAATAGTGTGTGTGTGTCTGTGTGTGTGTGTGTGTCTATGTGTGTGTGCGTGCTCGTGTGGGCGTGCTATTTTGAAGCTTCATGTTATCCTATTTAGGCCCCAATCTAATCCCTTTTCATTAAGCTTCCATAGCAACATCCAAATTAGAAAAGAAGATTGCTAATACATTTATTTATTTAATTTGTGATATAGGCTACTTGCTATTTTTCTCTTTAATGAATTCCATCATACAATGTAGACATTGACATTTAGATTCGACCTAAATCTGAGGTTAGGACTAGAATGTAAAAAAATATGGTTACAAGTACCCCAAAATAATAATAATGTACTATCCTCATTCATTGAAATTGAATCTCAAATCCACGTTTTTGGAATAGCCTATTGCAAAAATAACAACTGATCTGTGTTCAATACTTGGAGGGCACTGTAGCCTACATCAGGAGGAGAAGTTTGCTTTCAAGCTTCATCAGTAGCCAGTTACCAATTCATCAATAGACGGGAATATATCTAGGTAAAGCTGAACATGAAGCAGGCTAGGCAAACTGTGGTTGAGTTAGCTAGCTAGTTTAGCAGCGTTAGTTTTCTTCTAGGACATTAGGCAGGCAATCAACACCATTGTGAAACGAGCAAGTTTGAGCTAGCTTATCAGAGCTGGTCCTAGGTCAAATGGTTTGCGAAACAATTCGAACTCGAATTCCTGTCTTCTTGAGGATGACATCTTCACTGGACACTTATAATCCTCCAAACTGTTTTAGTATTTCAATGTTGTATGTTTCACTGTTCTACCCGGGCCCAGTTTCATTGCATGATTCATAATCATATCCACTCAGTAAAGACATTTGCCAATCACACCTTATTCTGCAGGGTTGGTGGCAGACATTTTGAATTGATTGGCCACACCTGTTCTTGATTGTTTGGTACTCAGGTAGGTACTGTATAGGCTGTGTAGAGCAGACTGGTGTGTGGGAATGCCACAAGTAAGGTAGCCATGCTGTCCGTTTCGTAGAAAGGTTTTTTATTGCATTTTAAAACGTTTTTAGCATTGTCTACTTTTAGCATCCCCGTTTAACCTCTGTTCTTAAATACATATCATACATTTTTGGAAATAACCAGTCCTTTTGGTTTTAATGCTCTGATGCACAGTACGGTCAGCTTTGTCACACTACTGGTATATTGTCTATCTGTGATGTAACCTGTGTTTGTTGTTTTGTTTGTTTCTAGGTGGTGATCATGAGGGACTATCACCATGAGAACGTGGTTGACATGTACAACAGCTACCTTGTTGGAGACGAGCTCTGGGTCGTTATGGAGTTCCTGGAGGGCGGGGCCCTGACAGACATTGTCACTCACACGAGGTAACCAATCATCTGCCACTAGTCCGTTCACCTCTCTCCTAATGGCTACCTAAGCATTAGCTTGTGGCGCTAACATGAGTCTTCAATTCACTGTGTCTGAACAAAGAGTATTTGGATCGTTGTCTCACTAATTAATCTCAGGAAGTGAATAAGCTAAGCAGATGCGCAACAAACTTCCTCAATAACCCCCATCGGATCTGGTTTCAGGAGTTCTCAAACTTATATCTCTTTCTTTCCTTGTTGTTTCGGTGTCTTCTCCTAAACCTCTCAACGCCTCGTAGTTTAGATTAACATCCATTGTGTCCTTGGTCTTTTAATTACAGTCATTTGCCTGGCGTGTGTCAGTGTTGTGTGCTGCCGTCTCGGGTGCTAATAACACGGTTGCGTGAGGACGCAGTGGCGTCCCTGTCAGCGTGAAGTCGTGAGATGGAGAGAAGAGTCTTCATTAGTTGTGTGAGGAGATGTGAATCCCTCTTTCACCTCCCTGTCTCATCCTTCTCTCCGACACAGCTGTTTTGATAATTTTTGTTGGGTGTGTCCCATTTACTAAGGAATTGTGTCGATAATAGGAAGATGTGGGCAATTGGAATATATTCAATCTACTTACTAACACAAACAAATCCTGATATATTTTTTAACCAGAGGGGGATTAGAAATTAGATATTGTAGTTCATGTGTAGGAACAACCATATCTCTTACAGTTTATTGCACTTAGTTCAAAGAGGCACGTGTATTTGTGTCATTAACACAATTAATAGCCATCAAAGGACTATCAGCAACACGTTTCAGTCATAGAATTCACATCTGTTAGGTCAGGTGAATTATACAAATCTATTTCAGTCTACTCTTTTGTTGCATAAATGACTGCTCACTGTGTAGAGCTGAATAGGAGAACACGCACACAAACAGTCCCACTGCAGGTGAGTACTCCCCTCACCTCTATTATCTCTCTCTCTCCATCATTATCTCTCTCTTTCTCTTATTCTCTATCTATTCTCTATCACTACCATTCTCTCTCTTGCTCACTCACTCTCTCTCTCTCTCTCTCTCTCTCTCTCTCTCTCTCTCTCTCTCTCTCTCTCTCTCTCTCTCTCTCTCTCTCTCTCTCTCTCTCTCTCTCTCTCTCTCTCTCTCTCTCTCCCCCCCCCCCCACTTCTTTCCCTGGGTGTCTGCCAACACACACAGTGTTACAATGCCAGAATGGCCTGTCTCTGTGTCGTGTTCATGTTCCTCAGCCATTTCAATTAGCAACAAAGTTCAATTAACCTCACGAGGATGTGTCGTGGATGTACTGTACTTTACACAGAATCAGCTGATGGCGCTACAGTGTGTGTGTGTGTGTGTGTGTGTGTGGTGTGTGTGTGTGTGTGATGCCCTTGGCAACTTTGACAGCCTCATTAAACAATACACTTTCTTTTTCATTCCCTGTTTAAAATAATGTACTATCTCGGCAATCATTTGTGCAGGTGTCTTTGTTTGTGGACGTGTTTTTGTGTATGTATGTGTGTGGGTATATGTGTGTGAAGCATTGAATCTCCTTTGTCTACACATCAACCTCCCATTTTCTAGATTGTTTTGCAATTCTCAATACAAACATGTGTTACCAAAATACCTGGTACATTCTACGATGGGAGGGGTGTCTATGTGTGTGTGTGTTGCGAGTTGTTCCTTGCTAAGACAATGGATTCCTATGGAGTGAGACGGTACAGGGAGGAGAGTGCTGGAGGGGCTGCAGATGAGAGCTGTGTGTGTGAATTATTATTTTAATTTTTTTAATGATTTGTCACGAGCCAAATACAACGGGTGTAGACTTTACCGTGGCTTACGAGCCCTTCCCAACGATGCAGAGTTTTAAAGAAATTATACGAATAAAAATAGTAACACAAGAGGAATAAAATACACAAGAATGAAGCTATATACAGGGAGTACCAGTACCAGATCAATGTGCAGCTATATACAGGGAGTACCAGTACCAGATCAATGTGGAGCTATATACAGGGAGTACCAGTACCAGATCAATGTGGAGCTATATACAGGGAGTACCAGTACCAGATCAATGTGGAGCTATATACAGGGAGTACCAGTACCAGATCAATGTGGAGCTATATACAGGGAGTACCAGTACCAGATCAATGTGCAGCTATATACAGGGAGTACCAGTACCAGATCAATGTGGAGCTATATACAGGGAGTACCAGTACCAGATCAATGTGCAGGGGTACGAGGTATTTGAGGTAGATATGTACATGAAGGCAGGGTAAAGTGACGGCATCAGGATAGATAATAATTCAAGTAAAATAAAAAACAGAGTAGGAGCAGCATATGATGAGTGTAAAAGTGTGTGTGTATTAGTGTGTGTGTATGTGTGTATGTGTGTTTGTGTTGTGTTGGTATGCGTGTGTCTGTGTTTTGTGTGAGAATGTCAGTGTGTATGTGTGTGTGTATGTGTGTGAATGTGTGTGTGTGTCGTCTGTGTCTGTGTCTGTGTGTGCGTGCGTGCATATGTGTGTGTGATGATGGGGGAGGTTCTCGCCAGCTGGGGCCTCATGTTAATGTTCAGTGGAGTTATGTGGAATCAGCCAGACGTACTGTTTACCCCCATCCCATATGGGACCACACACACGACTGTTAAGCTTAGTTACCATGGTTACCATGAATTTCATG
Source organism: Coregonus lavaretus (assembly GCF_964263955.1). NCBI lineage: Eukaryota > Metazoa > Chordata > Actinopteri > Salmoniformes > Salmonidae > Coregonus > Coregonus lavaretus. The sequence continues at coordinate 31,368,881 of NC_140020.1, forward strand.
TTCCTACGATGTTCTAATCTTCCTAGTATATATATATATATATTTTTTAAAAGTTCATAGGGACCTTGTGAAAGAACACATTTGCTATAGTGTGTGTGTTTGTCGGTGTCCTACCTCCATCTTAACCCACGTGTTTGTTTCAGGATGAATGAGGAGCAGATAGCCACAGTGTGTGTGTCGGTGTTGAGGGCTCTGTCCTACCTCCACACACAGGGAGTCATCCACAGAGACATCAAGAGTGATTCTATCCTCCTCACCAGCGATGGACGGGTAAGACCACGTGGATTCTGGACTCATAAAGAATGTACAGAAGTAACTTGTAACACTGTAGGACTCTAGAGTGTTTTCCAGATGTTGGCTTGACTGGTGGGTTGTGCCCAGTACCTGTTGGGTCACAGCTAAAGCACGTACTGTGGTTAGAAACATGGGTTTATCCATAGTAGAGTAACCCTGACCAGCAGCGGTGCATGGGTAAAATCACTGGGGCAGCCAAGCCAGAAGTAAAAGCCATATTACAACCTATGTGTTGTGATAATTGTGTTGTTTGCTTTATAACCATATGCCTTGTGATCGTGGAATATAGGCCTAAGGCCAAGACAGTAAGAAGACACAGTGACAGAATACATTCATCCACACCTTTGTTTCCTCACAAAACCGGAGAGTAACCTCTGTCCGGTGAAGGCCACAAAGCATATTGCATGTAACAAACGGTTACATGACCTACAGTCGTGGTCAAAAGTTTTGAGAATGACACAAGTATTGGTCTTCACAAAGTTCGCTGCTTCAGTGTTGAGATATTTTTGTCAGATGTTACTATGGTATACTGAAGTATAATTACAAGCATTCCATAAGTGTCAAATGCTTTTATTGAAAATTACATTAAGTTTATGCAAAGAGTCAATATTTGCAGTGTTGACCCTTCTTTTTCAAGACCTCTGCAATCTGCTCTGGCATGCTGTCAATTAACTTCTGGGCCACATCCTAACTGATGGCAGCCCATTCTTGCATAATCAATGCTTGGAGTTTGTCAGAATTTGTGGGGTTTTGTTTTTCCACCCGCCTCTTGAGGATCGACCACAAGTTCTCAATGGGATTAAGGTCTGGGGAGATTCCTGGCCATGGACCCAACATTTCGATGTTTTGTTCCCCGAGCCACTGAGTTATCACTTTTGCCTTATGGCAAGGTGCTCCATCATGCTGGAAAAGGCATTGGTCATCACCAGACTGTTCTTGGATGGTTGGGAGAAGTTGCTCTCGGAGGATGTGTTGGTACCATTCTTTATTCATGGCTGTGTTCTTAGGCAAAAATGTGAGTGAGCCCACTCCCTTGGCTGAGAAGCAACCCCACACATGAATGGTCTCAGGATGCTTTACTGTTGGCATGACACAGGACTGATGGTAGCGCTCACCTTGTCTTCTCCGGACAACGTGTTTTCTGGATGCCCCAAACAATCAGAAAGGGGATTCATCAGAGAAAATGACTTTACCCCAGTCCTCAGCAGTCCAATCCCTGTACCTTTTGCAGAATATCAGTCTGTCCCTGATGTTTTTCCTGGAGAGAAGTGGCTTCTTTGCTGCCCTTCTTGACACCAGGCCATCCTCCAAAAGTATTTGCCTCACTGTGCGTGCAGATGTACTCACACCTGCCTGCTGCCATTCCTGAGCAAGCTCTGCACTGGTGGTGCCCCGATCCCGCAGCTGAATCAACTTTAGGAGACGGTCCTGGTGCTTGCTGGACTTTCTTGGGCACACTGACGCCTTCTTCACAACAATTGAACCTCTCTCCTTGAAGTTCTTGATGATCCGATAAATGGTTGATTTAGGGGCAATCTTACTAGCAGCAATATCCTTGCCTGTGAAGCCCTTTTTGTACAAAGCAATGATGACGGCATGTGTTTCCTTGCAGGTAACCATGGTTAACAGAGGAAGAACAATGATTTCAAGCACCACCCTCCTTTTAAAGCTTCCAGTCTGTTATTCTAACTCAATCAGCATGACAGAGTCATCTCCAGCCTTGTCCTCGTCAACACTCTCACCTGTGTTAACGAGAGAATCACTGACATGATGGCAGCTGGTCCTTTTGTGGCAGGGCTGAAATGCAGTGGAAATGTTTTTGGGGGATTAAGTTCATTTTCATGGCAAAGAGGGACTTTGCAATTAATTGCAATTCATCTGATCACTCTTCATGGCAAATTGCCATCATCAAAACTGAGGCAGCAGACTTTGTGAAAATTACTATTTGTGTCATTCTCAAAACTTTTGACCACGACTGTACAGCATGGTCAAGCAAGTTAATGTTTCCGACATCATCAAATCACCTATACTTACTAAAAACGATTTAGTCCAATCATTGTATGCTAAATATGATGTGGCTGATTTCTGTGTGTGTGTGCGTGTGCATGTGCGTTCATGCAAGTAGAAAAAGCATGTTGACTCACCCTACTTGTAGAGAAACGCCAATGCCATCCTCCTCTTTCATGTTGAAGAAACGGTCTATCACTCTGTCATACAGTACACGCTTTCATTTTTTGTTGTTCTAGGCTACCTGGCTAAAAAACTTGCTCACTAGCCTAACTTCCTTAATGTGCAACATTATCAAGTTAACATTAGCCTTCTACATCTAGCTACATTTTGAACTTCCATCCTCTCAGGCCAGGGGCACAATGAATTAATTTATGGTTGGATCAGAATTGCTGTTATAATCATTGGCCAGTACGGAGAATTAAGTGAAACCACAAGTCCAAATCCCTATCTCCATCCATGGATAATTTAGGAAAGGGCCAATTTTAGGTAGTTAGCTAGCCACCGGAGGACAACAACACAACAAGATGCACAACGAGTTTCTGTCAATGACGTATGCTCTCGATGCGATGTGATTGGAGTGAAGCCAAATCCAAACTGGCTTCCCTTTACACTTTTTTTGGGTGCGCCAGAACCATTCACAGTTGAGCTCACTTAGTTTAGCTCAACACTGATTGGCTATTCTTTTATTTCTTTTTTATCAAGGGAGGCCAAATGCTCACTGGCTTCCCTTGCATTCAATGCTACAGGCAGCAACAATGTCATACTCTTTTGGCCTACACATACAGAGACAGAGGAGCGCTGTTTTGCTTGCTCGGATGTCTTCTCTGGTGAGATACATTCCAGCCTCTTGCGAATTGAAGGAAAATTATGAAACACAGAGAGACAAAATATATATATATCTTTTGTAAAAAAAACTAATTTTAAAAAAAACTTTGGGGAAGCCTGGCTGTCTTTGGCATCCATGAATACACACAACTGACCCTGACACCCAGTTTCTCACATAATGTCAAATGATACAATGTTACTTGAAACTCTGCCCTACACACACAGTAACCTACCTCTGTGCTAGTGCCAGTGATGCAGTACAAGAGGAGAGGAGATCATAATCAATTAGCACCCAGTCCTTATTAATTAAAGCTTGCCTAATGCCTCTTAACGAGCTGCTGGAATGTGATGGATGGCTAATTAAGGGATAATAGAACCAGGATTAGAGTGGCTTATATGAAAACCTCTTCATCCCAAGAGGTCAATGTTCCTTATAATGGTAAAACCATTATAGAGGGTTTTTGATTGAAAAAAAGTTAATATTCATACCTAAATATATTTTCTGAAAAAGGCAGCACACTTCCATAATGTATACTAGTAAAATAAATTAGGAAAAAAATAACTCAAATTTTATATGGGATTTTTGTGTCCCCATGTACGAAAGTGCTCAGAAAATTCCTATAGATAACACATTGAGATTATCAACCAAATATGTTTTGTTCCTACAGATCAAGCTGTCAGACTTTGGCTTCTGCGCCCAAGTGTCCAAAGAGGTACCCAAGAGGAAGTCTCTGGTGGGCACACCCTACTGGATGGCACCGGAGGTCATCTCACGGTTACCCTACGGCACGGAGGTAAGAACACACGTTGCCAAATAACACATTCAAATGTCTGAATAAGTGTGTGTTTGGAAGATATGTTGGTAAGGGTGTTGTTAGGCCCAAGACTAAAAGTATTCAGACCCCTTTACGTTTTCCACATTTTACAGCCTTATTCTAAAATTGATTAAATTGGGGGGTAGATCTACACGCAATACCCCATAATGACAAAGCAAAAACCGTTTTTTTTTGGTGCAAATGTATAAAAGATTGATAAAAGTGAAATACTACATTTACATATAGTACCAGTCAAAAGTTTGGACACACCTACTCATTCAAGGGTTTTTCTTTATTTTTACTATTTTCTACATTGTAGAATAATAGTGAAGACATCAAAACTATGAAATAACACATATGGAATCATGTAGTAGCCAAAAAAGTGTTAAACAAATCAAAATATATTTTATATTTGAGATTCTTCAAATAGCCACCCTTTGCCTTGATGACAGCTTTGCACACTCTTGGCATTCTCTCAACCAGCTTCACCTGGAATGATTTTCTAACAGTCTTGAAGGAGTTCCCACATATGCTGAGCACTTGTTGGCTGCTTTTCCTTCACTCTGCCGTCCGACTCATCCCAAACCATCTCAATTGGGTTGAGGTCGGGGGATTGTGGAGGCCAGGTCATCTGATGCAGCACTCCATCACTCTCCTTCTTGGTAAAATAGCTCTTACACAGCCTGGAGGTGTGTTGGGTCATTGTCTTGTTGAAAAACAAATGATAGTCCCACTAAGCCCAAACCATGCTGGTTAAGTGTACATTGAATTCTAAATAAATCACTGACAGTGTCACCAACAAAGCACCCCCACACCATAACACCTCCTCCTCCATGCTTTACGGTGGAACTACACATGTGGTGATCATCCGTTCACCCACACCGTGTCTCACAAAGACACAGCGGTTTTAACCAAAAATCTCAAATTTGGACTCCAGACCAAAGAACACATTTCCACCGGTCTAATGTTCATTGCTCGTGTTTCTTGGCCCAAGCAGGTCTCTTCTTCTTATTGGTGTCCTTTACATTTACATTTACGTCATTTAGCAGACGCTCTTATCCAGAGTGACTTACAAATTGGTGCATTCACCTTATAGCCAGTGGGATAACCACTTTACAATATGTTTTTATTTAATTTATTATTATTATTATTTTTTTTATTTTTTTTTGGGGTGGGGGTAAGGGGGGGTAGAAGGATTACTTTATCCTATCCCAGGTATTCCTTAAAGAGGTGGGGTTTCAAGTGTCTCCGGAAGGTGGTGCTGTGACTCCGCTGTCCTAGTGTCGTGAGGGAGCTTGTTCCACCATTGGGGTGCCAGAGCAGCAAACAGTTTTGACTGGGCTGAGCGGGAACTGTGCTTCCGCAGAGGTAGGGGGGCCAGCAGGCCAGATGTGGATGAACGCAATGCTCTCGTTTGGGTGTAGGAACTGATCAGAGCCTGAAGGTACGGAGGTGCCGTTCCCCTCACAGCTCCGTAGGCAAGCACCATGGTCTTGTAGCAGATGCGAGGTTCAACTGGAAGCCAGTGGAGTGTGCGGAGGAGCGGGGTGATGTGAGAGAACTTGGGAAGGTTGAACACCAGACGGGCTGCGGCATTCTGGATGAGTTGTAGGGGTTTAATGGCACAGGCAGGGAGCCCAGCCAACAGCGAGTTGCAGTAATCCAGACGGGAGATGACAAGTGCCTGGATTAGGACCTGTGCCACTTCCTGTGTAAGGCAGGGTCGTACTCTCCGAATGTTGTAGAGCATGAACCTACAGGATCGGGTCAGAACGACAGGGTGTTGTCCAGGGTCACGCCAAGGCTCTTCGCACTCTGGGAGGAGGACACAACAGAGTTGTCAACCATGATGGCGAGATCATGGAACGGGCAGTCCTTCCCCTGGAGGAAGAGCAGCTCCGTCTTGCCGAGGTTCAGCTTGAGGTGGTGATCCGTCATCCACACTGATATGTCTGCCAGACATGCAGAGATGCGATTCGCCACCTGGTTATCAGAAGGGGGAAAGGAGAAGATTAGTTGTGTGTCGTCTGCGTAGCAATGATAGGAGAGGCCATGTGAGGATATGACAGAGCCAAGTGACTTGGTGTATAGCGAGAATAGGAGAGGGCCTAGAACTGAGCCCTGAGGGACACCAGTGGTGAGAGCACGTGGTGCGGAGACAGATTCTCGCCACGCCACTTGGTAGGAGCGACCGGTCAGGTAGGACGCAATTCAAGAGTGAGCCGCGCCAGAGATACCCAACTCGGAGAGGGTGGAGAGGAGGATCTGATGGTTCACAGTATCAAAGGCAGCAGACAGGTCTAGAAGGACAAGAGCAGAGGAGAGAGAGTTAGCTTTAGCAGTGCGGAGAGCCTCCGTGACACAGAGAAGAGCAGTCTCAGTTGAATGACCAGTCTTGAAACCTGACTGGTTTGGATCAAGAAGGTAATTCTGAGAGAGATAGCAAGAGAGTTGGCTAGAGACGGCACGCTCAAGAGTTTTGGAGAGAAAAGAAAGAAGGGATACTGGTCTGTAGTTGTTGACATCAGAGGGATCGAGTGTTGGTTTTTTGAGAAAGGGTGCAACTCTCGCTCTCTTGAAATGTTGCATATTGACTGACGTTCATGTCTTAAAGTAATGATGGACTGTTGTTTCTCTTTGCTTATTTGAGCTGTTCTTGCCATAATATGGACTTGGTCTTTTACCAAATAGGTCTATCTTCTGTATACCCCCCTACCTTGTCTTAGCTCAACTGATTGGCATTAAGAAGGAAATAAATTCCACAAATTAACTTTTAAGAAGGCACACCTTTTAATGAAAATGCATTCCAGGTTACTACCTCATGAAGCTGGTTGAGAGAATGCCAAGAGTGTGCAAAGCTGTTATCAAGGCAAAGGGTGGCTATTTGAAGAATCTCAAATATAAAATTTGTTTAACACATTTTTGGTTACTACATGATTCCATATGTGTTATTTCATAACTTTGATGTCTTCACTATTATTCTACAATGTAAAAAATAGTAAAGATAAAGAAAAACCCTTGAATGAGTAGGTTTGTCAAAACTTTTGACTGGTAGTGTAAGTATTCAGACCCTTTACTCAGTACTTTGTTGAAGCACCTTCACCAGCGATTACAGCCTCGAGTCTTCTTGGGTATGACACTACAAGCTTGGCACACCTGTATTTGGGGAGTTTCTTCCATTCTTCTCTGCAGATCCTCTCAAGCTCAGGTCTCTCCAGAGATGTTCGATCAGGTTAAAGTCCGGGCTCTGGCTGGGCCACTCAAGGATATTCATAGACTTGTCCTTAAGCCACTCCTGCGTTGTCTTGGATGTGTGCTTAGGGTCATTGTCCTGTTGGAACGTGAACATTCGCACTAGTCTGAGGTCCTGAGCGCTCTGGAGCAGGTTTTCATCAAGGATCTCTCTGTACTTTGCTCCGTTCATCTTTCCCTCGATCCTGACTAGACTCCCAGTCCCTGCCGCTGAAAAACATCCCCACAGTATGATGCTGCCTCCACCATGCTTCACTGTAAGGATGGTGGCAGGTTTCCTACAGACGTGACGCTTGGCAATCATGCCAAAGAGTTCGATCATGGTTTCATTAGACCAGAGAATCTTGTTTCTCATGGTCTGATAGTCCTTTAGGTGCCTTTTGGAAAACTTCAAGCGGGCTGTCATGTGCCTTTTACTGAGGAGTGGCTTCCGTCTACTGTAAAGGCCTGATTGGTGTAGTGCTGCAGAGATGGTTGTCCTTCTGGAATATTCTCCCATCTCCATAGTAGAACTCTGGAGCACTGTCAGTGACCATCAGGTTCTTGGTCACCTCCCTGACCAAGGCCCTTCTCCCCCGATTGCTCAGTTTGGCCGGGCGGCCAGCTCTAGGAAGAGCCTTGGTGGATCAAAACTTCTTCCATTTAAGAATGCTGGAGGCCACTGTGTTTTTGGGGACCTTCAATGCTGCAGACATTTTTTGGTATCATTCCCCAGATCTGTGCCTCGACACAATCCTGTCTCGGAGCTCTACAGACAATTCCTTCGACCTCATGGCTTGGTTTTCACTTTGACATGCACTGTCAACTGTGTGACATTATATAGACAGGTGTGTGCCTTTCCAAATCATGTCCAATCAATTGCATTTACCACAGGTGGACTCCAATCAAGTTGTAGAAACATCTCAAGAAGATCAATGGAAACAGGATGTACCTTGAGCTCAATTTCGAGTCTCATAGCAAAGTGAGACATATATACAAATTTATTAAAAACAGTTTTCGCTTTGTTATTATGGGGTATTGTGTGTAGATTGATGAGGAAAGATTTGGAATAAGGCTGTAATGTAACAAAATGTGGAAAAAGGGAAGGGGTCTGAATACTTTCCGAATGCACCGTATCGTCCAAACACCTGCTTCGAGGGTATTATCACTTTTATACAATGGGTTACCAACATATTCAATTAATGGTTTACATATTTTCATAAAAACGTTATTTTAATGAATTTATTCATACTATTTCATCCTTCTGTAAGATATAGTCCCAACACAAATCTAGGAGTTGCTACCCAAGCCTGCTGGTCATTCGTTCTATTGGTTTGGTTGCCAGAAGTGCGACCGTCGTTCCCTCTTTTTGTTCTGCACCCAGTAGTTTGTTCTAAATGTTCCATTGCCATACTGGCTGGCAACGTTCTTATCCCTTGCTTGCTAGCTAGCCAACTACGGCTAACTTACAGTCACATCAAACGTCAAAAAGAATAACAACAGTAGCATTTGCATTTGTTTAAACTGTTTTCTAGTGACATTTATTAGGATACATCCACAACAATGAGCTAATGAGGCGCAATTACGCCTGGCATAGAAAATGTGCTCTCTCATCAGGACACTGTTGTTTAGAGGGGCTAGCCAACAGCACAGCTAACACAATCACTTCAAACTGAAGTTGTAAAGACTGTAAACTAGCTGCACTTCGTTTCGTTTTACCTTTTTTCAATTGACATTTCTTTGTATATATCCATAAAAATGATGCCAGTTGATTCATGATTTCTGCCTGTCTGTCTCGTCCCGACTCCTACACGTTCATAACTATGGGACAGCTGGAGATCAAATGTTTATATTGAAACAATGTTGCAAATGTCGGAGAGACAGACAGCAAGGTTTATACAAATCTCTGTGATTGAAAACTAAATGTTAGTCTAAAAGAAATGTGAGATAATGTCTGGATGCTTTTATAGTGGAGATCAAGTTTAAAACTTGCCTGGCTTGGCTGATGAGACAGTGGATTGCTCAGTCAGATGGAACAGAGTAAATAGGAATTTTTACGTCATAGATTTAGCCGGGGGTAACTTGTGGAATAAACACCGGCTGGAATGCGGTTTTAATCAATCACCATTCAGGATTAGACACACCCGTTGTATAATGTTGTATATAGTGATCTGTGAAAAAAGACAATAACACCATTCACACTGCCTGCTAGGTGGATATCTGGTCGTTGGGCATCATGGTGATAGAGATGATAGATGGGGAACCCCCATACTTTAACGAACCCCCTCTACAGGCCATGAGGAGGATACGAGACAACCTGCCCCCACGGCTAAAGGAGTCACACAAGGTCAGCAGGGTTCATTTATTTCATTATAATCTAAATTGGCACATTTACAGAAATGTTTATTAATGTCAGTTATTCTCCTAAGTCAAATAAATAGTAATATGTTCCTTTTCTCTCCGTCAGGTATCATCGGTTCTGAGGGCCTTCCTGGACCTGATGTTGGTTAGAGAGCCGTCTCAGCGAGCCACAGCCCAGGAGCTGCTCCAGCACTCCTTCCTCAAGCTCTCGGGCCCCCCCTCTTGCATCGTCCCCCTAATGAGGCACTACCGCCACCGCTGACCTGACCTCCCGCAAACAGGGCGGCACCACACACCCTGCCAAACAAACACCCACCTAACCTGAGAGACTACGCCACTAAAACAAACACTCACACCTGTAACCAAGAAGTAGTTTAGCTAGAGGAATTATTTACAAAGAAAAGATTAAAGAAAAACGTGATATCTTCTATTTTGAAAAATACTATATAAAGTTCAACACTGGAGTATAGGGGACTGTACTGTAGGAGTATCTTCTTCAGTCTTCTGTAGCAGGCTTGTTGCTTATCCAGGTGCCAAATGCTAACAAATGATAGCCTCTTGGTTCGTACTCTTTGGCTTCACTAGGCTGTTAGACCAGCAGAGATCTATAGGGTGGGTCATCCCAGTGCAGTTTCCTCTCTTACTAGGCTGTCCGTGAGTCCTGTAGAGTTATACTGTAGTAGCCATCGACTAGAGCGTAGACGGTGTGCAGTGATCAGCTGACACTGCCTGGCTGGCAGCCGTGTTGAGGGACCTATGAGACACGCCCACCGCCCCAGACATGAGCAGTAGATCTCAGAGCAATCAGGAAGCAGCATTTGGTGTTGACGAGCATTTGGTGATGTCTGAGTGGGAGCAGTGTGGGTGTGTCTTAGTCTGGCTAGAAGACAGGCTGTTCTCCTATTGGTGGAATAAAACATCGCTCTCTTCACTTCTCTCTTCTCACACTAACAGTGAAAATGTATTTTAGAGAAATATGTACGTTTTTCTGTACAGTTTTGATAATTTGCAGTATTTTATTGTGTCGTGACCATTGTGTAATGGACAGTATTACATAGAATTCAGAGTTTCTGCGAAGATCTTTCCTACTGTTTATAATAATAATCCATTTTTTCATTAAGAATTTAAGAGATATCCCAAATAAACAAACACCTAACTGTTATAAAAAGGAACCTGAATATATTTATTATCCCACATTTATAGACAGAACCTCCATTGAGTGTGGAAAAAAGGGTAATGCCAGAATTTTGTATGCTGTTTTAAAGTATTTATTAATTCTTTTGAATTGAAGGTTTATTTTTTGGTAATGTGGCCTTTCTTTTTGTTTTGCGTTTATAAATATCAACAGCCAGACAAACAGTGATATTGGTTATATCATACAAGCAATACCCCGAACATATCCATCATCACCCATGTATTAATCTTTATAAAATTGTAACTTTACAAATCCCACGTAGCACTGTTTGAGTGGATTGGATGAGAGAAGATATCAGTTTATTTGAAAAATATAAATTTTTCTTTACCCATCATCACACTCCTATAAATTCAATGGACACTCATACAAGACTCCTATAGCAATATCTGAGCTTCTCAGTTTGACACACACACAGTGATAAAAGGTCTGATTTTCTACTCTCACACATCCTGGCTGTCATCTGTTCCTTGTCCTACACACACACACACACACACACACACACACACACACACACACACACACACACACACACACACACACACACACACACACAACAAACGCACACACACAAACTGGGACTGTGCTGCGATCTGATTATCAGTTCTAATTGGAAAGTGTAACCCCATTTCGTTTTTAACCCATCATTCACTGTGATATGTAAATATGAACGTGTGTGTAAGCATGTGTATGCGTGAATGTGTGTGTGTGTGTGTGTGTGTGTATGTGTGTGCGTTTGTGTATGTGAGCTGGCTTATCTTTGACGAATGTTTCGGGACTTTAATGAGTACTACTATCCATGGTGTTGCTTGTACAGTGATATTGCATGTTTGTTATCAGTGAAGCTGGTTTCAATTAAAAAAAGCCCATTAAAACATTGACAAGTGTAGCATGTGTTTTTCCACACTCTCATCTGTACAAACCCAGGGTCAATCTGAGGGCCTTTAAACCCACAATCAGATATTTACAGATTCCTGCATGTTGATGTATAGTTCAAAGAATCAAGAATACTTCAACTAATTTCAAATAATCGCACATGTAATCCTTATAATTCACAATTCTAAAGGTGTATGGTTTAAATTAAATATGGATGTTGGTGTGGGAGTCTTGCCCTGCAGGCCTATTGCTTCCTGTTTAGGGCTTTCCCAGTGGCCAGTGGCGTTGCAGCTGCACTTGAGACCACCGCTGACCACTGTCCTGTGGTTCTGAATGTCAGATCGTGAGGTTGCCAGTTCACTGCTGTCCATGGTGCTGATATCTCCCATTGCCGCTAGTTGCTTGTTGTTTAAGCTATATCCAACCTTGTCCACATAGCACTATAGATTACCAAGAATTATGTTTTTGTCCATCCCTGATACCAATACTAAACCATGGGTTTTAATTGAATATGCCCCTAAACATACATAATAATGTAATAATATTTAGCGGGGCACTTCAGCGGACACTGGTGTGTCTCCAAAATAGCCTTTCCTCTGTAGCTGAAACAACTAGAGGACCAATAGATAGATACATGCATCACATGACTAGACAATATAGGAGGCCATTGCTTTTTCCCCCTCCTAGCTCTGTTCCTGTGTGGAAGGAACTACTGTGGCTTGTGAAAGTATTCACCCCCCTTGGCAATTTTCCTATTTTGTTGCCTTACAACCTGGAATTAAAATGGATTTTTGGGGGGTTTGCATCATTTGATTTACACAATATCCCTACCACTTTGAAGATGCAAAATATTTTTTGTTGTGAAACAAACAAGAAATAAGATGAGAAAACAGAAAACTTGAGTGTGCATAACTATTCACCCGCCCAAAGTCAATACTTTGTAGAGCCACCTTTTGCAGCAATTACAGCTGCAAGTCTCTTGGGGTATGTCTCTGTAAGCTTGGCACATCTAGCCACTGGGATTTTTGCCCATTCTTCAAGGCAAAACTGCTCCAGCTCCTTCAAGTTGGATGGGTTCCGCTGGTGTACAGCAATCTTTAAGTCATACCACAGATTCTCAATTGGATTGAGGTCTGGGCTTTGACTAGGCCATTCCAAGACATTTAAATGTTTCCCCTTAAACCACTCAAGTGTTGCTTTAGCAGTATGCTTAGGGTCATTTTCCTGCTGGAAGGTGAACCTCTGTCCCAGTCTCAAATCTCTGGAAGACTGAAATAGGTTTCCCTCAATAATTTCCCTGTATTTAGCGCCATCCATCATTCCTTCAATTCTGATCAGTTTCCCAGTCCCTGCCGATGAAAAACATCCCCACAGCATGATGCTGCCACCACCATGCTTCACTGTGGGGGTGGTGTTCTCGGGGTGATGAGAGGTGTTGGGTTTGCGCCAGACAAAGCGTTTCCTTGATGGCCAAAAAGCTCACATTTAGTCTCATCTGACCAGAGTACCTTCTTCTATATGTTTGGGGAGTCTCCCACATGCCTTTTGGTGAACACCAAACGTGTTTGCTTATTTTTTTCTTTAAGTAATGGCTTTTTTCTGGCCACTCTTCCATGAAGCCCAGCTCTGTGGAGTATACGGCTTAAAGTGATCCTATGGACAGATACTGCAATCTCCGCTGTGGAGCTTTGCAGCTTCTTCAGGGTTATTTTTGGTCTCTTTGTTGCCTCTCTGATTAATGCCCTCCTTGCTTGGTCCGTGAGTTTTGGTGGGCTTGTTGTGGTGCCATATTCTTTCCATTTTTTAATAATGGATTTAATGGTGCTCTGTGGGATGTTCAAAGTGTCTGTACTTCTCCACAACTTTGTCCCTGACCTGTTTGGAGAGCTCCTTGGTCTTCATGGAGCCGCTTGCTTGGTGGTGCCCCTTGCTTAGTGGTGTTGCAGACTCTGGGGCCTTTCAGAACAGGCGTATATATACTGAGATCATGTGACAGATCATATGACACTTAGATTGCACACAGGTGGACTTTATTTAATTAATTATGTGACTTCTGAAGGTAATTGGTTGCACCATATCTTATTTAGGGGCTTCATAGCAAGGGTTGAATACATATGCACGCACCACTTTTCCGTTATTTATTTTGTATCATTTTTTTAAACAAGTTATTTTTTTCATTTCACTTCACCAATTTGGACTATTTTGTGTGTGTCCATTAAATGAAATCCAAATAAAAATCCATTTAAATTACAGGTTGTAATGCAACAAAATAGGAAATAAGCCAAGGGGGATGAATACTTTTGCAAGGCACTGTATAATAGGATATTGACTTTGTTTGACCCATAGAGATAGATAGAGGACTCGTCTTTATATCTGTGCCATTATTGCGTCTGTGACAGCATGGGCAGCGCCATTGAGGCGACAACCCATAGGGATCCCCACCCAGTTGACTACTTTGACTACTTTAAAATGGCAGAAGCATGGTGGAAGCCCTAAATGGTGGTGCCCATGCTAAAATAGCCTTTTGGCCACTAGAGGCCTCTATCATTCTCTATGGTTTGACCCAGGATTATAAAATTCCTCTTTCACAGGAAGAAACCTTAAAAGGAAGACAGGTAATGCAGTTTTTGGATTACCCAAACTCAGTAATGTAATCAGATTACTTTCAGTTACTTTGGGATTTTTTTCCCCTTAAGAGGCATTAGAAGAAGACCAAAAGGATCCATCTTCATAGTGAGTCTTCATAGTGGGTCTTCATAGTGGTCTCTGACTTGTGGTCAGTCTCGCTCAGGTGGAACAAACTTAAACTTGCTCCTTTTTTCAACGCTGAATTGAATGTCATTGAGAAAACAGAAAGGTCTCATAATATATTTTTTCACAAACATTCTTTCTAAATTATAAAAAAGTAATCCAAGAAGTGAACTCGTTTTTCATAAGTATCTGTAATCTGGTAATGTATAGTTACAGTTTTTTGTAATCAGATGACATGTAATCAGTTACCCCCCTACCCTGTTCACCCTTCAACTCACCCATAAAACAGTAGAAAGAGAATGGATTCTTTATAGGCTTTGTTTGTTTCCCACTGCTAAACAGGGAAGGCCTAACGTACTTTTAGCAGTTTGTGCATAGTGCCAAACTAATGATAGATGTATGGGACTTCAGAGAGAAACGGACACCAGGCAACATCGCTGAGTTTGATGACGTGTGTTAAAGGCGATATGATTAATGATGTCTGTGGTGTTCAAACAAAGAGTTGTGGATGTCACGCATGCTCCATTTATTATGGCGAGATCAATACTCCATCTACGCCTTGACGCCTTGGTCATGCCACAACCGACAGGAGCATCGATCACCCATGTTCAGTCGCAGCTCTCAGCCACTCCCCTGGAGGACTCATGGTTAAGACTTTGATGAGTATTACGAATGTTACCCATCTCGTTCAGTTTTTAAGTCCATTTAGTGCGACAATGTTTTATGTTTTGTTCTCATGTTCTGAAATATAGGGCAACTGTAGTATCTAAAAAACATGCTACTAAAACATATTTTACAATACCAATCCAACAATCTGAGCGAATGAAAGCTGTCCAAAGGTTGTAGCCAACAAGTTTGATAGTGAGCATACACCAAAAACACATACAAAACAGATTTGCGTAGGCTTAGGATATCTCCTGTGAAATTTATTTAAGTGAACATTAAAGTAGCATCAGCATAGTTTTCTATGCATAGTCATTCTGAAAATATTGTACATTTATTATTTTTAAATCTTAAATATCTTTGCACATTTCTTTCACAATGATAAACTTTCTTCTTCTGACATTCTGATATGAGATAAATTATTAAATGTTATTTTTTGCAAGTTTTTACAGACCATGTTTTCTTTGTTTTATTTACAGGTTTCATCTTTTTTCTTGATATAATTCCATAAAGTCGGATCTGGAAAAGGATCCGTCATACCAAAATTATTACTGTCATTATTTATTTTTCATGATTTCTGAAGTTCATTGAAACACCTGTACAGTGTACACACCACAACACTTTCCACTTTCACCACTATGATTGCATTCTAAAACAAAAAGTAAAAACTGGAGTTAGGAAAGTAAACATTTCAGCTGAACATCAACTCTGGACCTGCTACCTACGAGGTTTCTTTTGCAGCGCGTTCACAGAAAAGACAGAGACAAGTGATGGGGGGGGGGACGATAACAAAGCGCAGGCTTCTCGACAAAAACGGCGGTTTCTGGACATATAAACAACAGAACAGACAGGGGTGGAATGCTAACAGAAAAATATGTGTGCGTAAATCGAATGTTGCGCAAGTCTTCAAATTACTTCAATGCAGGATTTTACGAGAACGCTCCAAATTACGCACACGTATCTCAAGTTAGCCATATCGCAAGTTAGGCCTCCATAAAGTTATGGCCTACTCTCCAATGTATGGTGAAGTTCAGAGCAGGGGAAGTCACATTGGTTTGACTTTGGAGAGGCAGGAGCGTTGTGGTTATAATCGTAGTCTATTACCATTTGTCTAATATCCTTGAATGGAGAGTAGTCATGTTGTCTTGTTTTTAATGTCCTATATCCTTGAACACGGAGAGTCATAGTTATTGTACTGTCTGATTCCTTACATGTCTTGAACATCATTTTGTGCTTGTTTCAATGTCCTATTACCTTGTACATGGAGAGTCGTTATATTGATGTTGATCTAATGTTTGATTCCTTGCATGCTCTTGAACATGGGGAGTCTTGGAATGTTGTTCTACTGTACTATCCTTGACCATGGAGAGTTGTCGTATAATGGTTGTTTTAATGTCCAGTTCCTTACATGTTTTTGTACATGGACCGGTCGCGGGGCAGCTGTGGCTGGGTGGCAGTGGTCAGTTTGAGGTGGAAGTGGTAGACGGACAGCGTGATAACAATGATGAGGCCCAGGATGAAACCCAGGATCAGAGGAAGAGTCTCCTCCAGCTGTTCCCGCTGGTCCGTGATGCACTTATATGCTGCAGGGAGAAACACACACACACACAGAACACATTCATGTGTGAATAGAACTCTCTCTCTGTGTGTGTGTGTGTGTGTGTGTGTGTGTGTGTGTGTGTGTGTGTGTGTGTGTGTGTGTGTGTGTGTGTGTGTGTGTGTGTGTGTGTGTGTGTGTGTGCGTGTGTGTGTGTGTGTGTGTGTCTGTCTGTCTGTCCATATGTGTGCATGTGTGCGTGTGTGTGAATTACGTTCCAAAGCTTTGCATTAAATCAACTGTCACTGATGTTACCCACACACATACACAGACACACACACACACACACAGTTCTATCTACACATGGGTGTGCAACTAAGCTACATGATTGGCCTGCAACCCTAATCCTAACCTTAACCCTAACCCTAAACCCTAAACCCTAACCATTACACTAACCTAACTTTAACCAATTAGGAAATTCAAAATCAGTTCACCGGTCAGTCAGGTCCCTTTAGTTTTTCCCATGCCTACAGTGAGAAGATTCTCCTCTATGTGAGAGAGCCTTAACATGACCTCACTGATTAGTATCAGGTCAAAGGTCTCACTGGTCTCTAAATTAGAAAATGTCATATTTATGGACAACAGTCAGGGCTTTAAACTAGTTTGGCTCATATTAGTACTGTTTACATGTACTATAGCCTTCTGATGTCCTGTATCATGGGATGTATTTGCTTCATAGTTGATGTTTTCGTTGGTGGCCCACTCCGGTGCAGATCTTCGAGAATGTGGCTTTAAAGGTTAATACAGTATGTAACTACCAGATGAAAGGCCTCAGTATACCAAGGGTTAATAAACACTATAGTTGAAGGGCACTGTAGCAAAACACACTCTAGTTTACTGCAGTCCAGAGAGAGAAGCATGATGGCCTTTAGAGGACACAGTGACTGACAGTATATACCTAACTACAGTCGTAAAGTCTGCATTGAGGACAGGGCTATAACTACAGCCATCAAGTCCTAATGACCTCTCTCACTTTCCCCTCTATCTCTCTCCTACTCTCTTCCACCCTCCCTCCCGCTCTCTGCAGCTCTGCTCTTCAAACTGCAGCAACCAGCCCCCCCTGAGAGAGAGAGAAGGAGGGTGAGGGAGAGGGTGAAGAAGGGAGGGGTGGTGGAAATGCAGTTTGTAGGGGTTGTGAGATAAGTTCTCCAATACTACTGCACGGTAACCGCTCATCACCATCACCATCATCATCATCATCCTCACTAGTGTCAGATCTCTCCTCAAGATGACAACCTTTATTATACCGGGCTGTACATTTGACATGTGTGGGACATTTGCTGATTTTGCAACATTTGCAATGAGGGGAGTACTACTGTGGGTTGCTATTCTATACCTTCACTGAACATGGCTGTATGATGTTACGGTTAGATCCTGTACCTTCACTAAACATGAAGTCTGAGCTGATGTCGAAGGGCTGGATCTGAATGTCACTCATGGCGACAGTCACTCCCTTTTGGTGGTCACTGGAGATGAGGGTGAGTGTCTGCTTAGCCTCGCAGACATACGAGCGGCCAGCAGGGGTCACTAACGCTGACAGACCGTGGGAGCTGGCTGTGTGCCTCCCAGCTAGATTGAGAGATGGGATAGGAGGATGCAGTACATGAGGAAACACAATATGAGTAGGTAGGTCCAAAAAGAAAAGCACAGACACTGACACAGACAGACGTGCGGACACAAACAGGCAAGCAAGGACGCACACACACAGGCATGCATGCATTTCATACAGAGAAACACAAATAAGTAAAATAAATGGCTACAAAATATTGAAATAAATGTGGAATAATAGAGTATTCATATGAATATTTAGGAAATAATTAGGAACAAATATCGAAATTTAACAACTTCTAAGTATAAAACATCTAAGGGCTATAGGAATCACTTTGTTTCTACAGACACGTAACACGGCCACTGCGGCAGATGCACACCAATAGCTTGTCCAGAAAAGTGGCGACCTATGATCAAAACGTGTTTTTTATCCAGCAAAAAAGTCACCGTTTTCTTTCAATAATTCCGCTTTCAACTTCCGCCTGTCCCGTCAAGAGTTTTAAAATGTGTATTAATATTGAATCCAAAAACTGTGATGTTGGGGTAGGCTACGTGAATTTCAACATTAGCTTATCATATGTCTAATCGAAATTACTTAAATAAATCCAAAGTTACGAAAAAAACTATAAAAAAGGAACATAATAACGATAATAATAATAATAATAATAATAATAATGTTTTGTGGAAGAAAAATAAATACAAATAATCTCCGAAATATCCAAAGGCCTAAGACGTTTGTGAATTGCCTTTCTTTATTGCACACGTTTAGTGCAAATGTGAAATAATTATTCAATGAAACCATATCGCAAAACATACTCAGAAATTGCTGAGTGAGATAGAAATGCTACTCACGGTTGTATGGGTTGATGAAATGCGTTTTCTCAGAGGTGTCATAAACGAACTGCACCTTGCTAATTTTCCACACCTCATCTCCCTTGTCACGGGTTTCCTGCCACACACACACACACACACACACGGTCATCACCAGCAGCAGAACATTATGCGCGACTGTTATGTGTAGGCGTTGTTATCTGAACATATTTTTACAAGAATCCCACGCGGGATAAACGCTCTTAATGATTTTGGGTAATTGTAATTAGACGCGGCTCGCCTACTGACTGTTTCATAGGGGACAAACCTTGACGAAGTTGATGCGGAGTGTGTAGGCCTTATCCTTCCACGAGATGTGTATATCGGCGTCCTGGCTCCCGCATTTCCCTTCAATGTCTGCCCCGCTAGGCAGAGCCAGATACGCATTCTCCGTGATCAGCTGTAGAGAACAGAAAAGCAACAAACACCAGTGTGTGATTGATTGTGATGATCACATGTGTTTCTCAATAGACTAGTCTTCTATGATGATAATATGGACTTGTTTCACATAATTTTACGCACAGCCCACCGCGCGTAATACCGTGGAATGTGTGCCCCCATGTGTGTCTAAATGAGAGCAAATTCTTACATACAGAAATTTGACAGTATGTCAGTGTCAGTCTAAGTTGACAGTCGAAGTTTGACAGGCTGTGTCCACCCATCAGTATACCAGGCTACTATAGTGAGGATGCGGTCCAATTGGTAAGTGCCATAAAAAGTAGTGCTAAACTAACTGTATTATCTTCACAGTTGTATATTAAATCTTGACTTGAACACATTCAAAGTAAAAGTAACATATAACTACGCTGAGCCTTGAAATATCGGAGTTGTGTCTTACGTCTATCCCGTTGATCGCGAGGACGTCAAAGGGGACCGTGAAGCGGACAGCAAACTCGACCATGAGGCAGGTGGTCCCGTTCTCCCGGACCACGAAGATGTCTTTGTCTGGGTTGGTGGACAGACCGGAGAGATTCTCTCCCTCCTGCTCAGCCGTCACCGTCAACCGGGCCAGGATCCCTGAAAATGGGGAGGTACTGTATAAGGGTCATGTCAGCAGTGGCAAATACATGACAGTTTATATGTTTGTTTTTGCGTCAACGATGTTGCAATGAATATGCTTAAAACGTGAGGTCTGCAGAATGAATATAATACAATATTATCTGTAGAAAATAGTATAATGAAAGATGGTTGATAGGAATGTGTTTTACTGTCAATGATCTTACAGACTGGACTATGAGTGCATGCCATGCAAACATGCATGATCAGCAAAACCAGGCAGCCCGAAGACTCAAAGGGACTTCTTGTCTTTCGAAAGAAAACTGTTGGGAGCAATGAATAAGGACCATATAGCTTCGCTTGAGTATATTTGCCACTTAGATGTAACAATACCCAGCTACATGACACGGATGTAGGATACCTCTTCAATCTCACTGCATGCTTAAGCTAGATCAATTGACAGCACATAGGGGATGCCCATACCGGTGAGTCTAATACACATTGTTCTAATAATGACTTGCATTTTAGTATTTTTCTCACAAAGAGCTTTTCACTGCACTGACGTTGAATACAGGTAGGGGATGTGTTACTACACACACACTCATCAGGAATGTCTCTCTCTCTCTCTCTCTCTCTCTCTCTCTCTCTCTCTCTCTCTCTCTCTCTCTCTCTCTCTCTTCTCTCTCTCTCTCTCTCTCTCTCTCTCTCTCTCTCTCTCTCTCTCTCTCTCTCTCTCTCTCTCTCTCTCTCTCTCTCTCTCTCTCTCACACACACACACACACACACACACAAACACACACACACACCATGACGCACACACAGACACGCACACAAACACAAAGACAGCCAGACACGCAGGCTGCTTTGTGCAGTCACGACCGAAATATCGCATGCAACACACACGTACACACACACACGCACACACACACACACACACACACACACACACACAGACGCCGCTTACCGAACAAACGTAGCAGAACTCCTGCACTGTCCAAGGTGCTGAATCTGAGCCGCTCCATTGTCCTGGTTCCAGGTGCTGAAACAGCTAACTTGCGGGTAGCCTGTGTAGTGAACCCACAAAGAGAGAGAGAGAGAGAGGGAGATATAGAGAGAGAGAGAGGGAGAGAGAGAGAGAGAGAGAGAGAGAGAGAGAGAGAGAGAGATAGAGAGAGAGAGAGAGAGAGAGAGAGAGAGAGAGAGAGAGAGAGAGAGAGAGAGAGAGAAATAATAAAGAGAGAGCGAGAAAGAGAAAGAAAGAGAGCGATGAGGGATTCCGCTGCTCAGCGTCCGTTAGTCATGCTCATATCATCACGAATGCAGCAAATCTCCAGGTGGACGTGAGAGAGATAGCATCCGGTTTGCTGCGCATTAAAATGCCACGGTTGTTCAGATACCGCTTTCTGAACGCCTTGTACTGCTCTAGACTCTCTCCTCTCTCTGAATTCAGTCGGTGAGAGAGCTTTAGGTGAGTGTCACTTGCGGCAATGCAGAGTTTCCCCTGTACATACCAACAGACAGACAGTGAGCCGGTAACGACGCTCTGCGTGACTCACGTGATTCACCGGGGGAGGAAGTTCAGTTTCTCTCCCAAAGTTTGTTTCTTCCAAAAAGCTTCGCCGCAGCAACCGCAGCTAGTCCCGCAATGCTGCTGTTTCCATCACTGTGATTGCAGCTGAGGTGTGTGTGTGTGTGAGAGAGAGAGAGTGTGTGTGTGCGGGGGATCGTTGCTACCCCCTCCTCTCTGCTTCTGAGCTAGATTGCAGCTGCTGTGGTGTGTGTGCGTGCGTGGATTGCAGTCTGGCAACGAGCTCTCTCTCACACACCGCTTAGTGTGTGTGAACTCAGGCGTGAGGACACCGCGCAGTGTCCTCCTCTCACACCTTTGTCAAAGACATTTGTTCATAATATACAGCGTAAATACATACCCTTGACTACTCTGTGTGTATGATTAAAAAATTTATAAACGTCACTAAACATACGAGTCGACACGAATGAATATGTGTGATGTGTCAGATGATGTTAGGCTATATCTCTTGTAATCTGGCAATAATGGACATTGTCCGTAAATGCCACTGACTCAGAAAATAATAGCTGACCATGTCAAAACTGTGTCAACCGTTTCAGCTGTGACAGTTGTGACAACTCTATACTCAAGTCACCTCTACCCCCCGTTCCACTTCACAAACATAGGCAACAATAAAATATGCATCATACAGTGAAAAAATATTCCTATAATGCACTGTAAATGTGATAGCATTCTTAGTATACTTTACAGAATGACCCAGTATTCTAAAGTCAAGGTTATGTGAAGGGTTCATAACTTACCAAGGAGCTTGACATTGAGGAAACACACACTCACACACTCTCTCCTCCAAAGAACACAAACCCTTACCATTTTGAAATACAAACAAATATTTATTTATTCATTCATCTTAATATTTCACAATTTAAGAATATAATAATTAGAATTAGAAACGCAGTCCATGAAAAATATTTAAAGAAATGTCATGTCTATTGATATTTCACAACCGTTATGAATAGCTATGCAAGTGATGGCGTTTGCTATTCAAAGTAAATGTACATAATCTTTACAGTAGCACAGGAACCCTCTTTGTGCATGAGGATTCCCCGTGGATATGCCTTTGCGTTTTCCCACTCCCTTCCCAACACTGTACAAGGGGGCTCCTGAATAGCCGCAGTGTGTACAGGTTTTTGTTCCAGCCCAAGACATGACTAACACACCTGATTCAACTGATCTCATAGTCCTCAATCTAAAATCACGATTACGTTAGTTTAATCAGGTGTGTTAGTAGGCCTAGTGCTGGAATAAAAGTAGTGGGAACAAAAGCCTTCAAATACTGCAGCTCTCCAGTGGGACATTTGGCTATTACCCATGACGCACAGAGACATACGGTTTAAGAAGAATGGGTCGTTTTAAATTGAAGTCAACTCGCACTTCACGGCGCTTATGCTGTCTATGTTGGGCTTGCTACCAACCTGAGGGTGTTTCGTACACAGCGGAAACGTCTCTGAACACGGCATTCCTCGCGATGAACCTGAGGCGGGATCTCCTCCACACGCGCCCTCCGGCGCCTCCTTCCCGCTCTGTTTAAACGCGGGGAAAGTAAATCTCCGTAACAGTTTGTTGCCCAAAACTGTTAAAGTCGTTGAGGAGCTGGCAACAGGCAGTGTAAAATCTGCAATGTCGGTGTTGGCAGTTGGTGGTTTTGGTTTTTCGTAAAGGCATTTTCGAACGGTCAGGTGGCACAGGACTGATACTTGTGGGCAAACTGCACCTTTTCTGGTAATAACTATCATCAAATCCCCTCATATTAAAGTCAGGTGCTGTTTACAGTTTGTCCTTATCCGATTCGTCTTTGCCTTTGTTGCCTGTGATAGGAGTTAGTAGGATACCAAGACGAGAGGCAGTCGGCTCAGATATTGACGCACATCTTTTGGTTGTTTTCAGGGTGTTTTTGGCCGGCCAGGTCGAATAGAGAACCGATATGTGATCAGATCCTCTGGTAAGAGGAGGCAGGGGATTGTCAGCTGGTCAACTTGCCCCCAGGTTTGGTGACCTTAGAGACGTTTTTCGGACAGGTCAGGTTGTTAGATCGAGGAGGGGGTTTGGGTCATGGACAACCGAGAAAAACAGCCCCTGTGGGGATGTAGGGCTGTCAAACTCTCTCTCAAACTCCTCAATGGAATCCATTGACAGTAATCGACTCAGATAATTTATTCTGCAACCCGATGCCCTAGGGAGCCATGTCCCGTCCACTGCTGTGGAGCTGTCGCTTTGGAGACACGCCTGAAGAACGTCTGGTCTCTTAATGGGACCCAATAACTTTCACTCCAACTTCTCCTCATTTACGTTACAATCCGAGCTGACGTTGGAAGGACCATCTTTCTGACCCCCAACGCCGTTTTCATGAGTTTTCTTTGAGGTACTGGTGAGCGCATAAAAACAGTCTGTGTGGCCGAGAAACTTTGACACCTCCACCGCCGAGTTACCAACTTTATTCTGTCGCTCTATCTGAAGCCCCAGTCTCTTGAAGGCTCTCACCAAAAACGCAACGACCGGTGAGTGACCTGTCACTGCCGCGTACGTTAGCGCAGTGTTCCCCCACGCGTCAACCATCTCTGGATCTGCATTGTTTCTAACCCAAATCTTCACCGCCTCGAGGTAACCTTTATCACACGCGTAACTGAGCGCACTGTGCGGCCACTCTTGTCTTGACAATTGACGCTGGCGCCTCTATGGAGAAGCATCTCTGGACCTGGTTTGGACCTGGTCTTACAGTCGGGGAGCAGAACAGAGGAGATGAGGGGGGTCTGCGCCCCCTCCGTTTTGGAGTCGATTATTTTACCATCTAGTCCGTCGAGAATGAACCTCACCAAGTGGACCTTATCCTTCGACATGGCCTCGAAGGAGGATTCTGGTGCTTGTTTGTCCGTTGGACTTCTCCGGAAGTTTCAACATGATGATTAAACTGATAGAATAACCGTGTAATGTAGGGATATGTTGGAGAAAAGGCATTCCCTGTCAGGAGGAGCACGTTTGGTGTAACCTCTCTCTCCCAACCTGATGCGCACCGCAAAAACATACCGCCCCTCAAAGCTGTTTTATAGTCACGAAAAGTCATGGAGTTGCCAGGAATGCTAACTCATTACATTACCTTTTCTGTTTTCGAATGGAAACACTAATAGCTTAATTATGAATAAGGTGCTTCAGATGCTGCACCGCCTGTTTGTATGTAGGGGTCTGGGGGACTGTGAATTAATTTAGCGCTTGTTGAATGTGATTATTGAAACTGGAACACGAACAGTATTCTACCCGTCGCTCCTGCCAGGGTTAATTGTTAAGGGATAGACACGTGGGCGTCCCCCACCCCTCTTAGCCTTCAATGACACATAATTAATCTTCAGTTGTCATCCTTTCATAAGGCAAGAACCAAGATAGGTTTTGTTTATTTTACAATTTCATAACATCATATCACGGTTTACATTCACAGGGATATTATTGGGAGAGTTTCACACCGTTAAAAAGGAACCAGAGGTCTTACACTTTTGAACACTCCAAACCACCTGTTTACTGAAACGATTTGAGTGAATTACTTGTGCCAAACATAGAAAGTCAGTCTGAATTCAAGGCCTGTACAGAGTTTGGTGGCGAAAAGGTGCACAAAGTACATTTTCTGTCACTTGTGACAGCGAGAGGAACAACAATCACAATGAACTAAAATCACACAAAAATAAGGACAAAAATAGATACATTCTACCTCTTTTGGACGTTTGAAAAGGTTCTCAGAACGTCGATATATGCCTTCCTCAGCACTCACCCAAAAAAATTAAAAATGATTTCCCAGCACTGAGAGCCAACTCATGATGCTCATAGTCACAGAACGCTGCTTAGACCATGCACTATGCAGTTCACAAGCCTCGAGAATACTGCGAATACTGATGACACCTGATGGTAATAGCAAGTCTGTTTTAATTATTTTGTTTTAAGCCTTCCCCAATCCATAACACTAACCTTAACCACTCAGAATTAATACCTACATTTAACCCTTTGAGTTGTTTCTGTTTTACCTTGTAACCAGGCGGCATTAACCCTGAAACCATGTGGAATGAATGAATCAAAAATAGACGTTATTCCATAATATGTTGAATTTGAGCGAAGTCCATCAATCCAGTAAATAAAGAGCCAAGAGGACAGGTTTCATTTTACACCTGGATAGTTTATTGGTACACATACTATAAAACAGTATTAAAGGAGCAGGGTAACAACAGTATTTTCATTGCTATAAGTTCGACAGTAGGCCTACAATATAAATACAAAAACACTCACAGGATGGTCTGTATGCCGACAAGCTACAGTCAAAATAGAAAACAAAAAAGAGGATATACAAATCGGAAAGGAAATCAAAAGCGACATTGTTCTGCAAAAATAATCTGCTTTCTCAACAAACTAGAGAGCAAAAGTTTACATGTAGTACTAGTCGCACATAACAGAAACATTCAACTAGTGCAAAAAAGGCTCTAACAAACATAATATAGTCTTAAACTACACACTATATTTAATATATAATATATATATTTATATACCTTTATATAAATAACCCCTTATTTTGGCATTTATCATTCGTAAAATAATTTAAACGTCCTAGCAGACATTGAGTGGCACATTTGAACGCAATGGAATAAAATGTAAAAGCACTTTTCTTAACTCATAATTCTGCACTAGATATGTGGTGAGAGTGTTCGTTCATGTAGTGTGGGGTGCTAGACAGAGAGATAATGAACTGGAGTGAAACAGAAAAAAGAGAAAAGAAGAAAGGAAAAGAAAGAAGACTCAGTGGTTGATAATTGTCTTTCCCAGAAACCAACAGAAGTGCACTATTCCCCAGCCCTTGATTGACAGGGTCACCGGTGAACACATTTTAGTCAAAAGTAATTAACTACATACATTCCAATATATACAACACTCTCTCTATACCATTTGAGTAAACTACAGCAGAATTATACAGCAGAAATAAAGTTTAAAAGTACACAAATCGGTAGGGGTTGTTGTCACTTATTGTGTATTTTGTGTAATATCTGTTTTGGTCAATCTTTGTGAGTGTAATGCCATGCAGTATGAACGCCTGACCACACAGTTGTCTGTTTGTGTACACAGTATATGCACACAAACTACAGTACCCATGATTACTTCATAACAACACTCCCACAATGCATATCTCACTAAAATGGCCGCCTTTCCAATTCTGTCACTGCCACAGGTTAGGCTACCCTTTACCCAGATCTAACCTTCACCATAAGTGGGATGAAATTATATCTGACCCTAGACCAGATGTTAGGGACAACTCCATCCAACTCCACTGTGTCATTATGGCTGAGACACAGCGAGCTATGAACCTCTGTTAAGTCCATCCTTACTGTCTCTACAAACCCAGAAACAACAACAACAAATTAGTACTTCCTGTCCTGACATGGTTTGTTTTGATATTCACACCAATAGCCAATTAAGTGGTATTCTACACAGTTTTGCTTCGTCACTGATAACACAGCTGAGGAATATCTGGTTTTAAATTAAATCAACTAGAAACGTCCGCACAACATACTGTTCTGAGCTGCTAAGCGACGTGTTGTCAGCTGGACCAGAGGCCAGTAAAGGGATATTAATAAGCATGTAAAAACCATGTAATAACCGTGTAATAAGGTTGTAATAAGCCTATTACTACCATACCTAATTTCCTTGGCTATGGGACAGGCGAGAACAGTACAGGGATTATATTACAGCTGAGGTACAGTCAGAAGAGCTTCTCAGAGAGCACATCATTTGAACAATGTTTGAATTACTGAGAAATAAGCAGAGCTAGCTGGGTGTTTCACTTACATTAGGCTGAGGTACTTATAGGGATTCAAGGGTCTATGAAAACACATTGTACTGTATATATTGTTGAAAATGGATCCACATTGGAGTTTAAGAAGATTTATGAAGACCATACTTTATAGGGTGCTTATTACGTTTGCCATTGACACGTACAATACATTAACTGGTTATTTCTGAAGTAGCTAGAGAGGCCAGTGAAAGATCACTGGTCTATACAGCCATACCTCCTGCATACACTTCTGGCGGTGTGAAAGAATCAAAGCAGGGGGGGGGGGGATAAAATCATATAATAAATATTTTGATTAAAATAAAAGTGTGCGTGAAGGACAAACTGCAGTGTTTAGGACTACCTGACGTTGGGTACGTTTTCTCCGAACAGCGTTCATCCAACGTTTGTCTTACATTCTTATCAAAACACAGAGAAACCTAGTGCACTGTTACATTTTCCAATTCAGTTATGATGGCCTACCACATATAAAGTGCTCAGGACATTACTTCAACTCGTGTGTAGCATACAGTATAATTCACATATTTTGTGCTGACATAAAATTCCTAACTAATATATACGTATTTTCCCCGTCCATATTCTGGTGCTGTTATTGATACCTGGTACCATTAAAAATACAAAAGAAAAGTCTTCAAAGAGTTTCAACAGAACACATGATCTGTTACCTTCGACTTGAGCCGTCATGACAACAGAAAGAACAGATGTGATAATAAGTGTGTATGTGTGTCTGTATCTTTGTGTATGTGTGCAGTGACTATTGATAATATCTGCAAACATTGCTTCCATTAAAAATAGATAAAAAAGATGGATGGAATGTGTATAAAAAGCTGATCCGGGTGTGGTAGAGTGGTGGAGAGATGGAAAGGTGGAGGTGGGTTGTGTCTCTCAATGTTTCGGACGTCCCGCCCACCTTCCAACCGCAGTCGCTCGTCTTACTGTCAATCACTGGTCTGCACCAATGGCTCCGCAGCACAGGGGCATTGGGGTGTTCTCAGCGTAGGGTTTTGAGTGGAGGAGTGGTTGGAGTGAAGGGTTTAGGAATAGCACATGGGATAACTCTGTAACTGAGAGAGTGGTCAGAGATGGGAGGACAGACTGTGTGGGAGTGGTTCATTGCAGAGGGAGATATACAGGGATAGAGAATATGAACTATGACAATATTGCAGGGTGAGGATGAAAGGCGGAATCTAGGGTGTGTGTGTAGTGGGGTGTCTGAGTGTGTCTGGGTCTCTGTGTCAGTTGTTTGAGGGGGTTAGTGTGTGTGTGTGTGTGTGTGTCTCAGGTGTTGGTGGGGGTGTTCAGACCACTGTGGCTGGTCTGCGGTCCATCTCCTCCTCCAGCTTCACCATCTGCTGGATGTCCTTGGCCTGGAGGGAACCAACACACACACACACTGTTACACACACACACCTCCCAATGCAAGAATCCACACACACTCCTACCAGAGACAGGTACAGAATTCTACACTGTACTGATTTAAACTACAGTAACAGTACAACTACCTAAACTAGGCTGGCCCAAACGAACCCTTCCTGTCCTGTCCCAGTGTTGCAGCATAATGTGACATGATATCCAGGTGTCAGGAAGACTCTCAGTGAAGCAGCAATAGAACGTCTCCTGGGTCGTTGCGCTTAGTAATGCTCCCATGACTCATCATAATGATCAATTACTCATGTAGACAGGACTGACTGCTGACACCCTGAGCGCAGCATATTAAAAGGTTGCCATGTAGTTTAATAAAACAAAGACTCTCTCTCTCTCTCCTCTCTCTCTCTCTCTCCTCTCTCCTCTCTCCCTCTCTCCCTCTCTCCCTCTCTCCCTCTCTCCCTCTCTCTCTCTCTCTCTCTCTCTCTCTCTCTCTCTCTCTCTCTCTCTCTCTCTCTCATAGAATAACATACAGTCTACTCTAACAGGTAGAAAGGACCTATAGTGAATCCACTTGGACTAAACAGAGCAGATAACAGAAGATTCAAACAGAATGAACAGAAATAGGAAAACTGGAGTTGGAAAAGTTGACCAATCAAAGGGGGGGACAGAGAGGGACTGGGAATATCCAATGACACGCACAGGTAGATCTGTGTTCACTTCAAGAAAGGTCGTAAGGAAGGAAGCATTATCAGTATTGGAGCAGGGTGTTAGTGCTTGATTCGAGATGGGTACATTGAGAGGGATGGTGGATTGAAAAAGGGAAGGAGAAGAAGAGAGAGAGGGGTCAGGGGGTTAGGAAGATGGGACGGATGGATGCGCCTACCTTGACACTGTTTATTGGCATGATGTGATTTCAAAAGCTGTGGTGCAAAAACAAGCAAATCATATTATAAAAGGGATGAGAGAGAACATACATGTAACATACATGTACAGGCCATGATGGAATGACAACAAACAATGCAACTATGATTTATTAGTGTGCTAATCTGATCCTAGATTAGCGGTGAGTTACCTGCTCATTGAACTTGTCCAGTTCCTCTAGCTGTTCTTTCTGCGACTTCTCCAGTGTCTCCATCTCCTTCTGATGCTTCATAGCCAACTAGAGATGGAGGGAGGGAGGAAGGGAGATGGAGGGAGGAGAAAGATTTTATTGTATTATTTTACTCACTTTTATTTATTCAGGGGAACCCAATTGAGACCAGTGTCTCATTTACAATGGTGCCCTGAAGACACAAATTACATCAATACAGCAACAACAGAAATAAAAACTACAAGACAGCTATAAATATATTACATCAGGTTATTACAAGTAATAGTCAATTGAAACAATAACACACTTCAGTGAACTCATTTAACAACTGAGTTTTAAACTGCCTTATCGGCACCAGGGAATCCAGGTGTAATTTGTTTTGTAAGGTATTCCATAACTGTGGTGCATTAAAACTAAAGGCAGATTTACCAAACTTTGCAGAGACAAGCGGGACCTCAAGAGTTAACCAACCCTGCGAACGGGTTTGGTATCTCATATTTTTATATTTCAACAGGGAAATTAGGTATGTTGGAAGGTTGTGGAGCAAGAGATAGAGAGAGGAGAAAGATGGAGAGAGGAGAAAGATGGAGGAAGGACTAAGAGTCATTTACATCAACACCAACATGTATCGGCTAAGCAAACCATTACAAGGCTAAGGCCTTAGTTGATTCACCTCGACAGTGTCACATCATTAGAATTAGTAGAAGATAGAACACCAACCCTTTTCCTCTCCTCAAGGAACTTTTTGGTGTTGCTGCTGTTCAACTCTCTAACTCTCCTGTGAAGAGAACGAGAGTGAGATTATAAGATTTTTTTTCCTGCAGTCAAATGACCAAATTGCCCTCTAGTGGCTTCATGGGTGGAATGTTATTAATATTTCTCATAATTGTATTTCTATGTCAAACGGTTTTGTTATATTTCAGTCTTCTGTGATGTACAGTACCAGTCAAAAGTTTGGACACAACACTTTATTTTTACTATTTTTTACATGGTAGAATAATAGTGAAGACATCAAAACTATGAAATAACACATATGGAATCATGTAGTAACCAAAAAGAGTTAAACAAATCAAAATATATTTTATATTTGAGATTCTTCAAATAGCCACACTTTGCCTTGATGACAGCTTTGCACACTCTTGGCATTCTGTAAGTCGCTCTGCATAAGAGGGAAAAAACTGTGTTCGTTGGTTCGTTGTTGTTGTAATATCACAAAAGGACGAGGCAGTTTCACCATTAAGGATTCCATCTTCAAGGGGTGTTCATAGGGGATGCATAAGACCTACATAGTCTATTTTCATCCTGACATAACCTACAGGTAATTGCCAAAATAATGGAAAAACTTGAGTAAATGAGGGATACAAAGTATACTGAACAAAAATATAAACGCAACATGCAACAATGTCAAAGATTTTACTGAGTTACAGTTCATATAAGGATATCAGTCAATTGAAATAAATAAATTAGGATTTCACATGACTGGGCAGGGGCCCACCCACTGGGGAGCCAGGCCCAGCCAATCAGAATTAGTTTTTCCCTACAAAAGGGCTTTATTACAGACAGAAATACTCCTCAGCACCCCCTTCCCCCTTAAGACGATCCGGCAGGTGAAGAAGCCGGATATGAAGGTCCTGGGCTGGCGTGGTTACATGTGGTCTGCGGTTGTGAGGCCGGTTGACATACTGCCAAATTCTCTAAAACGACGTTGAAGGCAGTTTATGGTAGAGAAATTAACATTAAATTATCTGGCAACAGCTCTGGTGGACATTCCTGCAGTCAGCATGCCAATTGCACGCTCCCTCTTGATACATCTGTGGCATTGTGTTGTGTGACAAAACTGCACATTTTAAAGTGGCCTTTTATTGTGCACCCGTGTAATGATCATGCTGTTTAATCAGCTTCTTGACATGCCACACCTGTCAGGTGGATGGATTATATTGGCAAAGGAGAAACGCTCACTAACAGGGATGTAAACAAATTTGTGCACAAAATTAGAAAGAAATAAGCTTTCTGTGCGTATGGATTTCAATTTCAGCTCATGAAACACGGGACCAACACTTTACATGTTGCATTTATATTTTGGTTCAGTATATATTGAAAGCAGGTGCTTTCACACAGGTGTGGTTCCAGAGTTAATTAAGCAATTAACATCCCATCATGCTTAGGGTCATGTATAAAAATGCTGGGCATGCCATTATTTTGGCTACCATGGCTATGCCCCCATAGGTTGACAATCCCCCATCCACACGGCACGAGTGGTCACTGAATGGTTTGATGAGCATGAAAACGATGTAAACCATATGCCAGGGCAGTCTGTCACCAGATCTCAACCCAATTGAACACTTATGGGAGATTCTGGAGCGGCGCCTGAGACAGCGTTTTCCACCACCATCAACAAAACACAAAATAATGGAATCCCTCCAATAGAGTTCCAGACACTTGTAGAATCTATGCCAAGGTGCATTGAAGCTGTTCTGGCTCGTGGTGGCCCAACTCTCTATTAAGACACTTTATGTTGGTGTTTCCTTTATTTTGGCAGTTACCTGTATATTCTCCATGCAGTATAATTCAGTTAGTGATTTGTGGGCCCGGCAGTGTGACCCACCTCTCCCTCTCGGCCTTGTTCTTGATGGTCTTGTCCTGGCTGATGGCCTTGCTGTTCTCCATGGACGTCTTGGCCTGGTTGGCCCGCATATCCTTGCTCTGGCTGAGAGGGGACAACAACAAAGTCTGGTAAGGAATCTTATCAAGTACGCATATACCTGACAGGACAAACTCACAGCTCAAAGTGCCCAAGATGGGTTCACATGTCAGATAATTAGACATTCAAGGACATTCAGGGACATCATACCTAGAAGATACATCATGCATGTGTGTTGTCCCATGCAAAATCTCAGAATTTCCCGGTTTGAGCAGTAGTGTCAGTTGTTCTAGCTGTGTGCTACAGTTCGTGGATGAGTTTGAGATGTAGGGTTTACTTTGTGCGCCTTGCACATGTGAGTGCGCGTCTCTATCTCTCACCGTTCGTGGATCAGTTTGAGCGATAGAGTCTGTTGTTCCTGGACTCCGCTCAGTAGTTTCTTGAGGTGTTCACACTGTTGGACCACGTGGATGTCCTTCATATCCTGCTCAACACTGCTGTGGGAGTTGATCATCTCTGACCACTCCTTAGTGTGTTGGGCTGTAATATCCTTCACCTGTAGGGCACAGGATATACACTTACACCCTAAACACTTAAATACTATATTATCTCTGACCACTCCTTAGTGTGCTGGGCTGTAATATCCTTCACCTGTAATAAACACGTTACTTTAACACTACACATTCCTTAGTGCGCTACACTGTGATGTCAATAACCTAAACCCAGCAGTACAAACCAGTACATTCCAATGAGGGAGAACTAGAGTCAAACTAAACATTTTCCACTGCTCTCAGAGATGTTTGTATGACGGACATTGCAGGGTTACCTTAGCCTTGTGGTCAGTGGTCAGGCTCTCCACTTTACTCTCAGTCTCCTTCTTCAACTCCAGACAGTTGCTTTCTCTGTGGGGACGACAGAAAGGTACTTGTTAGCTAGGTGAGACATGGTAGAACATATTCACACCGTTTCTTGGTTAACCCAGAACTAAAATCTTGCGTAATTTGGTCCGCTGCTCAATTTACGTAGTCTGTCCACGAGAGATTAATTCACACCTAATGGCTTTGTGCAGGTGCTAGATATCCCAGAATGAATGTTTAAGTTCAATGTTTCTTTCAGCTTTTCATTATCATTGATTGATTGATTGATTGATTGATTGGCTGATTGACTGATCCTTTAGGTCCTGATATTTACCCTCGTTTCTTGATGGCCTTCTCCAACAGTTTCTCCTGTGTCAGCTTCTCCTTGTCGTGCTGAGCGATCATCTTGTCCACCTGGGTGCAGTGGGACTTCTGCATGATGGTGCGGTCCTGAGACAAAACAAGACATATGAATGACGATATCAAGTCAGAATTGATCTACGGTGAGATACAATTGCAGAAGGGAGATAGCTTGGTCCAACCTTTCTTAATCAAGTAATTCAGCATTACAGTCAGCCATATAGCTGAGGACTAACACCAATAAAACATCAGTAGAACATATTAAACTAAAGGCTACATCTGTTTAAAACATCAGTCTGAGTGTCATAACTGTTATGCAACAGAACAGGCAAAGAGGGCAGACTGGTTGCTATGGTAAACCTTACAAGAGTCCATCTCTTTTGTGTACAAACCTATTTCTTTTTCAAAAACACACAGGCTGTTGCATAAGACAGGATTTCATAAGGACAGATGTATTAGTGATTGAAGTCTAGCTAGTGTGTGTGTGTGTGTGTGTGTGTGAGAGGGTGGTCATCTTAGCAAGTCTCTGGTGAGATCAAAGAGAAACACTGTCCATCTTAGGTTACATGATGCTGTGTGTGTGTGTGGGGCAGGGGTCAGACAACAGTGGATGACGAATGGAAAGACCTCTCTCTCGCCTCTCTCTCTCGATCAATGTGTGGACCTCAGAATTAATTATCTGTCCTGGTCTGCTCTGGGACCTGTTAATATAAGAGCAGTCTAAAACATCAACCCACCTTTGCATGCTTCTTCTTTAAAGAGTTCAGTTCTTTCTGCTGCTTCTTAATCTGTTTAAGGTACGTCTTAGGAGAGGAAAAACGGATTATTGAAACCAGATTTAATTGACTAAATCAAAGGACAGCGAGTTAAAAAGAGACAGACTGTGTGAGGAATGACGGTGCTGCATTTCTCCCCTCTGTTTCTCCTGCAGGATCTATCTGACTGATGTAAGTGAATAAACAGACCTGATGAGAAACGAACAAACTGCAGAACCACTGGGAAAAGTGTTTTGGAAACCATAGGAAATGTGAAGGTTATGGTTAGAGATTCGCTAGTTTTCAGGGGCTAGTCTCTCACCTTCATCTGTTTCAAGTCATCAATGTTCACATGAGGCACGAGGGTATTTGTATCTACAAAGAGAGAAATGGAAAACGTCTCAATTGTACCAATGCTAGGTCTCAGATGGTGTGTGTGTGTGTGTGTGTGTGTGTGTGTGTGTCGTACCCTTCTTGGTCTCTGTGGTGTTGTTCTGGGCAGACTTAGAGGACTGAGCCGGGTCCGAGCTGGTCTGTGGCGTGACGTTGGCCTTCACGTTGGCGTTCACCTTCCCTTTCTTGTCGTTCTTCGAACTCTCGTTTGGCACATCTGCTATGTCACTCTGGAGAGAGGGAGGGGGTGAGAGAGAGGGCGACTAAGGATGGAATTCTTTCTCACGCACTTTGCAAAAACAAAGTCATTATCGCATTTCCATATAGATGGAGAGATTGAGTGATATTTTTCCTTTTCACCTACCCCACCCTAAGAACATTTTATTATCCAGGGACTTGACTAGTGACAACACTAGGTAGCTCCTAAGACTACTAAACCAGTAGCCAAAGCAATTCAACATAAGCCAACATAAGACTTATCCCATACAGTGATTATATACTGTACGTGCTGTAGCCAACAATAGAACAGTTAAGCAGCTACAGTGCATTCGGAAAGGATTCAGAGCCCTATACTTTTTCCACATTTTGTTAAATTGATTAAATTGTTTTTTTCCCCCCTCATCAATCTACACACAATACCCCATAATTACAAAGTAAAAACAGGATTTTCTTTTCTTTTTTCAAATTTATTGGGGAAAAAACACACATTTACATAAATATTCAGACCCTTTACTCTGTCCTTTGTTGAAGCACCTTTGGCAGCGATTACAGCCTCAAGTCTTCTTGGGTATGACGCTACAAGCTTGGCACACCCTGTATTTGGGGAGTTTCTCACATTCTTCTCTGCAGATCATCTCAAGCTCTGTCAGGTTGGATGGGGAGCGTCGCTGCACAGCTATTTTCAGGTCTCTCCAGAGGTGTTCGATCGGGTTCAATCTGGGCTATGGCTGGGCCACTCAAGGACATTCAGAGACTTGTCCCGAAGCCACTCCTGCGTTGTCTTGGCTGTGTGCTTAGGGTCGTTGTCCTGTTGGAAGGTGAACATTTGCCCCAGTCTGAGGTCCTGAGCACTCTGGAGCAGGTTTTCATCAAGGATCTCTCTGTACTTTGCTCCGTTCATCTTTCCCTCGATCCTGACTAGTCTCCCAGTCCCTGCCACTGAAAAACATCCCCACAGTATGATGCTGCCACCACCATGCTTCACCGTAGGGATGGTGCCAGGTTTCCTACAGACGTGACACTTTGCATTCAGGCCAAAGATTTCAATCTTGGTTTCATCAGACCACAGCTCAGTTGGTAGAGCATGGTGCTTGCAATGCCAGAGTTGTGGGTTCGAGTCCCACAAGGGGGCCAGTATGAAAATGTATGCACTCACTAACTGTAAGTCGCTCTGGATAAGAGCGTCTGCTAAATGACTAAAATGTAAATGTCGTGGTCTGAGAGTCTTTAGGTGCCTTTTAGCAAACACCCAGCGGGCTGTCATATGTATTTTACTGAGGAGTGGCTTCCGTCTCGCCAATCTACCATAAAGGCCTGATTGGTGGAGTGCTGCAGAGATGGTTGTCCTTCTGGAAGGTTCTCCCATCTCCACAGAGGAACTCTGGAGCTCTGTCAGAGTGACCTCCCTGACCTAGACCCTTCTCCCCTGATTGCTCAGTTTGTCCGGGCGGCGAGCTCTAGGAAGAGTCTTGGTGGTTCCAAACTTCTTCCATTTAAGAATGATGGAGGCCACTGTGTTCTTGGGGACATTCAATGCTGCAGACATTTTTTGGTACCCTTCCCCAGATCTGTGCCTCGACACAATCCTTGCTCTGACATGCACTGTCAACTGTGGGACCTTATCTAGACAGGTGTGTGCCTTTCCAAATCATGTCCAATCAATTGAAGTTACCACAGGTGGACTCCAATCAAGTTGTAGAAACATCTCAAGGATGATCAATGGAAACAGGATGCACCTGAGCTGAATTTCGAGTCTCATAGCAAAGGGTCTGAATACCTATGTAAATAAGGTTTTTTATTTTTTTATTTTTAATACATTTGCAAACATTTCTAAAAAACTGTTTTCGCTTTGTCATTTTGGGGTATTGTGTGTAGGTTGATGAGGAAAATGTTTTATTTGATCCATTTTAGAATAAGCCTGTAACGCAACAAAATGTGGACAAAGTCAAGGGGTCTGAATACTTTCCGAATGCACAGTATACAGTGCAAGCCTAACAAAACCAACATTGATTGATCAAACAGGTGTTTGTACCGTTTCAATCCCCAGAGCTCTCATCTGGTCCGCTCTCTTCTCTGCTATGGACAGGAACTTCTTTGGGTCTGACAGGGCATCCACGATGGCTAGAGAGACGACAGATTCATCAATACACTGGACTAGGCCGGGGATGATACCAGTATCGCGATACTTGTTAGTATCGTGGCAAGGAAACAAAACACAAAGCGGATTTAATATCTTTATGTTGTCATCCAGAGTCACATTAATTTATTTTCCAAGCTATAGCACACAATATGTTACATACAACAGGTTTTTAAAGGACCAAAGAGTTTGGTCTGCTTCGTGTTTTCATTTCTGCCATTAGAAAAAATATTGCGATACTGGTATCGTCACAGACCTAGACTACACTGGAAAAGACTTCAATGTAATGTGTTGTCATGTCTAAGTTGATGTTCTTGAATATGTCTGACAACGCCAATGAGGTTCCGTCGTCATTCAAAGTCTAAAGACAGTCAATAACCAGAAAGACAAGCAAAGATGACAACATTCTACTGTAGTCTAACATTCTATTGGACGAAACTTGGCAGGTATATATTTGAGTAGATATTATGAAAGCCTACTGCAAAATACGGAGAAATGACGCTCGCACTATTTGGATTTGTAACATTCACACATCCTTTCAACACTGCTTATGGGTTATAATCATAATGATTGCCCGGACCATGCCCCTGGACTTGGCTTAACGACTAGTCAATCTTGTGTATCTCCATGCCCGCGTCTGTCTATAAGTGACTATTACACCAGCTCTGCTACCATCATCATTTGCTCTGTGTCATTACTTCTGATGTAGAATACACTGTAGGGCAGGACACCCTGAGGGGAGGGAGGGAAGGAAGGAAGGAGAGAGGGAGGGACACCCTGAGGGGAGGGAGGGAAGGAAGGAAGGAAGGAGAGAGGGAGGGACACCCAGTTTGTGTCCTTCCCTCTGTCTCTCCTCCTCTTCCTCTCCCTTTTTCTTCTTCTTCCTCGCTTTTCTATTTCTCCTCTATTCGCCTTCTTCACCCCTCTCCTCTCCTGTCCTCCCTCTCTCATCTCCTTCCCTCTCCCCAGAGCCTTCTGCATCCACTTCAGTATCTACTATGAATACATTGAATGCAGTTATAAATTGGACCTTGTGTGTGTGGTATGAAAGAGATAGACAAAGGACCAGCTGAGGAAGGGACAATGGAAGCTCATGTTCCCAGCACACACACACACACACACACACACACACACACACACACACGGAGACCCATTCAGTATAGGCTAATAGGTTCTCCATACTCAGGTGTTTATGACTGAATAATATAGAGCTCAATAAAGTTCAATAGCACACATCTGTGTTGTATCTAGGCCAATTGGGGTTCACTCACACACACACACAAACGTTATGTTCTTCTATCCTTGTGGGAACCTACAATTCATTAAATTAACTTCCAAAATCCTATTTTCCCTAACCCCTAACACTAAACCTTACCATAACCCTAACCTTAACCCTACTTTTAACCCTAACCCTAAACCTAACCCCTAAGCTTAAAATAACCTTTGTCCTCATGGGGACGTGGGAAATGTTCCCCACGAGGGAGAATTGTCCTTATTTGAATATCCTTGTGTGGGCATTGGGGGATTTTAGGTCCCCACAAGGATAGAAGAACCAAGCCCCACACACACAAACACACACACACACACACACACACACACACACACACACACACACACACACACATACACACACACAGCCTCTGCTGCCCCTAACCTACAATTCTGTACAGAACGTATATCTGTGTATTAGCAAGGGAGTGTGTGTGTCAGTGTGTAAGTGTGTGTGTCTCCTCACCTCCGAAGCCTTCGGGTACGTAGGTCTTGAGTACTATGTTACAGAAGACAGTAGGTAAAGACAGAGGCTTGTTCCCTTCATTGCGTAGAGAAATGTGTCTGTATCCTGCCTGTAGACCCTCCAATGGTAGGATCCTCTGACCAATCAGCTTATTATTGTCATCATACACAGCTATACGCAGCACAGCCAGGTCTGGTAGAATCACCTGGGAGAGTGGGAGGGAGGGAGGGAGAGAGAGGGGGGGGGAGAGAGAGGAAGAGAGAGAGAGAGAGAGAGGGATGGGAGGGAGGGAAAGAGGGAGGGGGAGAGAGAGAGAGAGAGGGAGAGAGAGATAGTGAGAGCAAGACGGAGGGAGGGAGAGAGGGGAGAAGAGAGAAAGATAGAGGGGGGGTGAGAGAGAGATAGAGAGAGGGGGGAGAGAGAGAGATAGAGAGAGGGAGGGGGGATAGAGAGATAGTGAGAGAGAGAGAGAGAAAGGGAGACAGAGAGAGAGTTCAGATGAATTCATTTTTCACTAGAATCAGTCAGAGAGGGCTCCTGAGTGGCGCAGCGGTCTAAGGCCTCTGCATCGCAGAGCTAGAGGCGTCACTACAGACCTGGGTTCGATCCCAGGCTGTGTCACAACCGGCCGTGATTGGGAGTCCCATAGGGCGGCACACAATTGGCCCAGCGTCGTCCGGGTTAGGGGAGGGTTTGGCCGGGGGGGCTTTACTTGGCTCATCGCGCTCTAGCAACTCCTTGTG
Source organism: Coregonus lavaretus (assembly GCF_964263955.1). NCBI lineage: Eukaryota > Metazoa > Chordata > Actinopteri > Salmoniformes > Salmonidae > Coregonus > Coregonus lavaretus. The sequence goes on from NC_140020.1 coordinate 31,408,611, forward strand.
GCGGGCCGGGCGCCTGCAGGCTGACTTCGGTCATCAGTTGAACGGTGTTTCCTCCAACACATTGGTGTGGCTGGCTTCCGGGTTAAGCAGGCGGGTGTTAAGAAGCGCGGTTTGGCAGGTCATGTTTCGGAGAATGCATGACTCAACCTTCGCCTCCCGAGCCCGTTGGGGAGTTGCAGCGATGAGACAAGATCGAAATTGGGGAGGAAAAGGGGTCAAATTTTTTTTACAAATACAAATAGAGTAAGTACAGCAGAAACATGTTTTGAGGACTGGATTTTCATTCAGCACTTTATATAAGAGGAACACACACACACAAACCCACCTGAACGAACACACACAGTGTGAGAGACATTCACAGTGGGATACAGAACAGTGATGATAATAGCATATACCCAGCAGTGATGATAACATACTGTCTATAGGCTTTATACTGTATCTGTTTAGAAAAATAGCCCATAGACAAGGACATTACAGAACCATCAACTCATCAGCAAGCACACATACACACACATCCAGGGAATGGAGCTGTGTGTGTGTAGAATGGCCTTGCATTTGGAGATAAGAGAAGAGAGAGGGGGAGAGAGAGAGAGAGAGAGGGATGATTAATAATGGAAGGAGAGAGAAGGTGAGAGATAAAGGAGAAGAACAGTCAGGAGATGGGTATAACGTGTGTGTGTGTGTGTGTGTGTGTGTGTGTGTGTGTGTCTATGTGTGTATGTGCATGTCTAAACATGTGAACGTCTGTGTATAAGTGCGTGCAACTCTGAATGTATTTTGCCAGCACTGTGTGAGATGGCCTTCCTGATGGCAGTGTGTGTGTGTGTGTGTGTGTGTGTGTGTGTGTGTGTGTGTGTGTGTACGTCTCCAGAAGCACTGCGGCAGCAGGCTGTGATTGATGGTGTGTGTTGGAGCTGGAGTCACAGTCACGGCTGAGAGACTTCTTATTCTGCTGAGAGCAGCACTATCACACACACGCGCGAGCGCACGACCAGCCAGTCTCCCCCCTCACATCCCGCTTTCTCTTTCCATCCTTTTCTCTCCACATCCTTCACTCTCTCCTTTTATGTTCTACCTTTCTACTCCATCTCTCCTTTATTCTTTCGTTCGCCTTTAGTTTCTTCCCTTTATTTCCCCCTCTCTCCCTATCTTCTCCCCTCTTTCTCTCTGGTTCTCTCCTTCAACCTCCTACTTTTGTTTTCTATTCTAGTTCATCCTCATTCTGTCGCCCAATGTGCTGTATGTCCCTAACCTTCTCTTCCTCTATTTGCTCTCTTTTTTCTCTCTCTCTTTGTCTTGCCTCCTCTCCCTCATACTATGCCTCTGTTCCCCCTTTTCTTCCCTCGACCCCCCCCCCCCCCCCCCTCCTCTCTTTCTCTGCAGTAAAGACACACTGAGTAGCTCTGAGTACCACAGGGACATCAGCTCCACCCCGATCAACCACAACTCACCCACCCTCCATCCCTCCCTCCCTGTCTCCTCCCTCCTCCCTTAGGGGTTCAGCTCCAATACAGTACCTACCAGTAAACCGCCGTGCACCACTGTGTGAACTACTAGTTTTCTCTTCCATTCTATTCTAACTCATGTTCTCTGTTCCCTCTTTCCTGTATCTTTCCTTTCATATTCTATCCTTTCTTCTTCTCTATCTTCAGGCATTTCTCTCCTCTCTAATCCCTCTTTCCTCCTCTTCCATGCCTCGTTGCGCTCCTCCTCTCTCCCATCCATCTCTCTTCTCCCTCCCTCTGTCCTCTTTTCCTCTCCCATCCCTCCATCCTCTCCTCCTCCGTACCTTCCTGAAGACGAAAGGTTCTTCGTTGTAGGCAGGGTTCAGGCCATTGTTCATCACCATACGTGTGCGGAACTCTTTGCGGATGGTGTCCGTGGGCAACCCGTACATGTCCACCTCCACGTAGGTCCCAATCTTCTTATCAGACAGGAACTGACCAGAAAACACCTGGGAGCATACACAACCAGTCAAACAACAATATAATAGAATACAATAAAATACAACTTTAAAAATGTGTTTCACTTTTTTGCCCATTAAGTTTTCACACAAGCGAGATTCTATTTTCTCTCTTCGTTTCTTCTTTATATAGTGATTATGTGCAAATAAACTACATTAAACGGCAACTACAGTGGCTTGCGAAAGTATTCACCCCCCTTGGCATTTTTCCTATTTTGTTGCCTTACAACCTGGAATTAAAATGAATTTTTGGGGGGTTTGTATCATTTCATTTACACAACATGCCTACCACTTTGAAGATGCAAAATATTTTTTTCTTGTGAATCAAAGAAGAAATAAGACAAAAAACAGAAAACTTGAGCGTGCATAACTATTCACCCCCCCAAAGTCAATACTTTGTAAAGACACCTTTTGCAGCAATTACAGCTGCAAGTCTCTTGGGGTATGTCTCTATAAGCTTGGCACATCTAGCCACTGGCAAAACTGCTCCAGCTCCTTCAAGTTGGATGGGTTCTGCTGGTGACAGCAATCTTTAAGTCATACCACAGATTCTCAATTGGATTGAGGTCTAGGCCATTCCAAGACATTTAAATGTTTCCCCTTAAACCACTCAAGTGTTGCTTTAGCAGTATGCTTAGGGTCATTGTCCTGCTGGAAGGTGAACCTCCGTCCCAGTCTCAAATCTCTGGAAGACTGAAACAGGTTTCCTTCAAGAATTTCCCTGTATTTAGCGCCATCCATCATTCCTTCAATTCTGACCAGTTTCCCATTTCCTGCCGATGAAAAACATCCCCACTGCATGATGCTGCCACCACCATGCTTCACTGTGGGGATGGTGTTCTCGGGGTGATGAGAGGTGTTTTTGGTTTGCGCCAGACATAGCGTTTTCCTTGATGGCCAAAAAGCTCAATTTTAGTTTCATCTGACCAGAGTACCTTCTTCCATATGTTTGGGGAGTCTCCCACATGCCTTTTCGCGAACACCAAACGTTTTTGCTTATTTTCTTCTTTAAGCAATAGCTTTTTTCTGGCCACTCTTCCATAAAGCCTAGCTCTGTGGAGTGTACGGCTTAAAGTGGTCCTATGGACAGATACTCCAATCTCCGCTGTGGAGCTTTGCAGCTCCTCCAGGGTTATCTTTGGTCTCTTTGTTGCCTCTCTGATTAATGCCCTCCTTGCCTTTTTGGTGGGCGGCCCTCTCTTGGCAGGTTTGTTGTGGTGCCATATTCTTTCCATTTTTTAATAATGGATTTAATGGTGCTCCGTGGGATGTTCAAAGTTTCTGATATTTCTATATAACCCAACCCTGATCTGTACTTCTCCACAACTTTGTCCCTGACCTGTTTGGAGAGCTCCTTGGTCTTCAGGGTGCCGCTTGCTTGGTGGTGCCCCTTACTTAGTGGGGTTGCAGACTCTGGGGCCTTTCAGAACAGGTGTATATATACTGAGATCATGTGACACTTAGATTGCACACAGGTGGACTTGACTTAACTAATTATGTGACTTCTGAAGGTAATTGGTTGCACCAGATCTTATTTAGGGGCTTCATAGCAAAGGGGGTGAATACATATGCACGCACCACTTTTCCGATATATATATATTTTTATTTCACTTCACCAATTTGGACTATTTTGTGTATGTCCATTAGATGAAATCCAAATAAAAATCAATTTAAATAATAGGTTGTAATGCAACAAAATATGAAAAACGCCAAGGGGGATGAATACTTTTGCAAGGCACTGTACCTCCATCTCCCTCTCTGTCCTGTGAACTTTGAACCCCTAACCTCATACCTGTACACTGCAGGTAGCAGCAATGACCCCATCCACAGGTGTCTCTGAGAAGGGGTCAAACATCCTGTCTGAGCGACGCATGAAGTCTGGCTTCAACAGATACCTGGTGGAAGAGAGCGGAGGAACGGTGGCAGAGCAGGGTCAAAACACAAACTCTAACTCTATGTTTAAACACTTTCTGCAACGTGCTAGTATAGTGTTTAGAAATGTGTTGTACAGTGTTTTCAGATCTTTTAACAGCTAAGTCTAAATCGTGTTGTAGATGAATGGATTGGTGGTTGTACCAATGAGTACACACTGATCATTAGTGCGATATCATTTGTATTACTGCTCACACTGTTACAGTGAGTAAGCCTGAATCCTAATGATGACTAGCATGATTGTGATCCTACCCTGCGTGTGTGGGAGTTGAGTTAGGATGGGAGACGCATTAGGAGAGACTGTGTGTGTGTATGTGTGTGTGTTTGAGAGAGTGAGAAGGGCAAATATTCCATGTATAGTGTGCGTATAAATGAATCTGACAATAGTTAAGGAGGAGAGACGCATTAGAAGCGCATTAAGAGATAGGGGTGTGTGAGTGAGTGTGTGTGTGTGTGAGTGTGTGTGTGTGTGTGTGACATTAGTTAAGGGTGAGAGTCACATTAAAAGCACATTAGGAGATAGGGGTGTTTCTGTCATTACTGATCTCCTCCCATATGAAATATCTGACATGAGGGGTGAAAGCCTAGCCCCAGGACAGAGGTAGAGAGAGAGGAGAGAAAGAGGGAGAGAGAGGGAGAGTGAGGGAGAGAGCGATAGAAAGGATAAGAGGAGGAAAGCGGGGAGCCCCATCAGTGAGATAGTGGCAGAGCGAGAGGAGCGCCGTCTCCTGCGATCCGATTGGCTCTGAGGAGGACGGTAGTTACGATCGCCGCCGGCAACCACTAATGAGATGTGACACGCTTTAATTGATGAGCTTTCAGAGAGGAGGGTGGAGAGAAAGGGATGGAAGGACTAGGAGGGATGGAGAGAGGATAAAGAGAAAGGAGGGAGGGAGGGAGGGACAGCAGTAACACCTACCCACAGGATCCATTGTACTCATACTTTCCCTGGTTCAACTGCATGGCCAGATCTAAGACAGGAGAGTCAGTTTAGGTGCTATTACAATGGAAAGCACAGACACACACAGTCACATGCAGACACACATACTCTTCTTGAAGTGTACACACACATTATGCCAACACAGATGACATTTTTCAGCTTGATTCAATTCATTTGTGACATGTTGATTTCTTCAACCACTAAAAGTCATAATCTGCAATGCTTCTGTTGCAAATTCCAGAGGGAGAGAGACGAGAGAATGGGGTTTTTCCACCTCACTGACATCTCTTCATCCTCTCCTCTCCTCCCTCTCTCTCACCCCCTGGCACTCACCCCCCTCCAGCCCTACACATGCCCACTCACAGGGGGCCATATGTTCCAACCCCATTGCCCTCAGACATGGGGCAGCATCTGCTAACTACAGGGTTGAATGTGTGTGTGCGTGTGTGTGTGTGTGTGAGAGAGAGGGAAAGACAGAAAGAGAGAGAGAGAGGGGGGTGAGGGGGGTTACAGCAGCATCTAGATAATCTGCACAGGTTCTGCCAGACCTGGGCCCTGACCGTTAATCTAAAAAAAACGAATATAATGATATTCCAAAAAAGGTCAGGAAATCAGGATGACAAATATAAATTATATTTGGACACAGTTCTATTAGAACACACCAAAAATTACACGTATCTAGGACTAAATATCAGGAACACAGGTAGCTTTCAGGTGGCTGTGAATGAGCTGAGAGACAAAGCAAGAAGAACATTCTATGCCATTAAAAGGAATATTAAAATCGAAATTCCAATTAGAATCTGGCTCAAAATGTTCCAATCAGTTATAGAACCAATTGCTCTATATGGCAGCGAAGTTTGGGGTCCGCTCTCTAATACTGAATTTACCAAATGGGACAAACATCCAATCGAAATACTGCATGCAGAGTTTTGCAAGACTGTATTGCAAGTGCAAATAAAAACTCCAAATAACGCATGTAGAGCAGAATTGGGCCAATACCCCCTCCTTATTTGAATAGAAAAAAGCCATCTAAGAAAACAAGAAAACAACCATCTAAAAACAAGTGACCCCAAAACATTCTATCACACAGCTCTACTATGTCAAGAGATGAAACAAGAGAAGAGTCCCCTCAGCCAGCTGGTTCTGAGGCTCAGTTCACTAACCAAAACCAACCTCATAGAGCCTCAAGACAGCACTCAGAAAATCTGGCCCAACCAAATCATCACAAAGCAAAAATAAAAATATATCACCTATTGGAAAGATACCAAAAAAAATCAGAGTAAACTTCAATGCTATTTGGCTCTAAACAGACAGTACATGGTGGCAGACTATATAGCCCCCGTGACTGATAGAAAACTGAGGAAAACAATGACTAGGTACAGACTCAGTGAGCACAGTCTGGCTATAGAGACCGGTCGTCACAGGCAAACCTGGCTGCCCAGAGAGGACAGGCTGTGCTCACTCTGCCCCCGGGGAGAGGTAGAGACAGAGCTGCATTTCCTATTACACTGTGACAAATACTCAGACCTAAGAGAATCTTTCTTTCCCAAAATTATCATTCAGTACAAAGAATTTGAAACTATAAAAGAGGAAGAAAAAATCTAATATTTATTGGGTGAAAAGCCAAAATGTGCAATTTTGGCAGGCAAATATGTGTCCTCCTGCCACAACCTGAGGGACAGCCAGTGAAAAGTGTAATGTAATATCAATAATATTTATTGTTTTGTTTTGGCTTTCATACCATGTCATGTGTCCTCTCAGTCATGTTGAGACTGGTCGACTACTATTGCTTTAATGTATTGTTATTCTCATTAATATTGTTGTTGTAGTTGCTGTTAATGGTAATCCCATTTCCACTACTTCTATTATTATTGCTGTTGGTCCCACCATTTTTGCTATATGTATACTTTGACAATGTAAGTCATTTAACTTGCCATGTCAATAAAGTCTATTGAATTGAATTGAATTGAGAGCGCAAGAGAGAGAGAGAGGGCAAGAGAGAAAGAGAGAGAGAGAGAGGTAGAGAGAGAGTGGGCAAGAGAGAGGGAGAAAGAGAGAGATAAGGGAAGCGAGAGAGAGAGAGAGCGAGAGAGAAAGAGCGAGATAAGGGAAGAGAGAGAGAGAGAGAGAGAGAGAGGGAGAGAGAGAGAGAGGTAGAGAGAGAGGGGGCAAGAGAGAGGGAGAAAGAGAGAGATAAGGGAAGCGAGAGAGAGAGAGAGAGCGAGAGAGAAAGAGCGAGATAAGGGAAGAGAGAGAGAGAGAGAGAGAGAGAGAGAGGGAGAGAGTGAGAGAGAGAGAGAGCGTGTCTGTGAGAGCATGTGTGTTGTAGGAGGTAAAATTACTCACCATGAACAGGAAGCAAATACTACCTAGGGTTTGTTTGTGTGTGTGTATGTCTGTTGCATCCCTCATCCCTCAGATTTACAGTAGCATAGGGTTATGAGAGGGGTGTGTGTCGCATGTGAATCTACGTCCATTTGTATTTAGAGTATGAGCCGGTATGCGCGGTAGGGTTAACATGCTCCGGTACAGTACCTGGGGTCTGGTAGTTAAGGGAGACCATCTGGCAGCCTGCGTTCCAGAAGATCTGAGGCATGTAATTACTGGAGTCCACCCTGCCTCCTTTAGGGTAGATCCGACTCATCTGACGCTTGTTGTAGCTGGACACCAATGTTCAGAACATAACACAGATATAGTGTGTGTGTGTGTGCTTGTTCATGTGTATGTGCGCGTGGAAGTTGGGGTGGTTGTGTGAGTGTATGTATGGTGTGTGTTCTGTAGGGTTACATGGTACAGCACCTGAGGTCTGGAAGTTGAAACAGTGGTGTGTGTGTGTGTGTGTGTGTGTGTGTGTGTGTGTGTAGCGAGTAGACAGACCGCAGGCCTATTTTTAGAAGGTAACAGCTTGGGTCCCGCATTCCCACTGGAATGTGTGTTCCCCGTTCCAAAGGCACATCGGTTTCTCCCAGAGGAACTGGAACAGTTTTTCCACAGATGGAGACTTTAAAACAAACAACGTCTAAGTACAGGAAACAGCAGAGTCTGGTCCTCCCTGTCATTGGCTCATATATGGGTGACCTGAAACTGTTACAACTGCTACAACATTTTTAAAAATCTGGTCCAGGGGACCCACTATGGATACTGGTTTTTTTGCGGTCTAGAAAATCAAAGGAGTCAGTTAATTTTAAGGCAGTCATTCATTAATATAAAAAGTAGCATGACGGACTATGGACTTGACTACTTTATCGGTCAGGAAATATTGGATAAATGTATTTTTTGGATTGTTTATTTTAAATTTTTTGGGGGTTGTTTATTTTAATGTTTCTTTATTGTGTTTGTGTTGTCTGTGTGTATTCACATGCTGTGTGAGTGTTGACACTGGAGCAAAGGATACTTGACAAACTCGATGGCGTTGGTCTTCAGATAACCCAGACCCACTGACTCGTTAAATGACGACATGTTGTGGTGAATGTTCCTCTCTGGAGGGAGAAGAGAAAGTAGAGTTACAATGACAGTGAATATATATATATATATATATATATATATATATATATATAGAGAGAGAGAGAGAGAGAGAGAGAGAGAGAGAGAGAGAGAGAGAGAGAGAGAGAGAGAGAGAGAGAGAGAGAGAGAGAGAGAGAGCGAGAGAGAGCGAGAGAGAGAGAGAAGGGAAGAGAGAGAGAGAGAGAGAGGGAGAGAGGGAGGGAGAGATAGAGATAAGGGAAGAGAGAGTGAGAGAGAGAGCGAAAGAGAGAGAGAGCGAGAGAGGGAGATAAGGGAAGAGAGAGAGAGTGATAGACAGAGAGAGAGCGAGAGAGAGAGAGAGTGATAGACAGAGAGAGCGAGAGAGAGAGAGAGAGAGAGAGAGAGAGAGAGAGAGAGAGAGAGAGAGAGAGAGAGAGAGAGAGAGAGAGAGAGAGATAAGGGAAGAGCGAGAGAGAGGGAGAGAGTGAGAGAAAGAGAGAGAGGTAGAGAGAGAAAGAGAGGGAGAGAGAGAGAGAGATAAGGGAAGAGCGAGATTGAGAGATCGAGAGAGAGTGAGAGTGAGAGAAAGATAGAGAGAGGTAGAGAGAGAGAGAGAGAGAGAGAGAGGGCAAGAGAGAGAGAGAGAGAGAGAGAGAGAGAGAGAGAGAGAGAGAGAGAGAGCGAGAGAGAGAAAGAGAGAGATAAGGGAAGAGCGAGAGAGAGAAAGAGAGAGATAAGGGAAGAGCGAGAGAGAGAGCGAGAGAGAGATAAGGGAAGAAAGAGAGAGAGAGAGAGAGAGAGAGAGAAAGAGAGAGCAGGGAAGAAAGAGAGAGAAAGAGAGAGAGATAAGGGAAGAAAGAGAGAGAGAGCGAGCATCTGATATCTCTGACACATCTAGGGTTTACCCACTATGCACAACTTTGAGGTCGCAAGCACCATACTCCAACTAACCAGCATAGTTTTACAAGTCCTGCAAAAAGTTTTAAGTTGACAAAAACCACCGCAAAACACTTCCAAAACCAGTTGATTCGGCATAACCGAAGTTGGAGACTACCTTCTGCGACGTCGAAGCTCTGGAACTTGACAGGCTGTGCGTAGTTAACCATGGCAGAGAGGTAGGGGTGGATGTTGGTGGTGGCTCCTACGTACGTGTACGAGGCTATCAGAGCCTCCTCGTCATCCGTAGTCTCGCCAGTCTACACAGGAGCACAAAACACAATGTTTTACACTTCACACACATCTCTGTTCTCTCCCAGTCCCCACTCTGTACATACAGAAGCCTCGAGTCTGAATAGCACGTAAAGTAATTATAAAGCACAAAGTTAGTTAGTTACACTCTCATTATCAATATACACAATCCCTGTTCAGAGAAAGAGCTTTACAAGAGCTACTGGTTAGAGAAAAGGCTACAAACTCAACAGTAGGGAGGGGTTAGTAATGAGAGAAAGAGCAGCTGAACCGACTCTCATACCTTTTTGTTGTTGTTATCCTCAGAAGCCTCCGAGATGTCTGTGGCGTCTGTTGCTTCTGTGGCCTCAGACATCTCTGTTGGATCCTCCTCCACCACCTGAACACACAACAATAGTCAATTATAAACAGGGTAGTTTGGGTCCTGGATGCTGATAGGCTGAAATAGCATTTCAGACAATATAGTTTACCATGGGTGATGAATAAATACTTGTTTACGGTTCTGTTTATGTTGGTAAGCTGTTTATAATAGCAATAAGGCACCTCTGGGTTGGTGGTATATGGCCAATATACCACGGTGAAGGGCTGTATCCAGGCACTCCACTTTGCGTCATGCATATGAACAGCACTGGTATAGCCAATATACCACATCCCCTCGGGCCTTATTGCTTAAATATAGAGTGCCTTCAGAAGATATTCACATCCCCTTGACTTTTTCCACATTTTGTTGCGTTACAGCCTGAATATAAAAGTGATTAAATTTAGATGTTGTGTCACTGATCCACAGACAATACCCCATAATGTCAAAGTTGAATTACGTTTTTAGAATATTTTACAAATTAATAACAATTGAAAGGCTGAAATGTCTTGAGTCAATAAGTATTCAACCCCTTTGTTAAGACAAGCCTAAATAAGTTCAGGAGTAAACATTTGCTTAACAAGTCAGATACTAAATTGCATGGATTAACTCTGTGCACAATAATAGTGTTTAATATGATTTTTGAATGACTATCCCATCTCTGTATCCCACACATGCAATTATATGTAAGGTCCCTCAGTCGAGCAGTGAATGTCAAGCACAGATTCAATGACAAAGACCAGGGAGGTTTTTCAATGCCTCGCAAAGAATGGCAGCTATTGGTAGATGGGTAAAATTGTTTTTAAAAATCACACATTGAATATCCCTTTGGCATGGTGTCACGAATTCAGCCGAGGCTGCCCCTCCTCCTTGCTCGGGCAGGCTTCGGCGTTCATCGTCACTGGAGTACTAGCTACTACAGATCCATGTTTCTATGTTCAACTTGTTTTGTCTTTATTGGTCACACCTGTTTCCCATCATGTAGTTATGTCTTCCCTATTTAACCCTCTGTCTCACACTGTGTGTTGTGCGTGTTTGTTGATGTTTTGGTTGTCATAGTGAGCGGGTTTGTTCCTCCCTGCGTGGAGGTTTGTTCTTTCTATTACCTACGAGTAAAGTAAGTTTTTTCCGATTAGCTCTGTGTCCTGCGCCTGACTTCGTCCTACCGCATTACACTGACGCCTTGACACATGGTGAAGTTATTAATTACACTTTGGATGGTGTATTAATACACCCAGTCACTACACAGATACAGGTGTCCTTCCTAACTCAGTTGACGAAGAGGAAGGAAACCGCTCAGGGATTTCACCATGTGGGGTGAGTGGGGAGAACAAGTATTTGATACACTGCCGATTTTGCAGGTTTTCCTACTTACAAAGCATGTAGAGGTCTGTCATTTTTATCATAGGTACACTTCAACTGTGAGAGACGGAATCTAAAACAAAAATCGAGAAAATCACATTGTATGATTTTTTATTAATTAATTTGCATTTTCTTGCATGACATAAGTATTTGATACATAATAAAAGCAGAACTTAATATCTGGTACAGAAATCTTTGTTTGCAATTACAGAGATCATACGTTTCCTGTAGGTCTTGACCAGGTTTGCACACACTGCAGCAGGGATTTTGGCCCACTCCTCCATACAGACCTTCTCCAGATCCTTCAGGTTTCGGGGCTGTCGCTGGGCAATACGGACTTTCAGCTCCCTCCAAAGATTTTCTATTGGGTTCAGGTCTGGAGACTGGCTAGGCCACTCCAGGACCTTGAGATGCTTCTTACGGAGCCACTCCTTAGTTGCCCTGGCTGTGTGTTTCGGGTCGTTATCATGCTGGAAGACACAGCCACGACCCATCTTCAATGCTCTTACTGAGGGAAGGAGGTTGTTGGCCAAGATCTCGCGATACATGGCCCCATCCATCCTCCCCTCAATACGGTGCAGTCGTCCTGTCCCCTTTGCAGAAAAGCATCCCCAAAGAATGATGTTTCCACCTCCATGCTTCACGGTTGGGATGGTGTTCTTGGGGTTGTACTCATCTTTCTTCTTCCTCCAAACACGGCGAGTGGAGTTTAGACCAAAAAGCTCTATTTTTGTCTCATCAGACCACATGACCTTCTCCCATTCCTCCTCTGGATCATCCAGATGGTCATTGGCAAACTTCAGACGGGCCTGGACATGCGCTGGCTTGAGCAGGGGGACCATGCGTGCACTGCAGGATTTTAATCCATGACGGCGTAGTGTGTTACTAATGGTTTTCTTTGAGACTGTGGTCCCAGCTCTCTTCAGGTAATTGACCAGGTCCTGCCGTGTAGTTCTGGACTGATCCCTCACATTCCTCATGATCATTGATGCCCCACAAGGTGAGATCTTGCATGGAGCCCCAGACCGAGGGTGATTGACCATCATCTTGAACTTCTTCCATTTTCTAATAATTGCGCCAACAGTTGTTGCCTTCTCACCAAGCTGCTTGCCTATTGTCCTGTAGCCCATCCCAGCCTTGTGCAGGTCTACAATGTTATCCCTGATGTCCTTACACAGCTCTCTGGTCTTGGCCATTGTGGAGAGGTTGGAGTCTGTTTGATTGAGTGTGTGGACAGGTGTCTTTTATACAGGTAACGAGTTCAAACAGGTGCAGTTAATACAGGTAATGAGTGGAGAACAGGAGGGCTTCTTAAAGAAAAACTAACAGGTCTGTGAGAGCCGGAATTCTTACTGGTTGGTAGGTGATCAAATACTTATGTCATGCAATAAAATGCAAATTAATGAATTAAAAATCATACAATGTGATTTTCTGGATTTTTGTTTTAGATTCCGTCTCTCACAGTTGAAGTGTACCTATGATAAACATTACAGACCTCTACATGCTTTGTAAGTAGGAAAACCTGCAGAATTGGCAGTGTATCAAATACTTGTTCTCCCCACTGTAAATGGCTCTGATAGGAGAAGACTGAGGATGGATGAACAACATTGTAGTTACTCCACAATACTAACCTAAATTACATAGTGAAAAGAAGGAAGCCTGTACAGAATAAAAATATTCCAAAACATGCACCCTGTTTGCAATAAGGCACTAAAGTAATACTGCAAAGAAATTAACCTTTTGTCCTGAATACAAAGTATTATGTTTGGGGCAAATCCGACACATCACTGAGTACCAGTCTTCATACAAGCATGGTGGTGGCTGCATCATGTTATGGGTATGCTTGTCACTGAGCTAAGCACAGGCAAAATCCTAGAGGAAAAACTGGTTTCGTCTGCTTTCCAACAGACACTGGGAGATAAATCCACCTTTCAGCAGGACAATAACCTACAATGCAAGGCCAAATTGTCACGCCCTGGCTCTGGGGACTATGTTATGTTGAGCCAGGGTGTGTAAGTCTATGTTTTGTATGTCTAGGTTGGCCTGAGTGACTCCCAATCAGAGGCAACGAGTGTCAGCTGGTTGTCTCTGATTGGGAGCCATATTTAACTATCGGTCTTTTCACTTTGTGTTGTGGTTTCTTGTTCCTTTTGGTTTGTGTATCGAAGGACTTCACGTTTCGTTCATTGTTTTGATCGTGTGATCTAGTTAATAAATATAAATATGTTCACCCGCAACGCTGCGCCTTGGTCCTCCTCCTTAAGCGAACGTGACACAAATATACACTGGAGTTACTTACCAAGACAACATTGAATGTTCCTAAGTGGCTTAGTTACAGTTTTGACATAAATCTGCTTGAAAATATATGGCAAGACTTGAAAATGGCTGTCTAGCAATGATCAACAACCAACTTGACAGAGCTTGAAGAATTTAAAAAGAATCATGGGCAGATATTGTACAACATAGGTTTGCAAAGCTCTTAGAGACTAACCCAGAAAGACTCACAGCTGTAATCACTGCCAAAGGTGACTCTAACATGTATGTCACGCCCTGACTCAGGGAACGGTTATTTGTTGAGTCAGGGTGTGTATATTTTGTGTTGTGTTTATTTCTATGTTTAGTTTCTAGATCGTTTAGATCTATGTTGGCCAGGGTGGTTCCCAATCAGAGGCAGCTGTAGCTCGTTGTCTCTGATTGGGGCCCATACTTTGGCAGCCTTTTGGCACCAGTCAGTTGTGGGATCTTGTTCCGTGTGAGGTATGTTATTTTGTCTACCTTGGACTTCACGTTTCATTGTGTGTTCAGTACGTAAATAAATATGAATACATATCACGCTGCGCCTTGGTCCTTCTCGTTAATGAACGATCGTGACAATGTATTGACTCAGGGGGTTGAATACTTATCTAATCAAAATATATTAGTGTTTTTTTTCCCATTAATTAAATACAAATGTTGAAATCTTTCTTCCACTTTGACATTACAGAGTATTTTGTGTAGATCGTTGACAAAAAATTACAATTAAATCTATGTTAATCCCACTTTGTCAAGTCAAGGGGTGTGAATACTTTCTGAAGACACTGTACTACAGACCAAATATACTATATCTACATGACATGTACATAATGTATCTCTGTCACCACCTGAACACACAAAAGAACACAGAGACTCTTTTTGGGTCATAGGTTACTAAGTCTTAGCTCAAAACACAAATTCTATTTACAAAATGTATACCTTTTTGATGCTGTTGTCCCTCTCCTTCTCCTCTCTGTCTTTGTTCACACTGACACTGTCACTGATACTAACACTGGTGCTGAGGCTGTTCTCTTCACTAGGCTCCTCTGAGGTACTGGTCTTCAAGTCAGGAATCACATCCTTCACATCACCTAGAGCTACAGATGCAGGAACACACACGGTTACCCTCCAACACATACACCGTCCAAAACAGGGATTTGGTTGTTGGGGCCCCCCACCTTGAGGTGAAAACATTTTAGTGGCCCCACTCTTGGTGACGGAGAGAAAAATGTGAAGCTTAAAAGTGAAAAGTGTCCTGCAATTCTACACATTTTGCCATGGGGTGGAGAGAAAACTTTGCCGTATTAAAGCTAATTTCCTGCAATTCTACACATTTTACCATGACATATGCCATGTTCATATGATTTCTGAATGAGAGTGACTAACAAAATCAAATGGCGGCACCCTGGAGGTCAGGGCCACTGGGCACGTGCCTTGCGTGCCTGGTCAGTAATTCAACCATGATTACTATAACGTTTAGATAGCTGGCAAGACAAAAAAAAATCTATAAAATGTTAGCTGACATGGGCTAATTGAGTGACTGTCAGTGACTGACATAACAAGAGAAAAACTGATGATAAACTACCACATTTAGAAACTGCACGCTGTGTATTCTGCTACCCTAACTAACAGTAAGTTGAGACCCCGAATGACTTCCTAAGCGGCTGCTTATGTCGCTTATGTCTACACTTTTAGAAAAAAGGGTTCTTCAGCTGTCTCCATAGGACAACCCTTTTTGGTTCCATGTAAAACCCTCTGTGGAAAGGGTTCTACATACAACCCAAAAGGTTTCTACCTGGAACCAAAAGGGTTCTACCTGGAACCAAAAATGGTTATTCAAAGGGTTCTCCTATGGGGACAGCCGAAGAACACTTTTAGTTTCTAGATAGCATATTTTTTCCCCCTAAGAGTGTAGAAACCGCACTGGTCACAAAGACACACATCTACTCCACTCAACCGATTCAAAGTGCCTGAATATCTCAGCATTCAAAGTGACTACACACCAGAACAAGAAGAAGAACAGGTGTACACACACATAAACACGCGCGCATCTGCACACACACACTCACCGTTCTCCACATCTTCCTCTGTCTCTGCTCCCAGTAAGATGGCTGGTGTGTTGGTCTCTCCTGCCTCCATGTGCTTCTTAAAGGACTCTAACTGCTCTGTAGAACACACAAGTCAGCATACTGTATGTCAATCAAAAAACAACACACAGAATGACCCAGAACAGGCAAGTCCAGCAGTAGCAAGATCTGTATGAAACTAAGGGAAATAAAATGATTATTGCATAAAGTTAACAGTCGTGTGAAAGACAAGACTGTCGCTGTTAACGTACTCTGTTCCACCTCTGGTTTCAAGCGTTTGTTTTTGATGAGGATTTTGCGTTTGAGGTCGTTGGGAGAAGGCAAGGGACGGCCCGCTTCAACCTGGCAACAACAACAAACGTTACGTTTTTCATCAAATGACTGAAGACATTTACAGTAAATGGTTCATTTTTTGTAGCTTGGAAACATTACATCCATAATCGTATTGTGTTCAATCATCATCAACTATCAGACACAGTACAGATACAGATGTAGACACTGTAGACAGGAAATAGACAGGTATAGATATATAGTGTGCTAGAAGGTGGACTCACAGGGTATCCCTCGAGAGGATGCCTCAGTAGGTAGTCTCCAAAGATCTCCTCACAATACCGAGCCATCTTGTACTGCTGGGGTTTACTGAAACACACATGATCAAACATTGCATCAAGACATTTCCATTGACATTTTTGTCATTTAGCAGACGCTCTTATCCAGAGCGACTTAACAGTTAGTGCATTCATCTTAAGGTAGCTAGGTGAGACAACCACATATCACAGTCATAGTAAGTAAATATTTTCCTTACTATAGTTATTAGCAAAGTCAGTGCTAGTATGAAAAGACTAGTGCGAGCGTTAGTTCCCTTTTTTACCTCTTCTTTTGTCATTAAATCAAATGCAATAATAGTTACATGTCATTTCGATCAGGTGTGCAGGATTAAATAATAACATTGTTATGTATAAAATGGTCAAAAATATTCTGGATCATTGTGAAATCCTACCTGCAGTGGTTTTCAAATGACAGGATCACAGGATACTCAGACGTCACAAAGGCTGTTTCCCTGATGGCTGAGATCACGTCCTGTTTGAGGGGGGAAACAGCAACATGGGGATTGATGTTGAAATCACACTGGATCCATTATTTATCATTTTCTTTAAGTCTCTCTGGATATGAGTATCTGATCAATAACTACAGTGTAACTTCAAATGGAGCTGCAGGTCGCAATCAGATGCAGTATCAATCTATCAACACAAGAGGGCAGACTTGCCATACGTAATGAATACAACATTCTGACATATCGTCTTCATTCTTTGAGTGAGTGAGTGTGTGTGTGTGTGTGTGTGTTCCTCTTTAAGGAATACCTGGGATAGGATAAAGTAATCCTTCTACCCCCCCCCCCCCCCCCCCCCCCCCCCCCTTTACTCCAACCCCCCCCCCCTAAATAATAAAAATAAATAAAAATAAAAAATAAAAAACATTGTAAAGTGGTTATCCCACTGGCTATAAGGTGAATGCACCTATTTGTAAGTCGCTCTGGATAAGAGTGTCTGCTAAATGACGTAAATGTAAATGTAAATGTGTGTGTGTCTGTGTATGTATGTGTGCGTGCATGAGACTGTGTATGTACCTTGAAGAGGATGTCAGTACACATGGCCTTCCCGTGAGTGATAATAGGCTCCTGGTCTTCTCCTTTACCATCCCAGCAGTCCAGCTCTACACACCTGAGATCATACACATACAAAACAGTTTACAAACTATATATAAAACATAGTCTGTAAACCACCACCCCCATCCACCCCCCTCTCCACCCCCCTACCTGCAGCCGGAGAGCAGCACCTGTCTGTACATCTCCACGGAGGACTTCCCTCCGAACTGCCTCCCGTTCAGGTAGGTGTTGTGGGAGGAGGCGATGAAGTAGTGGGCCAGCGGCTGCTCCATGTCCTGGTAGAGCTCCAGGCAGTCCAGGAACACCGGGGCATTCTCATCTGACATCAGGTACCTGCAGAAGCCATCACTGGACATACGGCCTGGGGGAGAGGAGGAGGAGGAGGAGGAGGAGAGGGGGAGGAGGGAGTAAAAGGGTGTCTAAGAGTGTGTGTTTAACATACACTCTTTGACTTAGCTTTTCCTCAACGCTCACACATGTGGGTACACTGTAGCTCGGTTGGTAGAGCATGGTGCTTGCAAGGCCAGGGTTGTGGGTTCGATTCCCACGGGGGGGCCAGTATGAAAAATGTATGCACTCACTAACTGTATGTCGCTCTGGATGAGAGCGTCTGCTAAATGACTAAAATGTACATTAGTTTGAGGGTGGTGGTGCTATTTTGTTATTCACCAGAAGAGGGCAGCAGTGCTCCTCTCTCTCTCTCTCTCTCTCTCTCTCTCTCTCTCTCTCTCTCTCTCTCTCTCTCTCTCTCTCTCTCTCTCTCTCCCCATCCATCCATCCCATTCTCTCACCTTTCTTCTTAAGGTCGGGGTCTCTCTCGTACTTCTCGATGATCTGCATGGCTCGTTTAGGTTCGTAGAAGGGGAACAGGATCTCGTTTAGCCGCGGGTCGCGCTGGTTCTGGAGAACGCAATGATACACAACACCGTCTCACTCACAAGCACACACACACACACACGTCATTGCACACTAAGAACATTGGACCCATTCCTAACTTGAGAAATGTGCATGTAACTCAAACTTCTGCCAAATCTCCCATGGACACTAATGTCTGATTTCTGCTAAACTTCCAAGTAACATGTTTATTGTTTTAGGCTACATTCGAGAAAATGTATGTGCACAAGTCACGTGACCAACTGAGTTTGAACCCGGTGTCTTCTGCGTGCCACAAGGCTATTTTAGCCCGCTGTACTAATTTAGGCATTAGTGGAGCTAACGCCAGTTTTCAGGTCATACACAAGGGTTAAGCTACTCATCATGTGAGTGTTGCTCACCGAACCACCTCTGTTACATTTCTCAGATTAGGATCGGGACCATTATGACAATAGACAACAATTAAAACACACACGCAGCTGACACTTACAAACAAAAGAGGGTTGACACCTTACACTGACACAGTGACAATGGATCTAGTACTATCTACTACAAACACATCTTTCATTTGTGGGTGTTCAAATGAAAAAACAAAAAGCCACAGTTACTGGTACAGAGCTACTGCAATGAGATGGGGAGAAGAGATGTGTGTGTAGCCAAAGGTAGGGAGTGTGTGGTCTTACAAGAAGAGAGGGGAGAGATTCACACACCAGCAGGGATCATGACAACACCACGGAGGGACCACATTTTTCAGAGCCTTTGTACTACTGGGGATTCACTTCAGCATTGCACACAGAGAAAGAGAAGCAGGCACACGTACAGAAGAAAGAAGTGGAAGCAGGTACGTTTTCAGGCAAAGCAGAGACAACTAGCAGACAGGCAGCAAGGACCAGGCAAGATGGCCGAACAGGGAGCCCCTCCCTCCCCAGGTTGCCAGGGTTACACAATCAGTCACAAGTATGCAGGGCTGGGGAGAAATAGGTTGGGGAAGGGGGCGTGCAGTTTAGAGGGGCAGGATGAAGTTATCCCTAGACAATGATTTAAGGTCAGTTTTGCATTGTACCCCCCAATTGTTAACTGGTCCTAGAGCTGTGCCTAAGGGCAACTTCTATCCTATGCCAGGTGAGAGGGGAGGGGTCAAGCACTCACACAGTGAAGTTAATGAATGATAAAGAGCTTACTTCATTCAGAAAGCTGACTAACTGGTCTACGTTTAAAAAATCACTTTTGTCCCCATTGCTGCAAAGGAATTAATTAGAAAGACAAAATGTTAGGTTTCTTAAAAACCCTCTCAGTCAGTCAGTCAGTAACTAGAAAGCACAAGGGTTTTTTAAAGAGTAAAAATAGAGCACTGTCATGTTACACTTTCATAATAAGATTTCTAGAACATGTTAACATCACCACTGGTCGAACATTCACAAACCGTTGAGTTAGTTTAAAACAAACGTGTTAATGTGTCACTGATTAGGCAGATTAGGTTGTCCAGGGGTTATTAGTAGAGCAGCTGCAGACTGTCTAATACATTTGATCTCGCAACCAAACACCAACATACAGTGCATTCGGAAAGTATTCAGATCCCTTGACTTTTTCCACATTTTGTTACGTTACAGCCTTATTCTAAAATGGATTTAAAAAATATATCATCCTCATCAATCTACACACAATACCCCATAATGACAAAGCAAAAACAGTTTTTTAGAAATGTTTGCAAATGTATAATAAAAAAAAACGGAAATATCACATTCAGACCCTTTACTCAGTACTTTGTTGAAGCACCTTTGGCAGCGATTACAGCCTTGAGTCTTCTTGGGTATGACGCTACAAGCTTGACACACCCTGTATTTGGGGAGTTTCTCCCATTCTTCTCTGCAGATCCTCTCAAGCTATGTCAGGTTGGATGGGGTGTGTCGCTGCACAGTTATTTTCAGGTCTCTCCAGAGATGTTCGATTGGGTTCAAGTCCAGGCTCTGGCTGGGCCACTCAAGGACATTCAGAGACTTGTCTCGAAGCCACTCCTGCGTTGTCTTGGCTGTGTGCTTAGGGTCGTTGTCCTGTTGGAAGGTGAACCTTCGCCCCAGTCTGAGGTCCTGAGCGCTCTAGAGCAGGTTTTCATCAAGGATCTCTCTGTACTTTGCTCCGTTCATCTTTCCATCGATCCTGACTAGTCTCCCAGTCCCTGCCGCTGAAAAACATCCTCACAGCATGATGCTGCCACCACCATGCTTCACCGTAGGGATGGTGCCAGGTTTCCGTGACGCTTGGCATTCAGGCCAAAGAGTTCAATCTTGGTTTCGTCAGACCAGAGAATCTTGTTTCTCATGGTCTGAGAGTCTTTAGGTGCCTTTTGGCAAACTCCAAGCGGGCTGTCATGTGCCTTTTACTGAGGAGTGGCTTCCGTCTGGCCACTCTACCATAAAGGCCTGATTGGTTGTCCTTCTGGAAGGTTCTCCCATCTCCACAGAGGAACTCTGGAGCTCTGTCAGAGTGGCCATCGGGTTCTAGGTCACCTCCCTGACCAAAGCCCTTCTCCCCCGACTGCTCAGTTTGGCCGGGCAGCCAGCTCTAGGAAGAGTCTTGGTGGTTCCAAACTTCTTACATTTAAGAATGATGGAGGCCACTGTGTTCTTGGGGACATTCAATGCTGCAGAAATGTTTTGGTACCCTTCCCCAGATCTGTGCCTCGACACAATCCTGTCTCGGAGCTCTACGGACAATTCCTTCGACCTCATGGCTTGGTTTTTGCTCTGACATGCGCTGTCAACTGTGGGACCTTATATTGACAGGTGTGTGCCTTTCCAAATCATGTCCAATCAATTGAATTATCCACAGGTGGACTCCAATCAAGTTCTAGAAACATCTCAAGGATGATCAATGGAAACAGGATGCACCTGAGCTTAATTTTGAGTCTCATAGCAAAGGGTCTGAATACTTATGTAAATAAGGTATTTCCTTTATTTATTTTTTATATACATTTTCAAAAATTTCTAAAAACCTGTTTTCGCTTTGTCATTATGGGGTATTGTGTGTAGATTGATGAGGATTAAAAAATATATATATCCATCCAAAATGTTGAAAAAGGGACTACTTTCCAAATGCACTGTAGAACAACACTCTCTCTCTCTCTATCTCTCTATTTCTTTATTTCTCTCTCTCTCTCTCTCTCTCTCTCTCTCTCTCTGTCTCTCTCTCTCTCACACCTGTCATTCACATAAACAGTGTATACACTACAGTTATCAACACAAACTGTTACTAAATACCTCTCCACTATAAGAATCACTGTTGAGACCATGCTGTTGAGACCAAATACATAGCAATAAAATGCTATATAGATGTTGTACTGTAAACGCCTGACCAGTGAGCAAAACTGGTTGAAAATACATAATTTCAACCAGTTTTGATGTTGACAAGATGTCTTCTCAACCAGTTTTGCTCACTGGTTGTGTAATTTCAGACCTACACTTACTGCACACTCAAATGTGACTAGCATATAGGGTGCAGCCAGCTTTCTAGGCTAGAGTAGAACAGGGTAGACATTGAGGGGAGAGTACAGCAGAAGAGATCTGGGGAGTAGAGTTAGTGACCACTCACATTTTCTTGAAGAGTTCCTCGATGTCAGTACGAGGGCAGATCTTCTGAGTCAGGGCATAGAAGATGTCGAAGGGGAACGCTGAATGTTCTATCTCATCGTTCTGAGGGAAAGAACAATCAATCAATCAATCAATTTTATTTTATATAGCCCTTCTTACATCAGCTAATATCTCGAAGTGCTGTACAGAAACCCAGCCTAAAACCCCAAACAGCTAGTAATGCAGGTGTAGAAGCACGGTGGCTAGGAAAAACTCCCTAGAAAGGCGAAAACCTAGGAAGAAACCTAGAGAGGAACCAGGCTATGAGGGGTGGCCAGTCCTCTTCTGGCTGTGCCGGGTGAAGATTATAACAGAACCATGCCAAGATGTTCAAAAATGTTCATAAGTGACAAGCATGGTCAAATAATAATCAGGAATAAATCTCAGTTGGCTTTTCATAGCCGATCATTAAGAGTTGAAAACAGCAGGTCTGGGACAGGTAGGGGTTCCATAACCGCAGGCAGAACAGTTGAAACTGGAATAGCAGCAAGGCCAGGCGGACTGGGGACAGCAAGGAGTCACCACGGCCGGTAGTCCCGACGTATGGTCCTAGGGCTCAGGTCTCTCAGTTGGCTTTTCATAGCCGATCATTAAGAGTTGAAAACAGCAGGTCTGGGACAGGTAGGGGTTTCGTAACCGCAGGCAGAACAGTTGAAACTGGAATAGCAGCAAGGCCAGGCGGACTGGGGACAGCAAGGTGTCATCATGCCCGGTAGTCCTGACGTATGGTCCTAGGGCTCAGGTTCTCAGAGAGAAAGAGAGAACGAGAGAATTAGAGAGAGCATACTTAAATTCACACAGGACACTGGATAAGACAGGAGAAGTACTCCAGGTATAACCAACTAACCCCAGCCCCCCGACACATAAACTACTGCAGCATAAATACTGGAGGCTGAGACAGGAGCGGTCCGGAGACACTGTGGCCCCATCCGAAGAAACCCCCGGACAGGGCCAAACAGGAAGGATATAACCCCACCCACTCTGCCAAAGCACAGCCCCCGCACCACTAGAGGGATATCCTCAACCACCAACTTACAATCCTGAGACAAGGCCGAGTATAGCCCACAGAGGTCTCCACCACAGCACAAACCAAGGGGGGGGCGCCAACCCAGACAGGAAGATCACGTCAGTAACTCAACCCACTCAAGTGACGCACCCCTCCCAGGGACGGCATGAAAGAGCACCAGCAAGCCAGTGACTCAGCCCCTGCAACAGGGTTAGAGGCAGAGAACCCCAGTGGAGAGGGGAACCGGCCTGGCAGAGACAGCAAGGGCTGTTTGTTGCTCCAGAGCCTTTCCGTTCACCTTCACACTCCTGGGCCAGACTACACTCAATCATATGACCTACTGAAGAGATAAGTCTTCAGTAAAGACTTAAAGGTTGAGACCGAGTCTGCGTCTCTCACATGGGTAGGCAGACTGTTCCATAAAAATGGAGATCTATAGGAGAAAGCCCTGCCTCCCGCTGTTTGCTTAGAAATTCTAGGGACAATTAGGAGGCCTGCGTCTTGTGACCGTAGCGTACGTATTGGTATGTACGGCAGGACCAACTCGGAAAGATAGGTAGGAGCAAGCCCATGTAACGCTTTATAGGTTAACAGTAAAACCTTGAAATCAGCCCTTGCCTTAACAGGAAGCCAGTGTAGGGAAGCTAGCACTGGAGTAATATGATCAAATTTCTTGGTTCTAGTCAGGATTCTAGCAGCCGTATTTAGCACTAACTGAAGTTTATTTAGTGCTTTATCCGGGTAGCCGGAAAATAGAGCATTGCAGTAGTCTAACCTAGAAGTAACAAATGCATGGATTAATTTTTCTGCATCATTTTTGGACAGAAAATTTCTGATTTTTGCAATGTTACGTAGATGGAAAAAAGCTGTCCTTGAAACAGTCTTGATATGTTCGTCAAAAGAGAGATCAGGGTCAAGAGTAACGCCGAGGTCCTTCACAGTTTTATTTGAGACGACTTTACAACCATCAAGATGAATTGTCAGATTTAACAGAAGATCTCTTTGTTTCTTGGGACCTAGAACAAGCATCTCTGTTTTGTCCGAGTTTAAAAGTAAAAAGTTTTCAGCCATCCACTTCCTTATGTCTGAAACACAGGCTTCTAGCGAGGGCAATTTTGGGGCTTCACCATGTTTCATTGAAATGTACAGCTGTGTGTCATCCGCATAGCAGTGAAAGTTAACATTATGTTTTCGAATAACATCCCCAAGAGGTAAAATATATAGTGAAAACAATAGTGGTCCTAAAACGGAACCTTGAGGAACACCGAAATGTACAGTTGCTTTGTCGGAGGACAGACCATTCACAGAGACAAACTGATATCTTTCCGACAGGTAAGATCTAAACCAGGCCAGAACTTGGTGATACATGATATATGTTCTAACAAGGGAAGAATATAGTACTATACAGTGTACACTACGGTCATCATTCGGAAGATAGAAGGTAGCTCCGACGGCAGAATTACAATAAGGGACCATGCACAACATCAGACAAACACATGTCATGAACACACACACACACACACACACACACACACCTTTCCACTAGGCAGTCCCAGTTCCTTCAGAGCCTGAAAGATTCCTTTCTCGGTTTTCCCAGATGCAAATGTCCGTGTGATGCTGAAACAGAGAGGAGAGTCAGCTGTCATCGCAACGTCCATTGGATTAACTCAAATGACTGATAAATGTTATCACTAACTGAAGTCTCTCTTACGTTCTCACTGGGATTTTGCCGTTCACGTTGGTCAAAAAGCACATCCTCATCCAACTAAAAAAGAGGAGAGACAACACATATTGAGGTGTGAGTGTGTGTGTGAGTGTGAGTGTGTGTGTGTGTGTGTTTTTGATTTTACTGTCCTTGTGAGGACCAGAAGTATAGTAAAACAAGGACAATTCGGACAAGTGGGGACATTTAGCCGGTCCCTACAAGGAAAAAGGCAATTTTAGGCTTAGGGGTTAGGTTTAGGGTTACAATTAGGGTTAGGGGTTAGGTTTAGGAGTTAGCGTTAGGGGTTAAGGGTTAGAGTTAGGTTTAGGGGCTAAGGAAAATAGGCTTTTGAATGGGTGTCTACTCACTGTTTCTTGAGGCAGGTCATAGGACAGACGTTATTGGCTCTGAAATTGTGGATCACTGACCTCAAACCCTCCGTCCACTTCTGCAAACAAAGAAAGAAACAAACAAACAAACACAAGTGTTCACACACACATACACTATATATACAAAACTATGTGGACACCCCTTCAAATTAGTGGATTCGGCTATTTCAGCCACACCCGTTGCTGACAGGTGTATAAAATCTCCATAGACAAACATTGGCAGTAGAATGGCCTTACTGAAGAGCTCAGTGACTTTCAACGTGTCATAGGATGCCACCTTTCCAACAAGTCAGTTCTTCATATTTCTGCCCTGCTAGAGCTGCCCCGGTCAACTGTAAGTGCTGTTATTGTGAAGTGGAAATGTCTAGGAGCAACAACGGCTCAGCCGCGAAGTGGTAGGCCACACAAGCTCACAGAACGAGACCGCTGAGTGCTGAAGCGTGTAGCGCGTAAAAATTGTCTGTCCTCGGTTGCAACACTCACTACCGAGTTCCAAACTGCCTCTGGAAGCAACGTCAGCACAAGAACTGTTCGTCGGGAGCTCCATGAAATGGGTTTCCATGGCCGAGCAGCCACACACACGCCTAAGATCACTATGCACAATGCCAAGCGTTGGCTGGAGTGGTGTAAAGCTCGCCGCCATTGGACTCTGGAGCAGTGGAAACGGGTTCTCTGGCGTGATGAATCCCCCTTCACCATGTGGCAGTCCGACGGATGAATCTGGGTTGCCAGGAGAACGCTACCTGCCCCAATGCATAGTGCCAACTGTAAAGTTTGGTGGAGGAATAATGGTCTGGGGCTGTTTTTCATGGTTCGGGCTAGCCCCCTTAGTTCCAGTGAAGGGAAATCTTAACGCTACAGCATACAATGACATTCTAGACGATTCTGTGCTTCCAACTTTGTGGCAACAGTTTGGGGAAGGGTTTTTCCTGTTTCAGCATGACAATGCCCCCGTGCACAAAGCGTGGTCCATACAAAAATGGTTTGTCGAAATCGGTTTTGGAAGAACTTGACTGGCCTGCACAGAGCCCTGACCTCAACCCCATCAAACACATTTAGGATGAATTGGAACGCCGACTGCGAGCCAGGCCTTATCGCCCAACATCAGTGCCCGACCTCACTAATGCTCTTGTGGCTGAATGTGGCAAGTCCCCGCAGCAATGTTCCAACATCTAGTGAAAAGCCTTCCCCGAAGAGTGGAGGCTGTTATAGCAGCAAAGGGGGGACCAACTCCATATTCATACCCATGATTTTGGAATGAAATGTTCGACGAGCAGGTGTCCACATACTTTTGGTCTTGTAGTGAACTTCCACAATACACACACACACACACGTACGGGCCTGCTCCGTATCCGCTTCACTGTGTTTTGTGTGTGTGTTCTCTCCTCTCACACAGAGTTTGTTTAATTTCCTCTCTCTGTTTAATTTCAAAGCAGCAACGACTCAACAGCAGATGCAGATGCATGCACACAGCTATCCTGTCTGTGTGTGTGTAAACAGGGTTGATGAACAAAAATCTTGTCTGGCTTCTAACTCTTTTACCTGACACATTACCCTTAATACTTGAAGCAGAGTGCTGTTTGTTCCTGGGCTATGTGTGTGTGTCTGTGTGTGTGTGTGTTGTTCACAGGCTGTGTTGATGTGAATAACTGTGTCAGCGCTTCAGGTGCTGCAACTAACCTGCTGAGTGTGTGAGATGGTGTGTTAGTGTGTGTGTGTGTGTTGGTGTCTGTATATGAGAGAGCAAGAGAACAAGGTAGCATGAATGAGCGTGTGTTAGTGTGTGTGTGTGTGTGACCTTAAAGCTCAGCTGGTGATGGCAACTCTAAGTAGTTTATTGTCATTCCTTTGGCATTCCGCATTCTGTCTTCTACAGTGTAAACACCACATTAACCATTTCCTCCCTCGCTCTCTCTCTCTCTCTCTCTATCTCTCTCTCTCTGTCTCTTATATTTCTTATAATTAATCAAACTAAAACATCTACATCAAACAATTCACCATCATCTGTTCACTGATATATCATCTGCTCATTTCTTCAGTAATCAGAAAATAAAGGCCTCTTCTGCTCTCAGTTGATTGAGAACTCCAATCTACCCATTACTTCTAACACTCGTCTAAAACTTCCTGGCTGGCTAGCCACAGTTTTCCCTGTCACCACCAGAAGGCAATGTTTAACCTGATGACTCCTGTAAGAGATAGCTGAGAGAGCGAGAGCGGAAGCGAGAGAGGGACAGAGAGATACCCTGGCTGTGTGATTGCATTACCCTGGCATTGTCTGGGTTCACTACCACCATGTGCAAAAGTAGTGGTTGACTAGGTCTGTTAGAGTTGAGTAATGTTATATTCATGTTGTAATATTGTTGTATGAACGTTGTGCCGGTTTTAATGTTGTGTATTTACCCTAGCTGAGTCATTCCTGGTTGAATCGGATCAGTTACAGTGTGTAATGCTGTATTAATGTTGTATTAATGTTGTAATAATGCTGTAATATAATGTTGTAATAATGCTGTAATAACATTATATTAATGTTGTGTATTTACCCTAGCAGTATCTGGACTGTCAGCCACCATGTACATGAAGGAGAGGTTAACGAGGTCAGTGCCGCTGCAGATGCAGATGACACACCCCTCCAACTCCTCCTCCTTCTTCCCCACTGCCTCGAACGAAGACAGGATCTTAGGGTCCTAGAGAGAGGGGGAAGAGGGGGAGAGAGAGAGAGAGAGAGAGAGAGAGAGAGAGAGAGAGAGAGAGAGAGAGAGAGAGAGAGAGAGAGAGAGAGAGGGGGAAGAGGGAGAGAGAGAGAGCGAGAGAGAGAGACAGAAAGATGGAATAAGACAAACAGAACCTTATCAAATCATTACAAAACATTTTCATTAGATTGTTTAACCATTTTATCTGTCTAAGACAGACTCAGACAGAATGTTATATAATTTTGGTAGAGCATGGCGCTTGCAACGCCAGGGTTGTGGGTTCGATTCCCACGGGCGGCCAGTATGAAAAAAATTGATGCACTCACTATCTGTAAGTCGCTCTGGATAAGAGTGTTTTCTAAATGACTAAAATAAAAAAAATGTTAGTTGAGGATTCCCCTTTTTGCATTATCCTTTGAACTATCTAGGGCAACCAGAATATCTGTTGTGTGATTGAATCAGCTGGATAGCAACAGATGCTTCATTCTGCAAGGCCAGCCTCTGTTTATTAAAGCGAATACAGCCAAATATCATCAATGTGATTCTTCTTTCTTTGTTCATTGAGTTAGCGGCAATAGCTGTGTGATTGTGTAACCGAGTTAGCAATCCAATAGAGATCAGCAATGAGATGAGTTGCTCTTTGTCTGTTGTTTACCAAGAAGAGCACGTATCCTTACCAAACACGGACAGGGAGGGACACGGCCTTACACACACACCACACGTACGCCATACACAGACACAGTCACGCACACTGTCTCAAACGTAGAGTACCTCCCGTTCTGTCAACAATACACACACTACCTCGTGATCCATGCACACACACCAAGGAGTGTTTTCAGATGTTTGAGTATTTGTTCGGAGCTGAGCGAGTGGTTTATTCTCAGGCGTTTTTGAGAAAGCACACCTTAATTATAGTCAGGCATCTGTATGGGCACTCCCTCAGGACCCCAGGGCCTTCCATAATTCATGTTGCCCGCATGATGCCAAATATTACACTGCAGCAGGACACGACCATGGAATTACTGAGGGAGTCTACATTTAATGGAAGGAGTAGCTGTGTGTGTGTGTGTGTGTGTGTGTGTGTGTGTGTGTGTGTGTGTGTATGTGTGTGTGTGTGTGTGTGTGTGTGTGTGTGTGTGTGTGTGTGTGTGTGTGTGTGTGTGTGTGTACACATTTTACTATACTTTTGAGTACCAGAAGTCTTCACAAGAATAGTAAACCAACAAAAATTCAGAGAAGTGAGGACATTTTGCCGGTCCTCGCTTGAAAAAAGGCTATTTTAGGTTTAGAGGTTAGGTTTAGGGTTAGAGTTAGGGTTAGCTCTTAGGTTTAAGGTTAGGAGTTAGGTTTAAGGTGAAGGTTAGGGTTAGGGTTAGGGAATATAGGATTTTGAATGGGAATCAATTGTTGGTCCCCAAAAAGTATTCACAAGTATTGTAAGACATAGCTGTGTGTTTTTGTGTGTGAGTGTGTGTGTGTGTGTGTTGTGTGTGTGCGCATGTGCGTGCGTGGGCATGTGTGTGTGCGTTCAGCCCTGATGTTCATGAAAGGAATCCTCTGTGGTTAAAGAAAGCAGAAAAAACGTTCAGGGATACAGAACAGCCTAGACATTGACAAAGAATGCATGCTTACAAGCGCATTTCCCACAACCATTCAACCTAAATACATTTGTTTCCATGAAAGAGTACTCAATATCTTTCTGTCTGTTTTAACTGTTCTATTGAGGCAACTAACTAACTATATTCTAAAGGTATTGTTACAGTATCCCTCGCAGATAAGAACCATCATCCAAGGCTAAATAACACGCTTTAGATACAGCTACAAGGGGGTTATAGACATTAAAGTATGAAATATTTAATGTTGTTGAATGTGCAGGTAATTGCCAAAATAAAATAAACACTTGAGTAAAAAAAGTGATACACAGTAAGCAGGTGCTTCCACACAGGTGTGGTTCCTGAGTTAATTAAGCAATTAACAACCCATTATAAAAATTATAGGCAGGCTCAGTTGCCCATTATTTTGGCTACCATGGCTAGAAGAAGAGATCTCAGCGGCTTTGAAAGAGGGGTGATTGTTGGGGCACGCTTGGCAGAAGCTTCAGTAACGAAGACTGCTCAACTCTTTGACCAAATTGAACACTTCTGTCAGATTCTGAAGATTCTGAAGCGGTTCCCGAGACAGCGTTTTCCACCACCATCAACAAAACACCAAATTATGGAATTTCTCTAGGAAGAATGGTGTCATATCCCTCCAATAGAGTTCCAGACTGTCACGGTTTCGGCCGAGACTGCTCCTCCTCCTGGTTCGGGCAGGCTTCGGCGTTCGCCGTCCCTGGAGTACTAGCTGCCACCGTTGTATGTTTCGTGGTGTGATTGCTTTAGTCTGTCTTGTACACCTGTGTCTGTTTGTGTTCTGATTACGTGTCTTATAAGTTCCCTGTTTTGTATTAGTTAGATTGTGTGTTGTTGTTTGCCTGTCGTGCGGAGCTGCGTGTTTGCGCTCTGTTAGTTTTGTTTATTGTTTTACGCATGTTGCGTAATTCCCTCGCCTCCGTTTGTTTTCGAGGTCGTGTATTGTATTGTTGCACTTTGGACTAGTAAAGTATTTTGGACGAATCCTCTGTGTCCTGCGCCTGACTCCTCCACCACATCCACATCGGTTCTTTTGACAGAACAACACACCAACTATGGAGTCAGCAGGAGCAGCGGCGGCACCCAAGTCGCTGGAAGAGCAGATCAGCTATCAAGACACCATGATCCGGCAACTTGGGGCCGCCATGGACGAGGTGTCCAACACTCTGCGCCGGTTGGTGACTGGAGAGGTGCCTACGCCTTCTTACTCCATCCCATCACCAACGGCCAGTCCTCCTCTCTCAGCACCGGAACCCAGTGGCATTCGGCTCTCGCTCCCGAGGGCATATGACGGTTCTGCAGCCGGGTGTCAGGGGTTCCTCCTGCAGGTGGAACTCTACCTGGCTACCATACACCCAGCGCCCTCGGGATACGAGAGCGTCTCCGCCCTCATCTCCTGTCTATCCGGCAAGGCGTTGGAGTGGGCCAACGCCGAATGGAGGGGAATAGACGCCGCTACCATCACCTACGCGGAGTTCTCCCGCCGCTTCAGGGCTGTCTTCGATCACCCACCTGAAGGGAAAGCGGCGGGGGAGCGTCTGTTCCACCTCCGACAGGGGAAGAGGAGCGCACAGGAGTTCGCACTGGAGTTCCGGACGCTAGCGGCGGATGCGGGGTGGAATGAGAGGGCCCTCATCGACCATTACCGGTGCAGCCTACGAGAGGACGTTCGTCGTGAGCTGGCCTGCAGGGACACCAACCTATCATTCGACCAGTTGGTGGACATCTCCATACGTCTCGACACCCTGCTGGCTACCCGCGGACGTCCCGAGTGGGGGCCGACCATTCCACCCTCCAGCACCTCCGAGCCGATTCCCATGGAGCTCGGGGGTGCTGGCGCTAGAGAGAGGAGGAGAGAGAACCCGAGGGGGGCCACCCCCTGCACCAACTGTGGCCGTGGAGGACACACCGCGGCCAGGTGCTGGGGAGGGTCTCCTGGGAGAGGGGACAACAGGTCACGCACTGGGGAGTCATTTCAGGTGAGTAGGCGCCCCACTTACCCAGAGCTTTCTGTTGGTCACATGAGTATTCCTGTGAGTTTTCCACAGGTGGCACCTCATTCCCAGCATAAGGCGCTAGTAGATTCAGGCGCAGCTGGGAATTTTATTGATCGGGCATTTTGTTATAGGTTTGGAATTCCCCTTCGGCCGGTAGAAGCCCCCTTTCCTGTCCACGCCTTAGACAGCCGGCCGTTGGGGTCGGGGCTGATCAGAGAAGTCACAACACCACTTACTATGACGACGCAGGGGGGTCATGAGGAGATCATTCAGTTTTATCTGATTGACTCTCCTGCGTACCCCGTGGTGTTGGGGCTTCCCTGGTTAAGCACCCATGATCCTACCATTGCGTGGCAACAGAGGGCTCTTATGGAGTGGTCTGCCCAGTGTGTAGGGAGATGTCTAGGTGTTTCCTTAGGGGCGACCTCGGTTGAGAGTCCGAACCAAGTGCCCGCAATGCGCATTCCCCCTGAGTATGAGGACTTAGCACTCGTGTTCAGCAAGACGAGGGCAACACGGCTACCACCTCATAGACAGGGGGACTGTGCGATAAATCTCCAAACAGGAGCGGCTCTTCCGCGGAGCCGTGTGTATCCCCTGTCTCAAGAGGAGACAGCGGCTATGGAGACTTACATAGCCGAGTCCTTGGAACAGGGATACATACGGTCCTCCACTTCCCCGGTTTCCTCAAGTTTCTTCTTTATGAAGAAGAAGGACGGGGGTTTGCGCCTGTGTATTGATTACCGTAGTCTCAATCAGATCACGGTTAAGTACAGTTACCCTCTTCCACTGATTGAGACTATGACGGAGTCATTACGCGGAGCGCAGTTCTTCACAAAGTTGGATCTCAGGAGCGCGTACAATCTGGTGCGCATTAGGGAGGGGGATGAATGGAAAACGGCATTTAGCACCACCTCGGGTCATTACGAGTATCTCGTCATGCCATACGGGCTAATGAATGCTCCTTCAGTCTTCCAATCCTTTGTTGATGAGATTTTCCGGGACATGCATGGGCAGGGTGTGGTAGTGTACATCGACGACATCCTAGTGTACTCTTCTACACGAGCCGAGCATGTAGCCCTGGTGCGCCGAGTGTTGAGAAGACTGTTGGAGCATGACTTGTATGTCAAGGCAGAGAAATGCCTGTTCTTCCAGGAGTCCGTCTCCTTTTTGGGTTATCGGTTGTCCGCATCTGGTGTGGAGATAGAGGTAGACCGTGTGTCGGCCGTGCGTAATTGGCAAACTCCAACCACTGTAAAAGAGGTGCAGCAGTTCTTGGGTTTTGCTAATTACTACCGGAGTTTTATTCGGGGCTTTGGACAGGTTGCAGCGCCCATTACGTCCCTGTTAAAGGGGGGTCCGGTTCGTCTGCAGTGGTCAGCTGAGGCGGACAGGGCATTTGTCAAACTGAAGAACCTGTTCACCTCAACCCCGGTGCTGGCGCATCCGGATCCCTCTTTACCATTCCAAGTAGAGGTAGACGCGTCCGAGACCGGTATTGGGGCAGTCCTGTCACAACGGTCCGGCACGCCACCTAAGCTCCGCCCCTGTGCGTTCTACTCGAAGAAACTCAGCTCGGCGGAGCGCAATTATGACGTTGGGGACAGGGAGCTGTTAGCTGTAGTCCAGGCCCTAAAGGTGTGGAGGCATTGGCTTGAGGGGGCTCAACACCCTTTCCTCATTCTGACCGATCACCGTAACCTGGAGTACATCCGGGCAGCTAGGAGATTGAACCCTCGTCAGGCTAGGTGGAACATGTTCCTGACCCGGTTTGTTTTTAAGATCACATACATCCCAGGGTCCCAGAATGGTAAGGCAGACGCCCTGTCCCGGCGGTATGACACAGAGGAGAGGTCCATTGAGCCCACTTCCATACTGCCGGAGTCTTGTCTGGTGGCTCCGGTGGTATGGGAGGTCGATACGGAAATCGAGCGGGCACTGCGTGCCGACCCTACTCCCCCCGAGTGTCCTGTGGGGCGGAAGTACGTTCCGCTCGAGGTTCGTGATCGTCTTATTTATTGGGCTCATACATCACCCTCCTCTGGACATCCAGGTATTGGCCGGACAGTGCACTGCCTTAGCGTGAAATACTGGTGGCCAACGTTAGCTAAGGATGTGAGGGTTTATGTCTCCTCCTGCTCGGTGTGCGCCCAGTGTAAGGCGCCTAGACATTTGCCCAGGGGTAAGTTACGTCCCCTGCCCGTTCCACAACGACCATGGTCCCACCTCTCGGTGGATTTTGTGACCGACCTACCCCCTTCCCAGGGGAATACCACCATTTTGGTCGTTGTGGATCGGTTTTCCAAGGCCTGTCGTCTCCTCCCAATGCCGGGTCTCCCTACTGCCCTACAGACCGCCGAGGCCCTATTTACCCACGTGTTCCGGCACTATGGGGTCCCCGAGGATATTGTGTCTGACCGAGGTCCCCAGTTTACCTCCAGAGTCTGGGGGGGCGTTCATGGAACGCTTGGGGGTCTCTGTGAGCCTTACCTCGGGGTACCACCCAGAGAGCAATGGGCAGGTTGAACGAGTCAACCAGGATGTGGGTAGGTTTTTGAGGTCCTATTGCCGGGACCGGCCGGAGGAGTGGTCCAGGTATATCCCCTGGGCCGAGATGGCCCAGAACTCTCTCCGCCACTCCTCCACCGGTTTAACACCTTTCCAGTGTGCTTTAGGGTATCAGCCGGTCCTGGCACCGTGGCACGAGAGCCAGATCGAGGCCCCTGCGGTGGACGAGTGGATTCGGTGGTCGGAGGAGACGTGGGACGCTGCCCATGTCCATCTGCAGCGGGCCATCCGTCAACAAAAGAAGAGCGCCGATCGCCACCGCAGTGAGGGACCGGTGTACGCACTGGGAGATCGAGTCTGGCTCTCGACTCGAAACCTGCCCCTCCGCCTGCCCTGCCGGAAGCTGGGTCGGCGGTTTGTGGGGCCCTTCAAAGTCCTGAGAAGATTGAACGAGGTGTGTTACAGGTTACAACTGCCTATTGAATACAAAAATATTAACCCCTCGTTCCATGTGTCTCTTCTCAGGCCGGTGGTAGCTGGCCCACTCCAAGAAGATGAGATAGGAGAGACCCCTCCGCCCCCTTTGGACATCGAGGGGGCCCCGGCGTACAGGGTCCGGACCATCTTGGACTCGAGGCGCCGGATGAGTGGTCTCCAGTATCTCGTGGAGTGGGAGGGGTACGGTCCGGAGGAACGGTGCTGGGTGCCTAGGAGGGACATCCTCGATCCATCCCTCCTGACTGAGTTCCACCGTGGGCATCCCACGCGCCCGGGTCCGCGTCCTCCTGGCCGTCCCCGAGGCCGGGGTCGGCGCACGGCTGGAGCCGCGCGTCAAGGGGGGGGTACTGTCACGGTTTCGGCCGAGACTGCTCCTCCTCCTGGTTCGGGCAGGCTTCGGCGTTCGCCGTCCCTGGAGTACTAGCTGCCACCGTTGTATGTTTCGTGGTGTGATTGCTTTAGTCTGTCTTGTACACCTGTGTCTGTTTGTGTTCTGATTACGTGTCTTATAAGTTCCCTGTTTTGTATTAGTTAGATTGTGTGTTGTTGTTTGCCTGTCGTGCGGAGCTGCGTGTTTGCGCTCTGTTAGTTTTGTTTATTGTTTTACGCATGTTGCGTAATTCCCTCGCCTCCGTTTGTTTTCGAGGTCGTGTATTGTTTTGTTGCACTTTGGACTAGTAAAGTATTTTGGACGAATCCTCTGTGTCCTGCGCCTGACTCCTCCACCACATCCACATCGGTTCTTTTGACACAGACACTTGTAGAATCTATGCCAAGGCGCATTGAAGCTGTTCTGGCGGGTCGTGGTGGCCCAAGGCCTTATTAAGTTGCGGTTTCCTTTATTTTGGCAGTTACCTGTAGCTGTACCTGGTCTAAGATACAGTGAGGGAAAAAAGTATTTGATCCCCTGCTGATTTTGTACGTTTGCCCACTGACAAAGAAATGATCAGTCTATCATTTTAATGGTAGGTTTATTTGAACAGTGAGAGACAGAATAACAACAAAATAATCCAGAAAAACGCATGTCAAAAATGTTATAAATTGATTTGCATTTTAATGAGGGAAATAAGTATTTGACCCCCTCTCAATCAGAAAGATTTCTGGCTCCCAGGTGTCTTTTATACAGGTAACGAGCTGAGATTAGGAGCACACTCTTAAAGGGAGTGCTCCTAATCTCAGTTCGTTACCTGTATAAAAGACACCTGTCCACAGAAGCAATCAATCAATCAGATTCCAAACTCTCCACCATGGCCAAGACCAAAGAGCTCTCCAAGGATGTCAGGGACAAGATTGTAGACCTACACAAGGCTGGAACGGGCTACAAGACCATCGCCAAGCAGCTTGGTGAGAAGGTGACAACAGTTGGTGCGATTATTCGAAAATGGAAGAAACACATTATAACTGTCAATCTCCCTCGGCCTGGGGCTCCATGCAAGATCTCACCTCGTGGAGTTGCAATGATCATTAGAACGGTGAGGAATCAGCCCAGAACTACACGGGAGGATCTTGTCAATGATCTCAAGGCAGCTGGGACCATAGTCACCAAGAAAACAATTGGTAACACACTACGCCGTGAAGGACTGAAATACTGCAGCGCCCGCAAGGTCCCCCTGCTGAAGAAAGCAATGAACATCTGAATGATTCAGAGGAGAACTGGGTGAAAGTGAGATTAGACCAAAATTGAGCTCTTTGGCATCAACTCAACTCGCCGTGTTTGGAGGAGGAGGAATGCTGCCTATGACCCCAAGAACACCATCCCCACCGTCAAACATGGAGGTGGAAACATTATGCTTTGGGGGTGTTTTTCTGCTAAGGGGACAGGACAACTTCACTGCATCAAAGGGACGATGGACGGGGCCATGTACCATCAAATCTTGGGTGAGAACCTCCTTCCCTCAGCCAGGGCATTGAAAATGGGTCGTGGATGGGTATTCCAGCATGACAATGACCCAAAACACACGGCCAAGGCAACAAAGGAGTGGCTCAAGAAGAAGCACATTAAGGTCCTGGAGTGGCCTAGCCAGTCTCCAGACCTTAATCCCATAGAAAATCTGTGGAGGGAGCTGAAGGTTCGAGTTGCCAAACGTCAGCCTTCGAAACCTTAATGACTTGGAGAAGATCTGCAAAGAGGAGTGGGACAAAATCACTCCTGAGATGTGTGCAAACCTGGTGGCCAACTACAAGAAACGTCTGACATCTGTGATTGCCAACAAGGGTTTTGCCACCAAGTACTAAGTCATGTTTTGCAAAATTATTGACTGATAATTTCTTTGTGTCACGGTTTCGGCCGAGGCTGCTCCTCCTCCTTGTTCGGGCAGGTTTCGGCGGTCGTCGTCCCCGGAGTACTAGCTGCCACCGATCTATGTTTCATGTTCGTTTGGTTTTGTCTTGATGTTGTACACCTGTGTCTAGTTAGTCCTCGTTAGTGTCCTATTTAGTTCTCGTTGTGTGTGTTGGGTGTTGGGTGTTGTGTGTGATTGCTCCTCTGTTTGGTGTTCTGAGCTACGTATCTTCCCTCCGTTGTTTGGAGAGGTTTTCGCACATGTTAGTGCGCCTTTTGTTTGACGGCTGTGTGCGCCTTTATTTCGCCTCCGGGCTTATGGTTCTCGTGTACTACGTGAATAACTCACTAAAGTATTTTGGACTAAGCTTCTGCGTCCTGCGCTTGATTCCTGCACCACACCCCCCTCAGCACCCCTTGACACTTTGTCAGTGGGCAAAGGTACAAAATCAGCAGGGGATCAAATACTTTTTTCCCTCACTGTATGAAGGGCAACGAGCAGCAAGCAGTAGGCTATATTTCCCCAACTACCCTCAGCTTTCACAGCTCCAGCTCTTGAAACTCAATCAATAGTGTATTAACAGTGGTGGGAACAATGGAACAACTGACTAACTCTCCTCTCCTCTGTTCTGTTGCCTTGGCCACTTCAAGTATCGCTGCCCTTAGTCACGCTACCGTCACCCCAATTATGACTTGACCCTGTGGCTGGAATGGTAAGGTCGTGAGGTCGAGGAGATGGATGGAGAGAGAGTCGGAGAGGTAGAGAGGATTGAGGAAGAAGAGGAGTGGGTATAATTTGAAAGTGGGAGGGAGGAAGGTAGGGACTAAGGAAGGAAACTGTGTTCCCAAGGTCTCACCCTTGGCACGGCTCCGACTCGAATACTGTTGATCAGAGAACATTCTAGAACCTGGCCCTCCTGTAGAAAGAGAGAGAGAGAGAGAGAGAGAGAGAGAGAGAGAGAGAGAGAGAGAGAGATGGAGGGAGAGAGGAGAGAGAAAGAAGAGAGATAGAGAGAGAAAGATGGAGGGAGAGAGGAGAGAGAAAGAAGAGAGAGAGAGAGATAGAGAGAGAAAGATGGAGGGAGAGAGGAGAGAGAAAGAAGAGAGAGGGAGAGACAGAGAGAGGAAAATAGATATTGTCAATGCCAAACAAAACAAACATACTCTCATTCCACCCCACTCCCCAAACCTCACCTAGCTTTGTCAGATTACTGTAGCAACCTGACTGTCAGTTCCAGAAGCTCCATAGACATACAATATGCTGCTAGTGGCCAGATACGGCTGTTTTAAATGACATCTAACTACAGGCCCCATGTAGCTGAGATAAATACAGTACCCCAGAGAGAGAGAGAGAGAGCTCTTGAAACTCAATCAATAGTGTATTAACGGTGGTGGGAACAATGAAACAACTGACTAACTCTCCTCTCCTCTGTTCTGTTGCCTTGGCCACTTCAAGTACCGCTGCCCTTAGTCACGCTACCGTCACCCCAATTATGACTTGACCCTGTGGCTGGAATGGTAACGTTGTGAGGTCGAGGAGATGGATGTCTTTATTTTCTCTCTCTGAATACACTCAGAACACAAAGACAGGGCACTGCATTGAGTAAGAGGATGAGAACGAAGCCTTTTATATACACAGATATGGTTGACAGACTGTACCTTTCCATCGCTCTTCCACGTGATGAAGAAGCCAAACTCGTCCACTTTGACCAGACAGTTGGGCTCAAACAGAAACGGATCCTACAAGACAGAAGCATTTTAATTAGAGAGCCAATTGAGGTTTTATTTGATGTGCGAGGACATTACGCATCCCCTCCATTACCTAGCTAGCACACACACGGCTTACGCAACAAGATAAACAGCAGCATCGATAATTCATTTTTAAAGATGTAACACACACACACACAAGGAGAACACAGACACCTACACCCTGTGCGTGCAGGACAGGAGGACCTTGTGCTAGGACTAACACAAACACAGATAAATGTGAATGTCATGAACTGTTGAATGCAAACAGTGTCTTGGTACCATACACAACAACCAGCTGCTACCTTGGTGACAGGACATAACCTGATTAACGTGGCAGGCAACACTCACTGGCCTCCTGGATATATTATAAAATATAAATTATCCTGGCTAAATCTAGTCTTCCACTTCCTGTTATATGTTTACTGTGACGTTGGAGACTTTTTTAATAAACCATTGCGTCAGAGCAAGAGTATAACTTCTTTAGAGAAATAGTTCCTAACCTACTAATTCAATCCCCTAATTTAAAGGATAGAGTTGTGCTTTATTTACAGTCTACTTAATGTGGTAAACCACCCAGTTACAAATCCATGAGGCGGTTATTAGTCAAACAGCCAGGTTTGCTTCAGGCGTGGGGGCAGCAGTCTGTCAGCGGGCCAGACGGTGAAGCTCATAAGGCGGGGAGGGAGATAAATATAGTCCCAGGCTCTGACTGGAGGCCTCGTGTGTATGTTTGTTGTGTGAAAGAGAGAGAGACAGAGAGGGAGTAAGTAGCGGGTGGGCTGGCAACAGAGTAATAGCAAAGTCATTTGGATTACATTCCCGTAGTCCATCCATTTGCCTGCCGCATTCTAAGTGAGTGTCTATGTGTGTGTAAGAGAGAGATAGAGTAGAGGGTCGTTGCAGAGATAAAGGAAACAGTGAGTGACACACACACACACACACACACACACACACACTGCAGGATGTGTTGTTTCAGCGAGATTATGGTAAGCCTTCAGTTCAATCAATCAATCAATCAAATGCATTTTATAAATCAATTTTTACATCAGCAGTTGTAACAAAGTGCTTATTCAGAAACCTAGCCTAAAACCCCAAAGAGCAAGCAATGCAGATGTAGAAGCATGGTGGCTAGGAAAAACTCCCTAGAAAGGCAGGAGCCTAGGAATAAACCTAGAGAGGAAGCAGGCTCCAGTTCATGTGCTGCTCGACACCAAAAATATGGCTGTTAGTTAATGCATATACTGTTATCGGATCCCAGCCTTATAACTAACAGTCCTGACATTTAAGGATGTTGGAAACCACCAAGAATGCTGTTTGGTGTAAATGTTGTATTCACCTTGCGGTTTCCAACTTCCTTAAATGTTGTATTCACCTTGTAAAGACGTCTGTTATAGCTAGTATCTACAATATTAGGCTGGGTTCTTCTTCCTTCTAAGAGGTAACCTGGCTGCGATGGTCTAAAAACATATAGCAAAATTACAACCAAATACTTTTTATGTCTTTATAAAATAATTCCCTCCAGGGTTCAAAATTAAGGGCAATAAAAAAATAAGTCCAAAACAGACTCTGTTCTGGGACTACAGATCCAAAATGCATACAACTGCACATATATATATTTTTTTAAGCAATGAGATCAGATGGTTTAGCTTAACATGTTGATAACGTTTTATTTCTTTATAAGCTCAACAATGCGCATATGGCTGTAGGCTATGGGGGAATGTTCCAAAATGCAATTAGCAGGAAAACACCATTCTAAAAAGCTCACGTGAGTGGTTTCATGTGACAGAGATGAAAATATCCATAAATTAAGAAAGAGGGGATATCTAAAGATGCATCTACTAGCATGGGTTATTTATATGATTAAGATTATGACTTTGGCTGCTGGACATTTTTGTTTTATAAACGTTGATTTGAAAACCAATAGAACATGAGAAAAATGATGGTTTCAATGGCATATTAAGTGTTGATAAAATAATTCCCTCAACAATTCTATGGTCGTATTTTGGCTAGGCTAGGCTACTTTGAAACGAGGTAAAGACATGCTTCATAAAATGACATGAAACGTCCAGGTTTTAAACAATTACGTTTATGGTTAAATAGTTTAAAATGCTGACCGTCTCAGCTCAGATTCAAGGTGGGTGATGATGTTCGGTGCACAACAGACACTGTCCTCCACACTCCAGTCTTGTGACCATTTGATCTGAAAGAACCATGCCTCGAGTATGTCGACAAAATCAAGCCTTAGACGTTAATGTAAATGATCCTTCATTATATTTGCCAAACATGACTGTCCTAATTAAAAGTCTCATTAAAGTTTGCCTACATTGGTTTGGACATGAGGCTGTAGCCAATATGCATATCACCAACACTTTGACATATAGGCTTTTGTATTTATGTACATGAAATATATTCTTCTTGTCCGACATTTTTTAAAAACTTGTCCCGGACAAGAGGACAAGTATTAATGTCGAGCCCTTAAGTGTGTGTGTGTGCGTTTGTTTTGACTGCAGCATGGTTCCCTCCTCTAAGAGTTACCAATCCATCACCCAGTTCTTTAAACACACACACCGACACACACGCTGACACACACACACGTCGACACACACACACACGACTGTTAAAAAGCAGGCCTGGGGATCCACAGTGTTCGTGTTCTCTACAGGAGACAGAGACATCCAGAATCTGTAAATGCGAGAAACAAGCAGGGTTTCTATCAAATTTGTCATGGCCCATTGCTAGCATATATTAAAGCTACTATAAATAAAACCAACTATAAACATCTGTCAAACCAAACAGACTAATGCTTATGGAATGACTCAACTATCTGCTAGTCTCTGACATGATTGACTGAGTAAGTAGCTAACATTAACACACAGAACAAATCAAATCCTAGAAGTGCCTTAGTGCCTCACTAAGACTTAAGGCCTGATACACACTACCTCTGAGGATCTAGAATACTGTCCACTCACAGTACACATCAGACAGACTGTTGCTGCGGCCATTTTGATTGTCAGTGTGGCTCGGCGTTTTATTCTCCATTAGCTGTCTGAGTCACTGGCTGCTGTCTGTATGTGTGTGTGAGTGTGTGTGTGTGTGTGTGTGTGTATGTGTGTGTGTGGACTCAGTAATGAGGGAGGCAGAGGAAGATGATGTGAACCATCAGTGAGGAGGGTACAGAAGGGGAATACTGTCATCCCTTCCTCATCTTTCCTCTGCTACGGAAAGTGGGAGAATGGAAGATGGAGAGATGGAAATGACTGGTCTTTGAAACCACATACAGTGCATGCACATACACACGTAAGCCTACACACACACACCCTGATGTCCCTAAACTAATTAGAGCATCGTCAGGGAGCAGACCGGCAATGGGTCCAGGAAATGTTTCCCCTGCACATTATTCCATCTCCCTCTACTGCCATCATTAGTATTAGTGAACGAACATTGACCATCAGCTTATGTCAGTCTCATTTCCATTCTAACACTTTTATCATCATCTTGTCAGTGCAGATAGATCATTGTTGGGCAACATGGTCTCTCTCTCTCTCTCTCTCTCACTCTCTCTCAATGAAGTCATTAGTGATGCAGTAAAAAATCGATACAGTTGCATATCAGGATATTATTTTTGACTATATATCGTATCGTATTGTTTTGACAATATTGCAATATTATTTTTGCGCTAGTTGGCTTTACCTGTACCAAATCTCCAGTACTTTTCCTGCATAGCTTGTTCTCCATCTTCTTTTTAGTTAGGGAGCCAATTTGTTTTCAGCACTTTTATTTCCATGACTGATCAAAACTTGTTTTCTCATGGCTCTGTCTTGTCCCTCTGCAAACGTACGGTGAGCAATATGTTTGGAACATCGAATCGCAATAAAATCCCAGTATCGAATCACAATACAAATCATTCGGAAAGTATTCAGAACCCTTGACTTATTCCACATTTTGTTTACGATACAGTCTTATTCTAAAATAGATTACATTTCCCTCACCAATCTACACACAATACCCCATAATGACAAAGCAAAAACAGGTTTATAGATTATTTTGCAAATGTATTCAAAATATAAAACTGAAATATCAAATGTACATAAGTATTCAGACCCTTTACTCAGTACTTTGTTGAAGGACCTTTTGCAGCGATTACAGCCTCGAGTCTTCTTGGGTATGACGCTACAAGCTTGGCACACATGTATTTGGGAAGTTTGTCCCATTCTTCTCTGCAGATCCTCTCAAGCTCGGTCAGGTTGGATGGGGAGCGTCGCTGCACAGCTATTTTCAGGTCTCTCCAGAGATATTCGATCGGGTTGAAGTCCGGGCTCTGGCTGGGCCACTCAAGGACATTCAGAGACTTGTCCTGAAGCCACTTCTGCATTGTCTTGGCTGTGTGCTTAGGGTCGTTGTCCTGTTGGAAGGTGAACCTTCGCCCCAGTCTGAGGTCCTGAGCGCTCTGGAGAAGGATCTCTTTGTACTTTGCTCCGTTCATCTTTCCCTCGATCCTGACTAGTCTCCCAGTCCCTGCCGCTGAAAAACATCCCCACAGCATCGCCCGTTTGGCCGGACGGCCAGCTCTAAGAAGAGTCTTGGTGGTTCCAAACTTCTTCCATTTAAGAATTATGGAGGCCAATGTGTTCTTGAGGACCTTCAATAATGCAGACATATTTTGGTACCGTTACCCAGATCTGTGCCTCGACACAATCATGTCTCGGAGCTCTACAGACAATT
The DNA here is from genome assembly GCF_964263955.1 of Coregonus lavaretus. Taxonomy (NCBI): domain Eukaryota; kingdom Metazoa; phylum Chordata; class Actinopteri; order Salmoniformes; family Salmonidae; genus Coregonus; species Coregonus lavaretus. Next base: position 31,451,539 of record NC_140020.1, read on the forward strand.
CCTTCGACCTCATGGCTTGGTTTTTGCTCTGACATGCACTGTCAACTGTGGGGCCTTATATAGACAGGTGTGTTCCTTTACAAATCATGTCCAATCAATTGAATTTACCACAGGTGGACTCCAATCAAGTTGTAGAAACATCTCAAGGATGATCAATGGAAACAGGATGCACCTGAGCTCAATTTCGAGCCTCGTAGCAAAGGGTCTGAATACTTATGTAAATAAGGTATATTTCTGTTTTTTATGTTTAATAACTGTACATACATTTCTAAAAAGCTGTTTTCACTTTGTCATTATGGGGTATTGTGTGTAGATTGATGAGGATTTGTATTTATTTAATCAATTTTAGAATAAGGCTGTAACGTAACAATATGTGGAAATTTAAATTGGTCTGAATACTTTCTGAAGGCACTGCATATTACACCAGTATGTACATATAGAAAGGAAAGGAAAGGAATGGGAAAATCGTGAGAATTGTGAGAATCGCAATACATATATTATCCGCACAAAAGTATTGTGATAATATCATATCGTGAGGTCCCTGGCAATTCCCAGTAATCATGTCGTCACAGATTACTTGGTCCCCATGGAAACCTTTTGACTGATTACTGAGAACTAATGGTAAGGGAAGTCCCAAAGGACACACACACATGCACGCACACACACACACATACATACACACACAGACACACATGTCCCTAAGGACGGAGGGGTGACTCAACGTCACCTTGACAGTCTCCTATTTACCTTCTTAATTCTTCTGAGGTGAACGTAGATGATAGATAGAGAGATACAGTACAGTCGACCAGGTCAGGAGATACAATTGATCAAGAGTTTGAAAGGGCTATTTAAAGTATCACTGCCAGTCAAATGAGGCAGAGAAGAGAAGCAGAGAAGCTAGGCAACAATATGGTCCAACATCAATGACTATCTCTCCCACTCAGTGTCTGTATGTGCGTCATATGTTTGTGTTGGATACCACAAAGACAGACATCACTTCAATACAGAGACCATGCTGAGTATCAAACTGTTAATGGCTATTGCTCTCACGTTGGGATTAGTATGCACTGCCCCGTCTTCACCGTCTGTTGCGCTGTGGGGTTTAAGCGAGCTGAGAGCGGACTCTGGAAGAATCCTTCCTGATTAGCATATTTAAGCGTGTGTCTGTGTGTGTGGGCGAGGCGCGTCTGCCATGTTAATCAACACAGACGTCCCCTGCAGGCCTTCTATTAGTCAGCCTGAGCAACAGCTATTATCACACACACACACACACACACACACACACACACACACACACACACACACTTTCAGATAACTCCAAGGTAGACTACTTCCAGCTTTTAATAATTATGTTGTTCTTTAATCATAATAAGGTTCATCACTGTTTTCTGAGCATCGGGTCGAGGTTTGGCATTTTCAAAGGCTGGCTAATGATCACTTTTGTTGATTGTGATTAGACCCTACATATGATATGTAAAGAGAGAGAGAAGCAAGTCAAACAGGGCCACCATGGTCAGTTGCTTGCTACTATTTTCTATCTGATATAAAGCAATCCCCTCCAAAATGACCTACATCTCATAACACTGCCCATAAACACACAGATCAGTAGCGTTGCTTGCTAGCTAATGTTATTCATTCTATTTCTTTTCTACACTTGTAGCCTATCAGAAAATACCCATAGTTAGCCATGCTAAGCTAGCTCTGTGGTTTATTTCAAGTTGGATATAAGTTGGTTGACAACTCAACTCAAATATCAACCAAAATGTATTAAATGTAACGGAGGATACATATCAAGATCAAACAACTGGGTTCTCGCCTTTTTATCCTCTCCTAGCAAACTTTAATCAATATGTAAAAAATGTGTGAATGAACAGCTTGTCGGTTATGAACTAGATTCACCAGAAGCTTGGCAGAGATTCACTAAAGCTCTCCACCCAGCCACCCCGTCTCCCAAAAGTCCTAGCAGGGTAGAGGCCCCCTAGCTAGTAGGAACACAGAAATACACACTAAGTTAATACACAGAGGAGTTTATTCCAAAGTAACCAGGCTGTCCTATTTCCAAGGCTCAGTTAAATATGCCCTTTGATGTTAGTGATGACGTTTTTTTGCCTCTGTGTTTATCCATGGAGGGATCCTCTTCACTGAAGACTTCATTAAAGAGATTCCTGATCGTTATCTCGCCGTGTGTGTGTGTGTGTGTGTGTGTGTGGCACGCCCAGTCCTAGATTTGCCATCCCCCACCTAACTGGCCTGATTGAGTTAGAGAGGGGAAATGTGGAAGGGAGGACACAGGGAGGGAGGACACACACACACGCCGACACACACCACACACACTCACAGCAGGCTGTCAGACTTTTGGTCGCCATGACAAAGTTGGTTAATGTGGTGGATCAATGTGGTGACTGTCTGTATCTCTGATTACTAACACAATGAGTTATTATGACATAATGGGGATAGCCCTACGTGTGTGTGTGTGTGTGTGTGTGTGTGTGTGTGTGTGTGTGTGTGTGTGTGTGTGTGGCCTAACACACTGATTTATAAATGCCATAAAGGAGATGGCCCTACTCATGTGTGTGTTTGTGTCTTAATGTCCCATGAGAGGACTGTCATTAGTGTAGTGTGGGGTGTACCACTGCTTCCCAGACACACAGAGCTACAGGCCATAGATATAGGGTTTCAGGCTAACCTTGTTTGAGATGCACTAATTCTGATAGCACCCAAAGTACAGAGACAATTACATTGTAGTTAGGATAGTGTGTGTAAATAATTTGTCAACATGGAGGATTGGTTGGAGGACAGGTTGACAGTTGGCACTCTGTGGCAATTATACTTTTTTTAAACTACTGTATGTTTGCCAAAATGTTGGCAGTTTGTTTCTCACCTCGTCAAACCTGTCGAAGGAAGCTCCTTCCTGCATGAAGCCAGGCAGGTGCTTCTGCCAGTTAAACTCATAGGACTTAGTCATGGCTGCTCACACCTGGAGAGAGCGAGAGAGGGGGAGGAGGAGATAGAGAGAGGGGGGTTAGAGAAGGATAGAGAGAGGGGGAGAGACATTATGTTAAGACAGGTGGGCCACATGGCTGTTAAAAGAAGTATGATTTATGCATTATCAAATTGCCTTTCTATGTAGTGCTGGGAAAAACCTGACTCAGTCATAATGATTATTTTAATCTATAATCAATCCGTCACACAGACATACACTATTACCTCTGAGTCTACACACGTATTGTTTTACCTCAGAGAGAATGACGGTACCTGTCACAAGACGGTGCTTCATGTTGTATTATTATCGATACCGGCTCACAGAAATAGCCAACAATGACGTCAAACCTGAGAGTGTCGGGTTGCGTGTGAGTCTGTGTGAGAGTGTGTGTGTGAGAGACTGAGACAGAGAATAGACCTGCAAGTTAACTTGTCAGTATGTGTGTGTGTGTGTGTGTGTGTGTGTGTGTGTGTGTGTGTGTGTGTGTGTGTGTATGTGTGGTGTGTTGCTCTCTAACACATTGAACTCTTCCCATCTATGAATTAACACTTTGTAATGTATGTATGTCACTGCATTAGTAATTCGGATCAGACAGCAGACTCTGTCAACTATGTATTTTCAGAAGGGCTGAGGTACGTAGGATACAGTGCCTTCAGAAAGTATTCACACCCCTTAACTTTTCCATATTTTCTTGTGTTACAGCCTGAATTTAAAATGGATTAAATTGAGATGTTTTGTTAATGGCTGTCACGGATACAGCCGAGGCTGCCCCTCCTCCTTGCTCGGGCAGGCTTCGGCGTTCGTCGTCACCGGAGTACTAGCTGCCACCAATCGATGTTTCTGTGCCACACTAGTCCTGTCTTTATTATTCACACCTGTTACTCATTAGGCTTATTGGTTTCCCTATATTACCTCTGTTTTCCCTCCTGGGTTTGTGCGTGATTGTTCGTTGTTACGTCGTCTGTTGAGCTGTTGTTTTGCTCTTCCCTGTGTGGAGGGTTTGCTATGGTTTAGTTTGTGTTTAGTAAAGCCATACTTTTCTCAGTTCTGTGTCCTGCGCCTGATTCCGTTTCACCACTTCACCCAGACGCTGACAATGGCCTACACACAATAATGATGTTTTTCGAAAAGTTGACAAATTAATTACAAATGAAAAGCTGAAATGTCTTGAGTCAATAAGTATTCAACCCCTTTGTTATGGCAAGCCTAAATAAGTTCAGGAGTAAAAATGGGCTTAACAAGTCACATAAGTTGTATGGACTCTGTGTGCAACAATAGTGCTTAACATGATTTTTGAGTGACTACCTCATCTCTCTACTCCACAGATACAATTACCTGTAAGATCCCTCAGTCGAGCAATGCATTTCTAACACAGATACAGTGAGGGAAAAAAGTATTTGATCCCCTGCTGATTTTGTACTTTTGCCCACTGACAAAGACATGATCAGTCTATAATTTTAATGGTAGGTTTATTTGAACAGTGAGAGACAGAATAAAAACAAAAAAATCCAGAAAAATGCATGTCAAAAATGTTATAAATTGATTTTAATGAGGGAAATAAGTATTTGACCCCTCTGCAAAACATGACTTAGTACACTTGGTGACAAAACCCTTGTTGGCAATCACAGAGGTCAGACGTTTCTTGTAGTTGGCCACCAGGTTTGCACACGTCGCAGGAGGGATTTCGTCCCACTCCTCTTTGCAGATCTTCTCCAAGTCATTAAGGTTTCGAGCCTGACGTTTGACAACTCGAACCTTCAGCTCCCTCCACAGATTTTCTATGGGATTAAGGTCTGGAGACTGGCTAGGCCACTCCAGGACCTTAATGTGCTTCTTCTTGAGCCACTCCTTTGTTGCCTTGGCCGTGTGTTTTGGGTCATTGTCATGCTGGAATACCCATCCACGACCCATTTTCAATGCCCTGACTGAGGGAAGGAGGTTCTCACCCAAGATTTGACGGTACATGGGCCCGGCCATTGTCCCTTTGATGCGGTGAAGTTGTCCTGTCCCCTTAGCAGAAAAACACCCCCAAAGCATAATGTTTCCACCTCCATGTTTGACGGTGGGGATGGTGTTCTTGGGGTCATAGGCAGTATTCCTCCTCCTCCAAACACGGCGAGTTGAGTTGATGCCAAAGAGCTCGATTTTGGTCTCATCTGACCACAACACTTTCACCCAGTTCCCCTCTGAATCATTCAGATGTTCATTGGCAAACTTCAGACGGGCCTGTATATGTGTTTTCTTGAGCAGGGGGACCTTGCGGGCGCTGCAGGATTTCAGTCCTTCACGGCGTAGTGTGTTACCAATTATTTTCTTGGTGACTATGGTCCCAGCTGCCTTGAGATCATTGACAAGATCCTCCCGTGTAGTTCTGGGCTGATTCCTCACCGTTCTCATGATCATTGCAACTCCACAAGGTGAGATCTTGCATGGAGCCCCAGGCCGAGGGAGATTGACAGTTATTTTGTATTTCTTCCATTTGCGAATAATCGCACCAACTGTTGTCACCTTCTCACCAAGCTGCTTGGCGATGGTCTTGTAGCCCATTCCAGCCTTGTGTAGGTCTACAATCTTGTCCCTGACATCCTTGGAGAGCTCTTTGGTCTTGGCCATGGTGGAGAGTTTGGAATCTGATTGATTGATTGCTTCTGTGGACAGGTGTCTTTTATACAGGTAACAAACTGAGATTAGGAGCACTCCCTTTAAGAGTGTGCTCCTAATCTCAGCTCGTTACCTGTATAAAAGACACCTGGGAGCCAGAAATCTTTCTGATTGAGAGGTCAAATACTTGGTTTTGAATGGTTTTGATGGTTTTGAATTCAGGCTGTAACACGGCAAAATGTGGAAAAAGTCATGGGGTATGAATACATTCTGAAGAGACTGTACCAGCACCATCACACACTGTCACAAGTCGGCTCAACTTACCCTGTCCCTATGCTTAACTTACCCCATACCCGGGGTAAGTTGTGCCAAGAGACCACTTTTATTTTATTTTTAAAAAAATTCACATTTATTTAACCAGGTAAGCCAATTGAGAACAAGTTCTCATTTACAACTGCGACCTGGCCAAGATAAAGCAAAGCAGTGCGATAAAAACAACAACACAGAGTTACATATGGGGTAAACAAAACATAAAGTCAAAAATACAACAGAAAATATATATACAGTGTGTGCGAATATAGTAAGTTATGGAGGTAAGGCAATAAATAGGCCATAGTGCAAAATAGTTACAATTTCATATTAACACTGGAATGATAGATGTGCAAATAGAGATACTGGGGTGCAAATTAGCAAAATAAATAACAATATGGGGATGAGGTAGTTGGGTGGGCTAATTTCAGAATGGCTGTGTACAGGTGCAGTGATCGGTAAACTGCTCTGACAACTGATGCTTAAAGTTAGTGAGGGAGATAAGAGTCTCCAGCTTCAGAGATTTTTGCAATTCGTTCCAGTCATTGGCAGCAGAGAACTGGAAGGAATGGCAGCCAAAGGAGATGTTGGCTTTGGGGATGACCAGTGAGATATACCTGCTGGAGCGCAGACTACGGGTGGGTGTTGCTATGGTGACCAGTGAGCTAAGATAAGACAGGGATTTGCCTAGCAGTGATTTATAGATTACCTGGAGCCAGTGGGTTTGGCGACGAATATGTAGTGAGGGCCAGCCAACGAGAGCGTACAGGTCACAGTGGTGGGTAGTATATGGGGCTTTGGTGACAAAACGGATGGCACTGTGATAGACTACATCCAATTTGCTGAGTAGAGTGTTGGAGGCTACTTTGTAAATGACATCGCCGAAGTCAAGGATCGGTAGGATAGTCAGTTTTACGAGGGCATGTTTGGCAGCATGAGTGAAGGAGGCTTTGTTGTGAAATAGGAAGCCGATTCTAGATCTAACTTTTGATTGGAGATGCTTAATGTGAGTCTGGAAGGATACTTTACAGTCTAACCATGTTCTCAAAACTGTTATGTTTACATTAATTCTGTTTATTTCCAGGGATACACAACATCCTGAAATATATGTAGATACCTTGTTCAGAAAGAATACTATATTTCCCTTGACATAGTGATGCTGAATGTAAAAAATGGCTCAACATACCCCACTCTTCCCTACATTTCGAGAAAATGTGCATTGATTTAAGATAGGCCCTCCTTCAGCCCCCTCTAGGTGGTACATGCGGGGCCATCACAGGTAGCCTAGCGGTTAAGAGTAACCTTGAGCAAGGCACTTAACCCTAATTTGCTATAGGGATGCCGTACTTCTATGGCTGACCCTGTAAAACAACACATTTCACCTATCTGGAGTATGTGACAATAAAAACATATTTTTTGTTTCTTTTTTTCTTCTAACCTACTGGTCCTTTAACATGCAATATTATGTGTCTAGAGAATAAGGTCCACAATACATATTAGTTATATGGTGCTCTCAGCGGAAGGTTGAAGTGGGGATGTAACGTGAAGACCTCTGAAGTGTTGTGTGTGTTATGACACGCTCTACAGCACCACCTACTACCACACACCTACTACCACACACCTACTACCACCTACTACCACATCAACTACTAACACACACCTACTACCACACACCTACTACCACACACCTACTACCACATCAACTACTAACACACACCTACTACCACACACCTACTACCACACACCTACTACCACATCAACTACTACCACATCAACTACTAACACACACCTACTACCACACACCTACTACCACACACCTACTACCACATCACCTACTACCACACACCTACTACCACACACCTACTACCACATCAACTACTAACACATACCTACTACCACATCAACTACTAACACACACCTACTACCACACACCTACTACCACACACCTACTACCACACACCTACTACCACATCAACTACTACCACATCAACTACTAACACACACCTACTACCACATCACCTACTACCACACACCTACTACCACATCACCTACTACCACACACCTACTACCACACACCTACTACCACATCAACTACTACCACACACCTACTACCACACACCTACTACCACACACCTACTACCACATCAACTACTACCACATCAACTACTAACACACACCTACTACCACACACCTACTACCACATCAACTACTAACACACACCTACTACCACATCACCTACTAACACACACCTACTACCACATCAACTACTAACACACACCTACTACCACATCACCTACTAACACACACCTACTACCACACACCTACTACCACATCAACTACTAACACACACCTACTACCACACACCTACTACCACATCAACTACTAACACACACCTACTACCACATCAACTACTAACACACACCTACTACCACACACCTACTACCACATCAACTACTAACACACACCTACTACCACACACCTACTACCACACACCTACTACCACATCAACTACTAACACATACCTACTACCACATCAACTACTAACACACACCTACTACCACACACCTACTACCACACACCTACTACCACATCAACTACTACCACATCAACTACTAACACACACCTACTACCACATCACCTACTAACACACACCTACTACCACATCACCTACTACCACACACGTACTACCACATCACCTACTACCACATCAACTACTAACACACACCTACTACCACACACCTACTACCACATCAACTACTAACACACACCTACTACCACACACCTACTACCACACACCTACTACCACATCAACTACTACCACATCAACTACTAACACACACCTACTACCACATCAACTACCACCATACACCTACTACCACATCAACTACTAACACATCAACTACTAACACACACCTACTACCACACACCTACTACCACACACCTACTACCACACACCTACTACCACATCACCTACTACCACACACCTACTACCACATCAACTACTAACACACACCTACTACCACATCAACTACTACCACATCAACTACTAACAAACACCTACTACCACATCACCTACTACCACACACCTACTACCACACACCTACTACCACACACCTACTACCACACACCTACTACCACATCACCTACTACCACACACCTACTACCACATCAACTACTAACACACACCTACTACCACACACCTACTACCACACACCTACTACCACATCACCTACTACCACACACCTACTACCACATCAACTACTAACACACACCTACTACCACATCAACTACTACCACATCAACTACTACCACACACCTACTACCACATCAACTACTAACACACACCTACTACCACACACCTACTACCACATCAACTACTAACACACACCTACTACCACATCACCTACTACCACACACCTACTACCACATCACCTACTACCACATCAACTACTAACACACACCTACTACCACATCACCTACTACCACACACCTACTACCACATCACCTACTACCACATCAACTACTACCACATCAACTACTAACACACACCTACTACCACACACCTACTACCACACACCTACTACCACATCACCTACTACCACATCAACTACTAACACACACCTACTACCACACACCTACTACCACACACCTACTACCACATCAACTACTACCACATCAACTACTAACACACACCTACTACCACACACCTACTACCACACACCTACTACCACATCACCTACTACCACATCAACTACTAACACACACCTACTACCACACACCTACTACCACACACCTACTACCACATCAACTACTACCACATCAACTACTAACACACACCTACTACCACACACCTACTACCACATCAACTACTAACACACACCTACTACCACACACCTACTACCACACACCTACTACCACATCAACTACAAACACACACCTACTACCACATCAACTACTAACACACACCTACTACCACATCACCTACTAACACACACCTACTACCACATCAACTACTAACACACACCTACTACCACATCACCTACTAACACACACCTACTACCACACACCTACTACCACATCAACTACTAACACACACCTACTACCACACACCTACTACCACATCAACTACTAACACACACCTACTACCACATCAACTACTAACACACACCTACTACCACACACCTACTACCACACACCTACTACCACATCAACTACTAACACATACCTACTACCACATCAACTACTAACACACACCTACTACCACACACCTACTACCACACACCTACTACCACATCAACTACTACCACATCAACTACTAACACACACCTACTACCACATCACCTACTACCACATCACCTACTAACACACACCTACTACCACATCACCTACTACCACACACCTACTACCACATCACCTACTACCACATCAACTACTAACACACACCTACTACCACACACCTACTACCACATCAACTACTAACACACACCTACTACCACACACCTACTACCACACACCTACTACCACATCAACTACTACCACATCAACTACTAACACACACCTACTACCACATCAACTACCACCACACACCTACTACCACATCAACTACTAACACATCAACTACTAACACACACCTACTACCACACACCTACTACCACACACCTACTACCACACACCTACTACCACATCACCTACTACCACACACCTACTACCACATCAACTACTAACACACACCTACTACCACATCAACTACTACCACATCAACTACTAACACACACCTACTACCACATCACCTACTACCACACACCTACTACCACACACCTACTACCACACACCTACTACCACATCACCTACTACCACACACCTACTACCACATCAACTACTAACACACACCTACTACCACACACCTACTACCACACACCTACTACCACATCACCTACTACCACACACCTACTACCACATCAACTACTAACACACACCTACTACCACATCAACTACTACCACATCAACTACTACCACACACCTACTACCACATCAACTACTAACACACACCTACTACCACACACCTACTACCACATCAACTACTAACACACACCTACTACCACATCACCTACTACCACACACCTACTACCACATCACCTACTACCACATCAACTACTAACACACACCTACTACCACATCACCTACTACCACACACCTACTACCACATCACCTACTACCACATCAACTACTACCACACACCTACTACCACATCACCTACTACCACATCAACTACTACCACACACCTACTACCACATCAACTACTACCACACACCTACTACCACATCAACTACTAACACACACCTACTACCACACACCTACTACCACACACCTACTACCACATCAACTACTACCACATCAACTACTAACACACACCTACTAACACACACCTACTACCACACACCTACTACCACATCAACTACTACCACACACCTACTACCACACACCTACTACCACACCTACCACACACCTACTACCACATCAACTACTAACACACACCTACTACCACATCAACTACTACCACATCAACTACTAACACATCAACTACTAACACACACCTACTACCACACACCTACTACCACACACCTACTACCACACACCTACTACCACATCAACTACTAACACACACCTACTACCACACACCTACTACCACACACCTACTACCACACACCTACTACCACATCAACTACTAACACACACCTACTACCACACACCTACTACCACATCAACTACTACTACCACACACCTACTACCACACACCTACTACCACACCTACCACACACCTACTACCACACACTTACTACCACCACCTACTACCACACACCAACCACCCCCTACTACCAACCACCTACTACCACACCAACTACTTTACACCTGTGTTGTGTTCAGTAATCCCAAAACTGGAGAAAGCAACCTAATAAAACAATGGACAGTTTGGCAAATGAATCAAACTCGCGCTGCAGTAATTTGCAGTAGAGGTAGTGGGTGTTTTGATGTAGAGCATGTTGCTGTGTACTTAACATCAAACACAGAACACACAAGCATGCACACACATACAGACACACACACACACACACAGCCACTCTCCTTTCCAAATTCTGTCATGCACAGCTGGCTCTCTCCGTCTCCCCCCCTTCTCTCATCTCCCTCTCCCTCGTTCTGCCACTCTGCCTTTCTATCTCATCTTTCTCATCAACATCCGGCTTCCCTTTGCCTCCTAGAGAGAAAAACAGACGCTGCAGTTATTCTGAGATCTGTATCTGTACCGTCTACACACACACACACACACACACTCACACACACACACACATACAAACACACACACTCATTACTCACATCAACTGTATCCTTTATCAAAACACACAGCACTTCTTATATAAATACACTCAACATGCACACACTTTTATTGAGAGACATTACCATACAGTGCCTTCAGAAAGTATTCATACCCCTTGACATATTCCACATTTTGTTGTGTTACAGCCTGAATTCAAAATTGATTAAATCTATTTTTTCTCTCACCAAAGTGAAAACATTTCTTTTCAAATTTTTGCACATTTATTGAAAATGAAATATCTAATTTACATAATTATTCACACCCCTGAGTAAATAAGTAGCAAGAGTTAATACATGTTAGAATCACCTTTGTCAGCGATTACAGCTGTGAGTCTTTCTGGGTAAGTCTCTAAGAGATTTGCACACCTGGATTGTACAATATTTGCACATTATTATTTAAGAAAATATTCAAGCTCTGTCAAATTGTTTGTTGATCATTGCTAGACAACCATTTTCAAATCTTGCCATAGATTTTCAAGCAGATTTAAGTCAAAACTGTAATTCGGCCACTCAGGAACATTCACTGTCTTCTTTGTAAGCAACACCAGTGTAGATCTGGCCTTGTGTTTTAGGTTATTGTTCTGCTGAAAGGTGAAATCATCTCCCAGTGTCTATTTGAAAGGAGACTGAACCAGGTTTACCTCTAGGATTTTTCATGTGCTTAGCTCCATGCCGTTTATTTTTTATCCTGAAAAACTCCCCAGTCCTTAACGATTACAAGCATACCCATAACATGATGCAGCCACCACTATGCTTGAAAATATGGAGAGTGGTACTCAGTAATGTGTTGTATTGGATTTGCCCCAAACATAACACTTTGTATTCAGGACAAAAAGTTAACTGCCTTGCCACATTTTCTGCTGTATTACTTTAGTGCATTGTTCCAAACAGGATGCATGCTTTGGAATATTTTTAATCTGTACAGGCTTCCTTCTTTTCACTCTGTCAATTAGGTTATTTTTGGGTAACTACAATGTTGTTGATCCATCCTCAGTTTTCTCATATGACAGCCATTCAACTCTGTAACTGTTTTAAAGTCACCACTGGCCTCTTGGTGAAATCCCTGAGCATTTTCCTTCTTCTCTGGCAACTGAGTTAGGAAGGATGCCTGTATCTTTGTAGTGACTGGTGTATTGATACACCATTCAAAGTTAAATTAATAACTTCACCATGCTCAAAGGGATATTCAACATCTGCTTTTTTTTTTTACCCATCTACCAGTAGGTGCCCTTCTTTGCAAGGCATTGGAAAACCTCACTGGTCTTTGTGGTTGAATCTGTGTTTGAAATTCACTGCTCGACTGAAGGACCTTACAGATAATTGTATGTGTGGGGTACAGAGATGAAGTAGTCATTCAAAAATCATGTTAAACACTATTATTGCAAACAGAGTGAGTCCATACAACTTATTATGTGACTTGTTAAGCACATTTTTACTCCAGAATTTATTTAAGCTTTAATACATTTCAGCTTTTCATTTTTAATTAATTTGTAAAACATTCTAAAATCATGTGTGTAGTCCAGTGACACAACATCTCAATATAATCAATTTTAAATTCAGGCTGTAACACAACAAAATGTGGAAAAAGTCAAGGGGTGTGGATACTTTCTGAAGGCACTTTAGGTCAAAGTTTAATTCATGGAATGGAGGAGTGGTATTTTGTATATCTTAAATGTATGCCTACATTAAGATACAGATCTCTCTGTTCAATATCACTTACCCTTCTTTACCAGTTGTTTGGGGCAGGGATGTTGTTTCATTGAGCCAATTCGTAGGCAAGTTCTCTGCATTTGAGGCTACTAAGCCCATGAAACTGGTCCGCAAGATTCTTGATGTTTAGCAAGCTTAGACTCCGTGTCATCAGATAAGACCTTGTGTGCCTCTGCTACTCTATCATAGCCTCTCATTTTCAGTGTCGTTCAGTCTATATTTTAATCTCTTGCTGCTGGACTTCTTCCCTTCAAATTGACTTTTTCCCTTCTCTCACTTCCTTGGCTGCTCTCTCAAGAACTTCAAGGGGGGCTGATTGTTTTACTTTTGTATACACAGGGTATGATGATGTCTCCTATGTAACAATACAAAAAACAGTGTCTTGAGTTCATATGCATATTATGCAAAAAACTGACCAAATGTAATCATCATTTGTATGGGGTATGGGTGGCCATTCCCTCAACTTACCCCATTGCAAACATTTTGAGTATATTAGCCCACACAGCTACAAGGATGCATTTTCATGCTAGGTTTAGGACCTCATATTGTAGCTTATAGAGACCCCAACTGATGTACTAACACTGATCACACTTTATTAGTGTAGTAGGAGGAGCAGCCATGTCTACTAGTACTCACAGCAGGAGAGATGGAGAGGCGTAGAAGGCGAGAAAGGGGGGGAGAGAGAGAGAGAGAGAGACAGACGGTGGGCCAGGCCCATCAAACACATCCCTCTACCATCTGTGATGTCTTACCAGGGGACCATATTGACAGACGCACACATCCTACCGGGGGACTATATTGACAGATGCACACTTCCAGTTGAGATCTGAGGCTTCAGGCCAGGCGCACAGCCAAGAACAACACTCAGAGCCAAGACTGAATATTAATCAAGGAATATAGCCTGCTGAACATCTACCAGAAAAGACTGAAAAATACTGAATATTCCATTGAAAATACACCAAGACTATAAAAATAATACTAAATATCCAATGTTGTGGCTGGGCTTTCTGCATAACCATCCTTGTTAATGCTATCTATACTCTAGACTATTTATTGGGTGAAGTTAATTAAAAAGGTGCTGGTATTCACTTTAATATGACTGTTGTGTATTTATTTATTTTTTGACCCGGCACTCTAAAGTACTGGTACTCAAATAGCAGAAAATGAGAGATGCCTGTTCTCTGCATCAGTTAGTCAACCACTGACTATTCTAAACCAACATCCTTTACTCTATAACAACAATTCACCTCCTAAACACGTGAGCTGCAGAACAGAGCGCCCTGGCAGTGCCAACCCCTGGCGACCCCTGCTTGGTGAACTCTTGACAGTGAGATAATTACGTTAGATAACTCCCTGTCCCACAGGCTGGGGGCTCCCCTGTCACTAGGCACAGTCTAATATGGCTGCTAGGGTAACACCCAGCGGAACACTCCCTCACCTCATAAACCCAAATTAACTGCCCGGTGATGAGCCAATGGGGCGCTGCAGCACTGGGGTGGAACGGGGACATGGAAACTAGGCGGGATTATCTAAACCAACACACAGGGCTACCTAGGACGGAAGATATCCTTTCAGTTAGAATGGCACGAGGACGGCTATGGGGATACCACACTCCAGCCTGACCTAACTGGTGAGGAGCGCTCCTACACAGAGGTGGCACGGGTACAGCTGGCACATAGAGGTGGCATTGGGACATGAGGTTAGGGAAACCTCATACCTGCCTGACCCAACTAAAAGATAATAACCTAACTAACGCCTTCAAACTGTTCAGGAGACACAAGGTGAAGACGGAGCCTCAGCACTCTTCAATCAGAGTCGGACCAAGGTCATCATTGACTGAAAGCAAATCGAAACACAAAAATGACATCTGATTGCGCTATGTGGAGTGACTCCTTTTTTCACTCTGATGTTTTATTCTGCACCTTTACTTAGCCTAATGGTCAATTTGCAGCCAATCACAATGTGAGGACACAAGGTACCAGAAAAAGATTAAAGGGTGTTTTATAATCAAAAAGCATTCAGTGGCATTTTGGGAAACTGCAAAACGAATGAAGGTGGTGTTGATGCCCTTGAATAAAAGATGAGAATAGACGAGACAAAGCCATGAAGAACAGAAGTAACAAAAATAGCATTTGAGAGGAGATCGAAGGAGATCGAAAGTAAACAAGGTCGTTTAATATGGAGGATAAAAGCCTTGAGTATAGCTCTAACTAGGTCCTGACAGTCCCAATCCATCACTGGAGGTTTAAGTCTGATTACAACCAGACCGAGGTTCAAATACTATTTGAAATCATTTCACATTCTTCAGCTGGGCTTTATTGAGCTTGCCAGGCGCAATGGACAAATATAACAGTCACAAAAGTGCAAACCTAGCCTATCTGACACTCCAGGCAGGCTAAAGAAAGAACTCAAAAGTATTTGAAAGATTTCTAATAGTATATGAACCCAGGTCTGATTCCTCACCACAATGAGAACTGTGACACCTCCTGATCCTGATCCTTAACCCTCTAATACCCTGACCCCTGATCTCTGACCCTATCCTGTGTCTGCTTATTGTCTTTATGTACAGTAGATCTATAATGTCTATAACAATAAGTCATGTCAATAACTCACGTTCAAACTCATGTGTCTGGACCACTTTTCACAGCCTGTCAATTGAACAACCTACAGACATGATTGGATAATTTAAATAACCCAGTAACCAATCAGAATGCATAGACACTGGCAAGGTCAAACAACAATTGGTGGTAAATAATTAAAAGGTAATGCTAGAGTCAACAGCAACAATCAGCATTTAAGATGATGCATTAGTGCTCAGGGGCAGGCCAATCCCAAACAGCAGTAAATCAATCAACAGCTATTACCTATTATACCCTACATGCACCTCTGATCAAAAGTAAACTGCTGGTTAAATCATCAGTTGTCGCAAAATTACCCTTTCCATACTACTGAGACAAGCTGAGCTATACTGTGCTGGCCTGGTTACACATCCACCACCATACTGGAACCATGCTCTAAAAGACAATGTGATAATACTTCAAATGGGTATAATCTGTCAGTACCCAAATACCAACACAAGAGCAGCCTTAGCAACCGAAGAGTCATAGAAGAACACCTAATAGGGGACTATTTTCTTTGAAAGGAGCTTTCAGCCAGTGTTGCCAATTTAATGACTTTGTCGCTATATATAGCGAGTTTTCAGACCCCTCCCTTACGAAAAAAGATTGCAGTCAGAGTGCAGTATAACTGCAGTACACTGTAGTATAACTGTAGTTAGAATGCAGTATAACTGCAGTAGGCTGCAAATACTGTGTCAAAAATAACAGTTATTTTACTGCAGTAATTTTGCAGTATAACTGCAGTTCAACTGGAGTACACTGCAGTTTTTCTGCAATCACTGCATCCAAAATACCAGTCGACTGCAGTTACTGCACTTTTACTGCAGTTTCAAATATTTTTTTGCATGGAGGCTCCAGTGACTTTTATTGGTAAAAGAGGCTAGCGACAAATTCAGCTACTTTTCAGGCTGCCTTTGCAGAGTTTTGACACCGAGAGTTTCTATGGTTTTGATAGCATTTAGCGACTTTTCCCACTCAATTCTGCTGCAAACGAGAGTGGGAGAAGCTGTATGTGCATCAGAAGTCACAGCAACGGGGCACACACAGGCAGAGAAGCACAAGGGAAGGGGGTGTGTGGCGGGAGAGGGGGCGAAAACGCTACGTCGGGGACCGCGGTTGTGCCGCAGCGAGGCAAATTGGTGCTGTGATGTCGTCGTGGCAACGGCAAAACGTAATCTAGTGACTTCTAGAGACAAATCAAGGAGCCAGCCAATAGTGATTCTAACTGAAAAATAGTTGGCAACACTGCTTGCAGCTTTTAGGGTAACATCTTTGACTGACCATGTTTTCTCTTTGGGAAATATTTTATTAATGACTAGGATATTAGCATAGCACGATAGTCTATCCTATATTATAAGACAGGTACTAGGCTACCTCTCCAAGCTGGATGACACTGTCTTACATCGGAATCAATAAAGCAGATCGAACAACACTCAAATACACTTTCAGATACATGTTCTACATCAGAGAGAGGGAGAGAGAAAGGAAGAGAGAGAGGAAGAGAGAAAGGAAGAGAGAGAGGAAGAGAGAAAAAGACAAAGCGATAGAGGTAAATCAAATCAAATCACATTTTATTTGTCACAAGCGCCGAATTCAACAGGTGTAGACTTTACCGTGAAATGCTTACTTACGAGCCCTTTCCCAACAATGCAGAGTTAAAAAGTAAGGAAAATTTGCAAAAAGGAAATAGTAACACAATATAATAACAAGACTATATACAAGGAGTACTGGTACCGAGTTAATATGCAGGGGTAGATGAGGTAATTGAGGTAATATGTACATGTAGGTAGGGGTAAAAGTGACTAGGCAATCAAGATAGATAAACAGAGTAGCAGAAGAGTATGTGAAGAGTGTGAAAGTGTGTCTATGTGTGAGTGTGTGTGTGTTAATGTATGTATGTGTGTAGGGGCGGCAGGTAGCTTAGTGGTTAAGAGCGTTGTGCCAGTAACCGAGAGGTCGCTGGTTCTAATCCCCGAGCCGACTAGGTGAAAAATCTGTCAATGTGCCCTTGAGCAAGGCACTTAACCCTAATTGCTCCTGTAAGTCGCTCTGGATAAGAGCGTCTGCTAAATGACTAAAAATGTAAATGTAAAATGTGTGTGTGTGTTAGAGTGTAAGTGAGTGTGTGCATAGAGCCGGTGCAAGAGAGTCAGTGCAAATAAAAAGGGGATCAATGCAAATAGTCAGGGTAGCCATTTGATTAACTGTTCAGCAATCTTATGGCTTGGCGGGAGAAGCTGTTCAGGTGCCTATTGGTCCCAGACTTGGTGCTCCGGTACCGCTTGCCGTGCGGTGGCAGAGAGAACAGTCTTTGACAATTATCTCTGACACCACCTGGTATAGGGGTCCTGGATGGCAGGGAGCTCAGCCCCAGTGATGTACAGGTAAAGATGTTGATGGGGGGCCTTTGGGCCTGTGATAGTCCCCATCTCTCTCTTTACGTGAACAGCCTACCTAACCCATTGGAGAGCAGAGCGAAGCAGGGAGAACTATGTCGTACGGACATTTGTCAACGTTAATAACAGAGCCGCTAGCTTGACAGAAGCTCAGCTTAGAGAAAGCGGATCACAGCAATAAAGGCTGGCTGATGACAGGGCATCCACTGGGAATAACCGGACACACACAATACAAAATGCTGCTTTCTCCCATCTACACAACCACAAAAAGCAAGATTGCTGAAGCGACATTCCCTTGAACAATTACAGAAGCAGAGATCCGGGGATCCCATACCACTGCACTACCCTATCCTGACATCCTCTCAACAGCATACAGACGACCGTGGCTGCGTCACAAATGGCACCCTATTCCCTATACAGTGGACTACTTAAATAGTAGATCGCTATATAGGCAATAGGGTGCCATTTGTGACACACCCCATCTCTCTAGGGTTTTCCTGGCTGGCTACATCTACAATGTGCTGCAGTAGCTCTCCCACTCTCTACAACAGCCTCAATACAATCATCTGTTCTAACTATC
Source organism: Coregonus lavaretus (assembly GCF_964263955.1). Taxonomy (NCBI): domain Eukaryota; kingdom Metazoa; phylum Chordata; class Actinopteri; order Salmoniformes; family Salmonidae; genus Coregonus; species Coregonus lavaretus. The sequence continues at coordinate 31,471,108 of NC_140020.1, forward strand.
CAATCCCATCCTCTGACTGAGGTCTGGTCAAAAGCAGTGCACTCAGCCAGTATCCCAAGTCATCTCAGGTCACAGAGCTCTTCTTCTGCTAAAATGCCTTTTACGAGGCTGCACAGAGAACCAATCCCATTTCATTGCAGTAGCATGTCCCACAGCCGTACCGCTGACTGCAACAATACCACATATAGTCAAGCATGGATTATGCAGTAACATTCTACAATATAATCATAACAGATTTGCTCGCTCTTCGCTCACAGTAAAACATTGATACAACACACACATACACACGCATACACACATGGGCAACATTACCAAGTGTTCTTCTAACTTCCACCTGGGGCTTCCACCTGCCTACACTGACACAATGGATGCACACACGCACATACACACCTCCTTGATCCGGATCCTGCTCCCTCCTGTGTCTCTCACTGTTCTCTCACTGTTCCCCTGAGATCTGGCCCGGGAGGTTTGTGTATGTGTGTGTGTGTGTGTGTGTGTGTGTGCATGCGTATCCTGGTTAGCGGTTGCCCTTGGCAGAGGTCGTAAACTAGAAAGACTGTTTAACTAAACCAACAGAGAGAGAGAATTGAGGTGTGTTCTATTTACACACAAGCACTCCTCCCCGCCTATAGGCAGAAACTTAAGCAGGAAGCACTCGTGGTAAGGACTGTTCAATGTTGGTCTGACCAATCGGAATCTATGCTTAAAGACTGTTTTGCTCAGGCAGGACTGGGAAATGTTTGGGTCGCCTCTGGGAACAGTATTGACCTATACACTGAGTACGGTTACATGCACACAATAATACGATTATTGTGAATAGTCAGATTAATATAATAGTTTGATTTAAACGTTTGCATGCTTTGCAAGAAGAACGATTTCCCTAATAATCCTGTTTACATGGACACATCTGAAATCAGTATACCTGATGGGACTTTGATAAATGCAGAAAAAAACGCCAGTCAAAATAAACGTTCTACCACAACGACCATGCTATTTTTGTGATGCCTATTTGATTCTGAGTTCAGACATATAAAATTTGAATGCGAAAACTATTTCTAACATGCTTATTTTCCGTTTTTCCAAGCTCACTCGCGCAAAAGAAGGAAGCTCGCGCTGCAAATACACTGCTGCAACTCCCATTAAGGTGTTTACATGTCCTAATAATTTGAAAGATTGGTCAGAAATCCAGCTGTTTTAATCGGTGTGTGCTTACTTCGATTAAGATAAGCATACTCAGCCTACTGCCATAATCAGTTTAGTATCGAATTATTCGTGTGCATGTAAACGTACTCACTGACTCTGTGACTGGGTTCATCAGGAAGTGTATAGAGGATGTTGTTCCTACTTTGACGATTAGAACTTATCCAAACCAAAAACCCTGGATAGATGGCAGCAATTGCGCAAAACTGAAATCGCGAACCACCACATTTAACCACAGCAAGGTGACTGGGAACATGGACATGTACAAACAGACCAGCTATGACCTCCGTAAGGCAATCAAAGAGGCAAAATGACAGTACAGGGACAAAGTGACGTCGCAAGTCAACGGCTCAGACACGAGACGTATGTTGCAGGGACTCCAGACAATCCTGGATTAAAGGAAAGCCAGCCACGTCGCGGACACCGACGCCTCACTGCAAGAGAAGCTAAACACCTTCTTCGCCCGCTTTGAAGAAAACAACACCAAGCCACCGACGTGGGCCCCTGCCGCTCACAAGGACTGTGTGCTCCCGATCTCCATGGCCGACGTGAGTAATACATTCAAGCGTGTTAACCTTCACAACGCTGCCGGCCCAGACGCATCTTCAGAGCATGTGCAGACCAGCTTGCTGGAGTGTTTACGAACATATTACATTTCTCCCTATCCCAGTCTGTTGTCCCCACTCGCTTCAAGATGTCCACCATTGTTCCTGTACCCAAGAAAGTGAAGGCAACTGAACTAAATGACTATCGCCCCGTAGCACTCACTTCTATCATCATGTAGTGTCACAGGAAGGCCTAGGAGATCATCAAGGACCTCAGCCACACGAGCCATGGTCTGCTAAATGGCATATTATTATTATTATTATTATTCAGACCCCTTGACTTTTTCCACATTTTGTTACTTTACAGCCTTATTCTAAAATGGATTAAATAGTTTTCCCCCTGAAAACCTGTTTTCGCTTTGTCATTATGGGGTATTGTGTGTAGATTGATGAGGACATTTTTTTATTTAATCCATTTTAGAATGAGGCTGTAATGTAACAAAATGTGGTAAAAGTCAAGGGGTCTGAATACTTTCCGAATGCACTGTATATTCCGAACTCTAAATTCCAGAATTCCTGCAATTCTATCAATTTTGCCATAGGGTTTTGTACTGTGTATTTAAATACTGTATTCTCGACATAGCTCATTCTGTTATTTCTACTACTGTACATAGCATTGTACTTACACTGTTTATACACACCGCATATTTATTTATATACTGGATTCTTGCTCACTGTAATATATCTACTGCTGTACATATAATTCTTAGTATATCTTGTGTAAATTCATTGCTCTTGGAATGCATTTGGATTACTGTTACGGTGCTATTTGGGTTAATTGGATTCGTTCCTACATTTCAAGATGTATTACAAACTTTGATTTGATTTGACACACAGAAGAACATGCTGTCTATAAAGTGTCAAGCTTCAACAAACACCTGTCACTGTTTCCCACCAGCTCTTTATAATTCACTCTTTATAATTCACTATGCCAGTGTTTTCACTGTCTCTGTTCCTATCAAAAACGAAAGAATCTTTCTAATCCAAAAGCATAATGCATGTGATATAGAGAAGACATTAGAAACAAGGATATGATAGATTAAGTGGGCAGCGGATACAGTATGTGAAATTACATTATAATACATTTGATCAGACCGAATCACATTACGGTTGAGGTTAATGTTTACCTACTGTATCATAATAATTCCCCTGGAAATCAGGCAACATGATACCATAAAATGTCCATGTTTACCTAGGCGGTAAGTGGCCATTAATTCAGCAGGAAACTACGGGAGAGAGGCCTGCAGAGGGATACACAAGTTTTATGGCTCCCATAGCACATGATTGAAATAACCCTCAAATCAATGGTGTGTTTGTGTATGCATGCGTGCGTTCTGTATGTTAAATCCAGTTAAAGAAGAGCAAACACAAACGTTATCTATAGGATGAAGATCCAGTGTGTACTGTGTGTGTGTGTCTGTGTGTGCGCTCGTGCGTGTTTACCTAGTGCAACTTCACGTTTTTTGAGACCTATCCAACCTGTTTTGCTACTGTAAGACACCTAGGCACAGATCTAGGATCAAATCCTATCCTTAACCATTATGTGGAAAACACTCAATTTAACTTAAGTCAATGTCTGGGTGATCTAAGGTCCATGTGGCATATGGAGAGAAACAGGCTCAGATGAGCTATGGTAGGCCTACGTGTGATGCTTATCAAGTCAAACAAAAGAGAAGGGAGGTGAGGGAGCGAAGGAGAGAAGAAGAGGGAGTGGGAGGAGGAAGAGGTGAGCTGTGGAAATTCATCCCTCTGAGCTCACATCAATTACTCCACATTTCATCTCCTCTCCTCTGTGTGTGTGTGTGTCATCTGAGGTTTCTCTGATCCCTCCGGCTCTCTCTCTCTGTGTGTGTGTGTGTGTGTGCGTCCCTCAGGTCTCCGGCTTACAGTAAGGGGGACTGGAGAAAGGAGCTAGTGTAACACAGCACTCTTAATAGGACTGTGATACAGAGCTAATATGAGACGCTTTACACAAGGCCCATTCCATCTAGAGAGGATACAGAGGCCCATAGGAAAGATATTACATTAGAAACCACAGGAGCAACACAGTCTTTCAGTCACATGCTGACCATCATGGTCATACTGCTGGTGACTCACACAAACACACACACACTTAGACCAATAAAAGATTATCTGACAGTAGACGCAAGTGACAAAGGAAGCAGATGAACTCCTACAAATAGCGAACATTACCTTCACATCTCCCTCCCTCCCTCCCTCCCTCCCTCCCTCCCTCCCTCCCTCCCTCACTCCTCTCTCTCTTTCTCTCTCTGAGTTCTATATATAGCAGTTAATTTTCAGCCCAGCAAAATGGAGTTAAACAAAGTTCTTAACACATCACATAATGGATGGGGCTCCCCTAATACACTACCCTCCACCAAATTATGTACAGTACAGAGTGGTGTGTGAGCACTTCTAAGTGCTCCAGTACAGTCAAGCGTTTGAGTCTGCAGGCTAAAGCTCCACCTCCCACTAACAGAGGCCTCTCTGATAGTGGAGGAAGGGGGGAGGAGAGGGGAGGGTTCCCCCAGGCTATCAGCATATAGGAAGTCTGCAGCGAGCGTGTGTGTGTTGGTGTGGTATTTACAGAGCTGAAGCACAGGAATTCCCTACGTGTAATGAGAGACGAAAGGAGAGAGAGAGAGAGAGAGAGAGAGAGAGAGAGAGAGAGAGAGAGAGAGAGAGAGAGAGAGAGAGAGAGAGAGAGAGAGAGAGAGAGGAGAGAGAGAGAGAGCAAGAGAGAGAGAGATAGAGAGAGAGAGAGAGAGAGAGAGAGAGAGAGAGAGAGAGAGAGAGAGAGAGAGAGAGAGAGGGAGAAGGGAAGATAGAGCAAGAGAGAGAGAGAGAGAGAGAGAGAGAGAGAGAGAGAGAGAGAGAGAGAGAGAGAGAGAGAGAGAGAGAGAGGGAGAAGGGAGAAGGGAAGATAGAGCAGAGAGAGAGAGAGAGAGAGAGAGAGAGAGAGAGAGAGAGAGAGAGAGAGAGAGAGGGAGAAGGGAAGATAGAGCAAGAGAGAGAGAGAGAGAGAGAGAGAGAGAGAGAGAGAGAGAGAGAGAGAGAGAAGGGAAGATAGAGCAAGAGAGAGAGAGAGAGAGAGAGAGAGAGAGAGAGAGAGAGAGAGAGAGAGAGAGAGAGAGAGAGAATGTTCTGAGCAAATTTACCAAATGACCGTACGACAGACCAGGTATTCACCCTAAACCCTTATTGACAAACAAACAAAACAAAACAAAAGCAAAGTCTTCTCATGTTTTTGTTGATTTAAAAAAAGCTTTTCACTCAGTTTGGCATGAGGGTCTGCTATACAAAGTGATGGAAAGCGGTGTTGGGGGGGGGGACGGACGGACGGACGGACGGACGGACGGACGACATACAACATGATAAAAACCATGTACACATACAAAAAGTGTGCAAAAAACTTTTATTTCCTCAGGGCCAGGGGGTGAGACAGGGATGCAGCTTGAGCCCCAACCTCTTCAACATTTATATAAATGAATTGGCGAGGGCTCTAGAACAGTCTGAAGCACCTGACCTCACCCTACTAGACTGTGAAGTCAAATCTGTACTGTTTGCAGATTATCTGGTGCTTCTGACCCCAACCAAGGAGGGCTTACAGCAGCACCTAGATTTTCTGCACAAATTCCATCAGACTTGGGCCTTGCCAGTTAATCTCAGTAAGACAAAAAAAAGGTCCAGTTGCCAGGACCACAAATACAAATTCCACCTAGACACTGTTGCCCTAGAGCACACAAAAAACAATACCTACCTCGGCCTAAACATCAGCACCACAGGTAACTTCCAAAAAGCTATGAACGATCTGAGAGACAAGGCAAGAAGGGCCTTCTATGCCATCAAAAGAAACATCAAATTTGACATACCAATTAGGATCTGGCTAAAAATACTTGAATCAGTTATAGAACCCATTGCCCTCTGTGGTTGTGAGGTCTGGGGTCCACTCACCAACCAATAATTCACAAAATGAGACAAACACCAAATTGAGACTGCATGGAGAATTCTGCTAAAACATCCTATGTGTACAACGTAAAACACCAAATATTGCATGCAGAGCAGAATTAGGACGATTCCCGCTAATGATCAAAATCCAGAAAATATAAATTAAATTCTACAACCACCTAAAAGGAAGCAATTCTCAAATCTTCCATAACAAAACCCTTACCAACAGAGAGATTAACTTGGAGAAGAGTCCCCTCAGCCAGCTGGTCCACAAACACAAACAGACCCCACAGAGCCCCAGGACAGCAACACAATTAGACCCAACCTAATCAGGAGGAAAACGAAAAGATAATTACTTGACACATTGGAAAGAATTAACAAAAGAACAGAGCAAACTGGAATGTTATTCGGCCAAGAGAGGCCACCATAGGCAGATCAGGCTCTCAAAAGAAGACAGGCTATGTGCCCACTGCCCACAAAATGAGGTGGAAACTGAGCTTCCTAACCTCCTGCCAAATGTATGACCATATTAAAGACACCTTATTCCCTCAGATTACACAGACCCACAAAGAATTTGAAAACAAATCCAATTTTGATAAACTCCCATATTTATTAGGTGAAATACCACAGTGTGCCACAACAGCAGCAATATTTGTGACCTGTTGCCACAAGAAAAGGGCAACCAATGGAGCACAAACACCATTGTAAATACAACCTATATTTATGTTTAATATAGGTTTATGTTCAACTATTTGCACAATGTTACAAAACTGTACATAGCCAATAATATAACATTTTAAATGTCTATATTCTTTAAAAACTTTTGGGAGTGTAATATTTACTGTTCATTTCTGATTGCTCATTTCTCTTGTTAATTTCCGTTTTGTTTACTATCTATTTCACTTGCTTTGGCAATGTAAACATATGTTTCCCATGCCAATAAAGCCCTTTGAATTTAATTTAATTGAGAGAGAGGAGGGAGAGAGAGAGAGAGAGAGAGAGAGAGAGAGAGAGAGAGAGAGAGAGAGAGAGAGAGAGCGAGAGAGACATCAATCTAACGCAATAGCTCACTTAACCAGCTCTTAATAGGACTGTGATACAGAGCTAATATGAGATGCTTTATACAAGGCCCATTCCATCTAGAGAGGATACAGAGGCCCATAGGAAAGATATTACATTTAGAAAAGACAGGAGCAACACAAAAATGTATCGCTACTTCAGTCTTATCCTTTCAACCTTTTCTTTATATAGCCAAGTATCTTGCAGTTTGATTCAATAATTTTGTGATGGAAACTTGCAGTCTTTCAGTCACACGCTGACCATTGTGGCCATACTGGTGCTGAACACACGAACACACACACACGAACACACACACACGAACACACACACACTAACACCAATAAAAGGCTATCTGACAGTAGACTTAGGTGACAAAGGAAGCAGCTGAACATTACCTTCACATCTCTCTCTCGCACTTCCTCCCATCCTCTGTCTCTCTATCACTCTCTCTCTCTCTGAGTTCTACAGTGCCTTGCAAAAGTATTCATCCCCCTTGGCGTTTTTCCTATTTTGTTGCAGTACAACCTGTAATTTAAATGGATTTTTATTTGTAATGGACATACACAAAATAGTCCAAATTGGGGAAGTGAAATGAAAAAAATAACTTATTTCAAAAAAGTATAAAAAATAAATAACAGAAAAGTGGTGCGTGCATATGTATTCACCCCCTTTGCTATGAAGCCCCTAAATAAGATCTGGTGCAATCAATTACCTTCAGAAGTCACATAATTAGTTAAATAAAGTCCACCTGTGTGCAATCTAAGTGTCACATGATCTCAGTATATATACACCTGTTCTGAAAGGCCCTAGAGTCTTCAACACCACTAAGCAAGGGGCACCACCAAGCAAGCAGCACCATGAAGACCAAGGAGCTCTCCAAACAGGTCAGGGACAAAGTTGTGGAGTACAGATCAGGGTTGGGTTATAAAAAAATATCATAAACTTTGAACATCCCACGAAGCACCATTAAATCCATTATTAAAAAATAGAAAGAATATGGCACCACAAGGAAACCTGCCAAGAGAGTGCCGCCCACCAAAACTCACAGACCAGGCAAGGAGGGCATTAATCAGAGAGGCAACAAAGAGACAAAAGATAACCCTGAAGGAGCTGCAAAGCTCCACAGTGGAGATTGGAGTATCTGTCCATAGGACCACTTTAAGCCGTACACTCCACAGAGCTGGGCTTTACGGAAGAGTGGCCAGAAAAAAGCCATTGATTAAAGAAAAAAATAAGCAAACACGTTTGATGTTCGCCAAAAGGCATGTGGGAGACTCCCCAAACATATGGAAGAAGGTACTCTGGTCAGATGAGACTAAAATTGAGCTTTTTGGCCATCAAGGAAAACGCTGGCGAACAAAAAAATGTCTGGCGCAAACCCAACACCTCTCATCACCCCGAGAACACCATCCCCACAGTGAAGCATGGTGGTGGCAGCATCATGCTGTGGGGATGTTTTTCATTGGCAGGGACTGGGAAACTGGTCAGAATTGAAGGAATGATGGATGGCACTAAATACAGGGAAATTCTTGAGGGAAACCTGTTTCAGTCTTCCAGAGATTTGAGACTGGGACAGAGATTCCCCTTCCAGCAGGACAATGATCGTAAGCATACTGCTAAAGCAACACTCGAGTGGTTTAAGGGGAAACATTTAAATGTCTTGGAATGGCTTAGTCAAAGCCCAGACCTCAATCAAATTGAGAATCTGTGGTATCACTTAAAGATTGCTGTACACCAGCAGAACCAACAGAAAATGTAAATGTAAATGTAACCCATCCAACTTGAAGGAGCTGGAGCAATTTTGCCTTGAAGAATGGGAAAAAATCCCATTGGATAGTTGTGCCAAGCTTATAGAGACATACCCCAAGAGACTTGCAGCTGTAATTGCTGCAAAAGGTGTCTCTACAAAGTATTGACTTTGGGGGGGTGAAGAGTTATGCACGCTCAAGTTTTCTTTTTTTTGGTGTTATTTCTTGTTTGTTTCACCCCAAAAAATATTTTGCATCTTCAAAGTGGTAGGCATGTTGTATAAATCAAATGATACAAACCCCCAAAAAATCAATTTTAATTCCAGGTTGTAAGGCAACAAAATAGGAAAAATGCCAAGGGGGGTGAATACTTTCGCAAGCCACAGTATATATAGCAGTTAATTTTTTTAGCCCAACAAAATAGAGTTAAACAAAGTTCTTAACCCATCATCTAATGGATGGGGCTCCCCTTAATACACTACCCTCCACCAAATTATGTACAGTACAGCGTGTGGTGTGTGTGTGTGAGCATTTCTAAGTACTCCAGTACAGTCATGCGTTTGAGTCTGCAGGCTAAAGCTCCACCTCCCACTAACAGAGGCCTCTCTGATAGTGGAGGAAGGAGGGGGAGGAGAGGGGAAGGTTCCCCTAGGCTATCAGCATATAAGAAGTCTGCAGCAGTGTGTGTGTTTGTATGTGTGTGTGTGTTTGGATGTGTGTGTGTGGTATTTACAGAGCTGAAGCACAGGGAGTTCCCTATGCGTAATGAGAGAGAAAAGGAGGGAGGGCGGGAGAGAGAGAGAGAGGTCAATCTAACACAGCGTTTCCCAAACTAGGGGTCGCAACCCCATGTGGGGTCGCCTGATTTGAAAATGGGGTCGCGAGAGAAACTCTGAAATAAAATAAATACAATCGCGCTTGGTTCATAGAATCGGGGTTATGTCAGTAACCTCCGTTAGCCGCTAGATGCGGTTGAAATAAACAGTGGTTTCTGTTTTCTTCCTACAGATGTGGCTCTATCTTTTGAACCGTTTAAGCTGCAATATATTATGACCCCGTCCCTGAAAGATATGTATGTGTCTTCTCTTTCCGTCTACAATGCCCACAAGGACTCATTACAACAGAGACCAGGCACTAAATCAGACTGAGGGGAAAAGATCATCATCATTGATTATGTTATTTTCTACACAGAAGATCATACAAAATTATTGCCTGATGATCTTTCAAACTTCCCAATAACTTTCTGATGCATTTCAATCTCTTCAAACCATACATTCTTCAGATAGAAATATAGTCAAACGTACTGTCAGACTGATTAGTAATAGACTGTCATAGCCCAAATTAAAAAAGAAAACATTGGCCGTTGATTACATCACTTTTTCCACATGGTGGGGTCGCACATTTTTGGGGGATCAAAATGGGGTCACGGGCCAAAAAGGTTCAGGAACCCCTGATCTAACGCATTAGCTCACTTAACCCTTTCTGACCTCCCTCCCTCACAGAAACGACACTATCAACAGCTGCTGTTGTGCCACAGTCTAACATGGTTAACAGTGACTGGAAATGGTACAACTCAGTCCAGTCTGACAGAACAGGGTTATTTTGGGGTTGAATGTTGACGGTTCTCCACAGTGATGTTGGAGGAGAAATGCATCATGGGAAATGCCTATGAATCCTGGGGAGTTAAGGTAAGCCACAGTTCAGAGCAGAGACACAGAGACAGGAGCAAACACAACCACAACTGCCTGAGAGGGTGTCTCCATTTAGGAGCTTAAGTCCCCAGTGGCCTTCATATTATGGAGGGACAATGGGAAGCATCATTGGAAATGTAGTCTGAATAATGAAATTTTAAATGTAGGCTAAATGTAAACTTTACATAAACGTAGTTGGCCTTTTGTTAAAATGTTGTTACCATGGTATAATGCTACTTTGTTACAATGCAACTTTGTTTCAATGTTACCTCATGTACAATGTCACATTATTCTGAGCTATCAAATACACTACATGACCAAAAGCATGTGGACACCCGCTCGTCGAACATCTCATTCCAAAATCATGGGCATTAATATGGAGTAGGCCCCCCCTTTGCTGCTATAACAGCCTCCACTCTTCTGGGAAGGCTTTCCACTAGATGTTGGAACATTGCTGCGGGGACTTGCTTCCATTCAGCCACAAGAGCATTAGTGAGGTCGGGCACTGAGGTTGGCCGATTAAACCTGGCTCGCAGTCGGCGTTCCAATTCATCCCAAAGGTGTTCGATGGGGTTGAGGTCAGGGCTCTGTGCAGGCCAGTCAAGTTCTTCCACACCGATCTCGACAAACCATTTCTGTATGGACCTCGCTTTGTGCACTTGAGCATTGTCATGCTGAAACAAGAAAGGGCCTTCCCCAAACTGTGGAAGCACAGAATCATCTAGAATGTCATTGTATGCTGTAGCGTTAAGATTTCCCTTCACTGGAACTAAGGGGCCTAGCCCGAACCATGAAAAACAGCCCCAGACCATTATTCCTCCTCCACCAAACTTTACAGTTGGCACTAGGTAGTGTTCTCCTAGCATCCACCAAACCCAGTTTTGTCTGTCGGACTGCCAGATGGTGAAGCGTGATTCATCACGCCAGAGAACCAGTTTCCACTGCTCCAGAGTCCAATGTTGGCGAGCTTTACACCACTCCAGCCGACACTTGGCATTGCACATGGTGATATTAGGCTTGTGTGCCACTGCCCGGCCATGGAAACCCATTTCATGAAGCTCCCAACTAACAGTTCCTGTGCTGACGCTGCTTCCAGAGGCAGTTTGGAACTCGGTAGTGAGTGATGCAACCGAGGACAGATTATTTTTACATGATACGTGCTTCAGCACTCGGCGGTCCCGTTCTGTGAGCTTGTGTGGCCTACCACTTCGCGGCTGAGCCGTTGTTGCTCCTAGACGTTTCCACTTCACAACAACAGCACTTACAGTTGACCGGGGCAGCTCTAGCAGGGCAAAAATTTGACGAACTGACTTGTTGGAAAGGTGGCATCCTATGACGGTGCCACGTTGAAAATCTCTGAGCTCTTCAGTAAGACCATTCTACTGCCAATGTTTGTCTATGAAGATTGCATGTCTGTGTGCTCGATTGTATACACCTGTCAGCAACGGGTGTGGCTGAAATAGCCAAATCCACTAATTTGAAGGGGTGTCCACATACTCTTGTATATATAGTTTACTTCTCAGTTCTAGAGGAAATCTAGCTGTGTGTGTGTGTGTGTTTGTGTGTCTGTGCAAGCTTGTGTGTGTGTCTGTGCATGCTTGTGTGTGTGTGCGTGCGTGCGTGTGTGTGTGCGTGTAGCTGAACCATTCTGTCTCTCATTTAGACCAGATTAGGAGGGCAAGAGTTCAGCTCACGCCCCTACACACACACACACACACACACACACACACACACAGCTCTTGGTTCTTATCAACTAGGCCTGCCCAAACATGGTCAAAATTCCACACAACATAGACATGCATGCAGCCAGGCACACACACCAGGTTTTCCATTAGCCGGTAATAGCCGGCTTTTGCCCCAGAAAATAATAAAAAGGCTGATGAACAAAATTGGCTCCGGAAGAAAAAATCCCATTGTGAAATAATGCTTTTTAGCCTATTCATTGATGGAAATACCAGTCGATGGAAATACATTTGACTGGTCATGCTTATCGGTCTATGGGTTAATTTGTGTGTACAATATATTCGTTATGTATCTTATTTATCACACGCGGACAGCATACAGATACAGCTGCTGCTACAGCATTTTAAACAGCAAATGCATATGTAACGGAAGGCAGACTTCATCAGCACGTCACACACCACTTTGCAATGAGCTGGAATCAGTATGCATTTTGAAAACATATACTTAATTATTTGAAAGCTGAACGTTTTACTACATATTACGAGGCATGTCTTACCTTCAAAGTAGTCTTGCCAAAATCAGACCATTTCCATGGAGGCCATTATTTTATATCAACTTTCATTCATTGTCCAGTAGCCAAAGGCACAATCCTAGTCATATTAGCAACCCATGCTAGTTGTTGCGTATTAGATCTCACCCTTTTCTCCTTTCTAAAGGATATTTTCATCTCTGTATCATGAAACCGCTTGCATGTGCGGTGTGCTTTTGACAACAGTGTTTTCCCGCTAATTGCATTATGGAACGAACATTCGCTCTTAGCCTACTGCCTTGTGCATTGCTGCACTTATAATGTGAAGAAATAATAGTTTATCAACATTTTAAGCTAATCATTCTGATCTGTTGCATCAGACTTATGTAGCCTAGGCCTACTAGTAATTTGGGATCTATCGTCCCAAAACTGTCCCAGAGTCTGTTTGGAATAGGCTATTTCTTTCTCGACAAGCTGACCAATAAAATAGGTAAACTTTTCAACTATGGGGGATAGTAGATTGACATAGGCTAGTGATTTTGCTGTTCGTTAATCATCTTGTTGGCTGAGGAAAAGTACATGTGGACAGTTATTCTAACATCTTCAAAGTGTGCATCAGAATTAGTTAAGGACAGCACATCTTTGCATCCTCAACTTGCATCTTCTGTTAACATGAATTTACCATAATCTAAATGTGATTTCTGTCATTCTGAGCACCGTGTTTGGACGCCCTAATCAGGTTACATACCCAATGCATATGTCTGGTAAAGTAAAATGCTGCCGGTCAAATGTCCGGTGCCACATTTTCCTAATGGAAACCCTGACACACGCACACACATGCACACACACACTGGGCCAATGACCTCCCAGCCCCAGTAGAAACAGTGGAGCCTGGGGCCAGCCTGGATTCCAGCTGAGGAGAACTTCATTATCCCCTAGATAGACTTACCCTGCTGCCCCCTGGACAAGTCATTAGTGGAATATGTTATTGGACAGACTAATAATAGACAGACAGACTGACAGACAGACAGCAGTAACTTCCTGCTGCGGGTCTGTCCCATTTCTTTCTCTCTCTCTCTCTCTCTCTCTCTCTCTCTCTCTCTCTCTCTCTCTCTCTCTCTCTCTCTCTCTCTCTCTCTCTCTCTCTCTCAGCGAGCCCTACTCCTTCTCTCGCGCTCCCCTCTCCCTCCTCTCTGCCCCTTCTCTTACGGTTTCGGCATGACCCCCTCAGAGAGTGTGTGGGTTTGAAAAACAGTGAGAGAGAAGAGAAGAGAGAGAGAGAAAGAAAAGAGAGGGAAAGAAACAGAGGGAGCTCTCTCGCTCCAGGGAAAGCTCCACAAAACCTCAGAATTCTCCCCCTGCCCAAATAAGTACCTATATAATAGGATGTGTGTGCCCTGCTACCCTTTAGAAAAGGCAGCCAGGAGAATACAGCATTTTTTCCAACCTCCGAAATAGAACATGGCCATATAGAGAGAGAGCGAGAGAGAGAGGAAGGGGGGACAGAGGTGAGGAAAGTGGAGAGGGGAAAAGAGTGAGAGGGGGCAGGGGTTAAATGCTTCCCCAGAATGAGGGCTGTTCACAGGGGGAGACCCAGCCCCAGACCAACAGCTTCTGATTATGAAATAGGGTGTCTGTGGTTTAATTATGTAACTATTGTAGCCAGATCATATGGTACTTATACACATACAGTTGAAGTCGGAAGTTTACATACACCTTAGCCAAATACATTTAAAGTCAGTTGTTCACAATTCCTGACATTTAATCCTAATAACAATTCCCTGTCTTAGGTCAGTTAGGATCACCACTTTATTTTAAGAATGTGAAATGTCAGAATAATAGTAGAGAGAGTGATTTATTTCAGCTTTTATTTATTTAATCACATTCACAGTGGGTTAGAAGTTTACATACACTCAATTAGTATTTTGTAGCATTGCCTTTAAATTGTTTAATTTGGGTCAAACGTTTCAGGTAGTCTTCCACAAGCTTCCCACAATAAGTTGGGTGAATTTTGGCCCATTCTTCCTGACAGAGCTGGTGTAACTGAGTCAGGTTTGTAGGCCTCCTTGCTCGCACACGCTTTTTCATTCTGCCCACAGATTTTCTATAGGATTGAGGTCAGGGCTTTGTGATGGCCACTCCAATACCTTGACTTTGTTGTCCTTAAGCCATTTTGCCACAACTTTGGAAGTATGCTTAGGGTCATTGTCCATTTGGAAGACCCATTTGCGACCAAGCTTTAACTTCCTGACTGATGTCTTGAGATGTTGCTTCAATATATCCACATCATTTTCCTTCCTCATGATGCCATCTATTTTGTGAAGTGCACAAGTCCCTCCTGCAGCAAAGCACCACCACAGCATGATGCTCCACCCCTGTGCTTCACGGTTTGGATGGTGTTCTTCGGCTTGCAAGCATCCCCCTTTTTCCTCCAAACATAACGATGGTCATTATGGCCAAACAGTTCTATTTTTGTTTCATCAGACCAGAGGACATTTCTCCAAAAAGTACGATCTTTGTCCCCATGTGCAGTTGCAAACCGTAGTCTGGCTTTGTTATGGCGGTTTTGGAGCAGTGGCTTCTTCCTTGCTGAGCGGCCTTTCAGGTTATGTCGATATAGGACTCGTTTTACTGTGGATATAGATACTTTTGTACAGATGAACATGGTACCTTCAGGCGTTTGGAAATTGCTTGTGGAGGTCTACAATTTTTTGCTGAGGTCATGGCTGATTTCTTTTGATTTTCCCATGATGTCAAGCAAAGAGGCACTGTTTGTAGGTAGGCCTTGAAATACATCCACAAGTACACCTCCAATTGACTCAAATTATGTCATTAGCCTATCAGAAGCTTCTAAAGCCCTGACATAATTTTCTGGAATTTTCCAAGCTGTTTAAAGGCACAGTCAACTTAGTGTATGTAAACTTCTGACCCACTGGAATTGTGATACAGTGAATTTTAAGTGAAAGAATCTGTCTGTAAACAATTGTTGGAAAAATTACTTGTGTCATGCACAAAGTAGATGTCCTAACCGACTTGCCAAAACTATAGTTTGCTAACAAGTAATTTGTGGAGTGGTTGAAAAACAAGTTTTAATGACTCCAACCTAAGTGTATGTAAACTTCCGACTTCAACTGTAACTAACTAAAGTAGTCAGACCAGTTCCCAGATTTCTAGGCAGATAACCAAGTGCAGGGTTTCCCAAACCCATGTGGGGTCGCCTGATTTGGAAATGGGGTCGCGAAAGAACATTTGCGCTTGATTCATAGAACCGGGGTTACGTCAGTAACCTCTGGTAGCCGCTAGATGCAGTTGTAATAAACAAAGCGGTTTCTGTTTTTTCTTCTTACAAATGTGGCTCTATTTTTTAAATGGTTAAAGCTTCAAAATATTATGACTCGATCACTGAAAGATAAGACTCTCAGGAATACGCACGTACGTACTGCTTTCCTCTACAACGCCCACAAGCCATTAGAACTGAGTGGACAATACCAGGCACTAAATCAGACTGGAGGGAAAAGATCATCATCAATGATGAAGTTCTTTTCTACAGAGAAAATCATACAACATTATTGCCTGGTGATCTTCTGAACTTCCCAATACCTTTCTGATGCATTTCACTCACTTCAAACCATACTGTCTTCAGATTTAAATACTGCCAAAAATACTGTCCGACTGATTTGTAATAGACTGTCATAGCCCAAATAAAAAAAGTTAACATTGGCTGTTGATTACATAACTTTTTTTTTTACATGATTGAGTCACGGGGAAAAAATGATATCAAAATGGTGTCGCAGGCCAAAAAAGTTTGGGAACCCCAGACCTAGTGATACTTTAGATCATTATTCAGAGGTCATGTAATGTTATCACCATTGATTACTGTTTGGAGTGGTTTTTGTCAGATCCCCTAGAGATAGGCTAACTGCGAGTGGAATTTAAATGCCATTACTATCAGCGTCTATTCCTAGTGGCTAATGGCTAATGACTGCTAAATGCTACTGTAGTACTGTTCGCCATTTCCCACACCGTATTTGACAACAACTACAGGAAGGACAAACTCGATCTACATGTTAAGAAAAATGTGAGCTCCACTTCAGCAAACAGTCAATGAAGAGTCTGAATGAAAACCCTTTATTATTAAATTGTTTTTCCGAAACATAAAGAGGTAGAAATACTGAGGGAGTAACGGGAAAGGGATAGAGAGGGAGAGATAGACAGAAGAGAGAAAGAGAGAAGAGAGAAAGAGAGAAACCCTTTCTCGGCAAATAAGCCTCTTCCACAGATGTTGCTCCTCTCTGACACCACTGGTCCCCATAGTATCCACCCGGGGGGACTGATTGGCTGTGTCCGTCAAACACACACACACACACACACACACACACACACACACACACACACACACACACACACAGCCTCCTGGTAGCAGTGTTCAGGCCGACTGGGATCCCAGAGTGTTTATAGAGACCCTGATTCACAGTGGGGTTTCTACACACACACACACCAGGGATATCCATGTCCCCAACAGACTAGTGGTCTCTAAAAGCAGCCATCTATTCCCATTAGGCTTTAGGAACATCACCAGGACAAATAGCTTATCCCTGGGCCAGCTGCCTGGTGGTGAGAAACAGGCAAGAAAAGGCCTACTATTGTAGCAACCATCAGACATAATGTAGCCTAGGTAATAACAACACTGGATAGGGAACCATAGAAAGCTTTCTTTTGATCATGCTTGTCTTATGTATGTTACTTATTCTCTCACGTTGCTATCACGCTAGCTTCATTAATAGAGCAAGGGAAATGGATGTTTGCTAAATCAAAGTTCCTTTTTATATCTTCTGACTAATATAAATCACGTTTTTTTTTGTTGTTGTTTTTTTTCACCTTTATTTAACCAGGTAAGCCACATTTACAACTGCGACCTGGCCAAGATAAAGCAAAGCAGTGCGATAAAAACAACAACACAGAGTTACATATGGGGTAAAACAAAACATAAAGTCAAAAAATACAACAGAAAATATATATACAGTGTGTGCAAATGTAGCAAGTTATGGAGGTAAGGCAATAAATAGGCCATAGTGCAAAATAATTACAATTAGTATTAACACTGGAATGATAGATGTGCAAGAGATGATGTGCAAATAGAGATACTGGGGTGCAAATGAGCAAAATAAATAACAATATGGGGGTGAGGTAGTTGGGTGGGCTAATTTCATATGGGCTGTGTACAGGTGCAGTGATCGGTAAGCTGCTCTGACAACTGATGCTTAAAGTTAGTCAGGGAGATAAGAGTCTCCAGCTTCAGAGATTTTTGCAATTTGTTCCAGTCATTGGCAGCAGAGAACTGGAAGGAATGGCAGCCAAAGGAGGTGTTGGCTTTGGGGATGACCAGTGAGATATACCTGCTGGAGCGCATACTACGGGTGGGTGTTGCTATGGTGACCAATGAGCTAAGATACGGCAGGGATTTGCCTAGCAGTGATTTATAGATGGCCTGGAGCCAGTGGGTTTGGCGACGAATATGTAGTGAGGACCAGCCAACAAGAGCGTACAGGTCACAGTGGTGGGTAGTATATGGGGCTTTGGTGACAAAACGGATGGCACTGTGATAGACTACATCCAATTTGCTGAGTAGAGTGTTGGAGGCTATTTTGTAAATGACATCGCCGAAGTCAAGGATCGGTAGGATAGTCAGTTTTACGAGGGCATGTTTGGCAGCATGAGTGAAGGAGGCATTGTTGCGAAATAGGAAGCCGATTCTGGATTTAACTTTGGATTGGAGATGCTTAATGTGAGTCTGGAAGGAGAGTTTACAGTCTAACAGTCTAAGTGCAATATGAAGAAGTTAATATAGCTCCTCCTTTTCCATATCTGGGCATCAAATGCAAGATGAAAGATTTCCCACCGGTAGGCCTCATGTTTGATTTCTTCCATCCCCAAAGTCTTTCTCTCCTTTCACCAAATACTGAGTGTTTACCTGACTTCTGTGGATTTCTGAAGATGAGCAGATATTTAGAAATAATTATTGGTATCACAATGGAAGTTTGCTTGAAACATCTCTGGTGGATCTCTAACCGCAGAATACTAATGTTGATGTAGTAAGTGAATATATCTTAGGGGTGTGAACGTTTAAACATTAAAACATTTAAACGAAGTTGGGATCCTTAACGTTAAGAAAAATGCCTAACCTAAATATATATATATATACAGTACCAGTCAAAAGTTTGGACACACCTACTCATTCAAGGGTTTTTCTTTATTTTTACTATTTTATACATTGTAGAATAATAGTGAAGACATCAAAACTATGAAATAACACATATGGAATCATGTAGTAACCAAAAAAGTGTTAAACAAATCAAAATATATTATATATTTGAGATTCTTCAAAGTAGCCACCCTTTGCCTTGATGACAGCTTTGCACACTCTGCATTCTCTCAACCAGCTTCATGACGTAGTCACCTGGAATGCATTTCAATTAACAGGTGTGCCTTCTTAAAAGTCAATTTGTGGAATTTATTTCCTTCTTAATGCATTTGAGCCAATCAGTTGTGTTGTGAAAAGGTAGGGGGGTATACAGAAGATAGCCCTATTTGGTAAAAGACCAAGTCCATATTATGGCAAGAACAGCTCAAATAAGCAAAGAGAAACAACAGTCCATCATTACTTAAAGACATGACTTGGGCTCCAGAGTGGCGCAGCGGTCTAAGGCACTGCATCTCAGTGCTTGAGGCGTCATTACAGACCCCCTGGTTCGATTCCAGGCTGTATCACAACCAGCCGTGATTGGGAGTCCCATAGGGCGGCGCACAATTGGCCCAGCGTCGTCCGGGTTTGGCCAGTGTAGGACGTCATTGTAAATAAGAATTTGTTCTTAACTGACTTGCCTAGTTAAATAAAGGTTACATAAAAATAAAATAAAAAATGAAGGTCAGTCAATATGGAAAATGTCAAGCCCTTTGAAAGTTTCTTCAAGTGCTGTCGCAAAAACCTTCAAGCGCTATGATGATTCCGCCACAGGAAAGGAAGACCCAGAGTTACCTCTGCTGCAGAGGATATGTTCATTAGAGTTAACTGCACCTCAGATTGCAGCCCAAATAAATGCTTCACAGAGTTAAAGTAACAGACACATCTCAACATCAACTGCTCAGAGGAGTCTGCGTGAATCAGGCCTTCATGGTTGAATTGCTGCAAAGAAACCACTAAAGGACACCAATAATAAGAAGAGACTTGCTTGGGCCAAGAAACAAGAGCAATGAACATTAGACCAGTGGAAATCTGTCCTTTGGTCTGATGAGTCCAAATTTGAGATTTTTGGTTCCAACCGCCATGTCTCTGTGAGACATAGAGTAGGTGAATGGATGATCTCTGCATGTGTGGTTCCCACCATGAAGCATGGAGGAGGAGGTGTGATGGTGTAGGGGGGTGCTTTGCTGGTGACACTGTCACTGATTTATTTAGACTTCAAGGCACACTTAACCAGCATGGCTACCACAGCATTCTGCAGCGATACGCCATCCCATCTGGTTTGCGCTTAGTGGGACTATCATTTGTTTTTCAACATGACAATTACCCAACACACCTCCAGGCTGTGAAAGAGCTATTTGACCAAGAAGGAGAGTGATGGAGTGCTGCATCAGATGACCTGGCCTCCACAATCCCCCGACCTCAACCAAATTGAGATGGTTTGGGATGAGTTGGACAGCAGAGTGAAGGAAAAGAAGCCAACAAGTGCTCAGCATATGTGGGAACTCCTTCAAGACTGTTGAAAACGCATTCCTCATGAAGCTGGTTGAGGGAATGTCAAGAGTGTGCAAAGCTGTCATCAAGGAAAAGGGTGGCTACTTTGAAGAATTTGTTTAAATTTTTTTTGGTTACTACATGATTCCATATGTGTTATTTCATCATTTTGATGTCTTCACTATTATTCTACAATGTAGAAAATAGTAAAAATAAAGAAAAACCCTTGAATGAGTAGGTGTGTCCAAACCTTTGACTGGTACTGTATATTTTTTCACTTAATGAAAATCACAGTTCAGTTAAAACAAAACATATTATTTTCCATGATAGGCTATAAAGGCCTAGGGAAGTTGTGTAATTGAAGTAAAACCAGAGAGGAAGAGGCTAACTTCAGGCTACTTGGTGAATTTGCAAGGCATGCAAGACAAGACATTGCGAGATGCAGATTACCAAAACATATGAACACGCTTCTGCCTCTCTCTCCTGCCTCTCTCTCCGTCACGCTGGCTTGCCTGCTCTGTCTCTTTGCTAATGATACAAGTGTGTGTTCAGTCTTCGGTCTGTAGAATATCCTAGCCTATTCATGGCACCGATGTCTTCAGGCCAGTATTGCGAGCACGGGGTAGCCTACTCTTCGTTTTTGCCTCATATGAAATTACAGCCTGTATGGATTTCGCTTTTCAGACTAAATGGAATGTGGCCCCTTGAAAGCGCCTTGGCTACGGCATATTTGTTTGTCTGTCTGTTTGGGTAGGCTATACTACGTTTTTTTAAACGCCGACACAAAACCTTCTCTGGTGATATGAACGGCCATTTTACTTGCCTGTAAAGGAATGCCACTTCTGAAGCAGGAATAAAATCCATCACTAGGCAACCAGAACTCTCAATCGAATAATCTCGAGCTGCTGCGCGAGAAAACTTTCTCCTAAAAAAATACTTTAAAGTTTGTTAAATATCGTGTCTTACCAAGACATTTAGTAGAAATACCATACCATAAAACATCACAGCAGCACATCAATCAGCTACGTTTATTGTTGTCAGGGAAAAAATACAAAACATTTTACGCCGGAGCAGAATTCTTCTCTCTTAAAAGGTACAACCTGATGCAACACTTTTTTAATTGTCTAAAAAGGTATCAATTGTCGCTATCAAGGGCGCAACTTTCACTGGGGACGGGGGGTACATGTCCCCCCCACATTGTGAAATTGCATTTTTGTCCCCCCCAGTGTTATCATTGGAATGTGATACAAATGAGGCAACGGTGTGCTTCAGGATCATGTGGACGCCTCCGAGCAGTCGGGTAGGCTGTTTGGAGTGTTTATCCGAGAGGATAAAAAAAAAATATATATATAATAATTATGCCCCCCCCCCCCACTTCTAAAACCGAAGTTGCGCTCCTGGTCGCTATCGACATGTTACTGTAGCGGCGTTCTATGTCTGTAAAGGGTTGCGGTAGATCTAACTTAATTGCCTGGCCCTAGAGGTAATTCATATGTAATTGGACCATTATTCTGCATTGTAAATTGACGTATATTTTATGATTTTTTTCATATTGTTTTAACAGAAAAACGATAAAAATGGCAATTTAAACGTTAAGCACAATTGTCCATTTGTCACATCCCTAGTATAGCTGTAGTAGTGTGGTGACCGAGTAGATTCGAGTAATAGCAGTAAGTAGAGTATAGCTGTAGTAGTAACTGATAAGTGTAGAATAGTAGGATCAAGTAGAGTAGTAGTATAGTATAATATAGCATAGTATAGTTCTTACCAGACAGACAGAGGGGCAGTGAACTGGGAAGAGGGGGGCAACACACTGGAGAGCTGAGGACAGCACTGGACCACGTTCTGTACAGAGAGAGAGAGAGATGGTGAGAGAGAGAAAGAGAGCAGGAGGAAAATAGATATATTTTGTGAATGTTCTCCCACTCAGCAGAGATAAGAGATATTCTGCTAGCAGTTACATTAATAACACGTCTCATTATTGAGGATGGCTCTAACGCCCCCAGGGGAAAAACACTGCGTTGACATTTAGTTCACACATCCTCAAATACTCATTAATGCATTTGGGCTGCTGCATTTGAACATTTTAATCATACCTCTCCCTCGGCCTTTCTGCAGAATAAACTTTTAATAACAAACTGTTAGGTAATGCATGTTCCCTAACCAAGAATGACTGCTGGAAATGAGCTGGAGAATGGGGGGGGGGGAGAGAGATAGAGAGAGAGAGAGAGAGAGAGAGCAGAATTAGGACGATACCCTCTAATTATCAAAATTCAGAAAAGAGCCATCACATTCTACAACACCGAAAAGGAACCGATTCCCAAATCTTCCATTACAAAGCCATCACCTACAGAGAGATTAACCTAGACAAGAGTCCCCTAAGCAAGCTGGTTCACAAACACAAACAGACCGCACAGAGCCCCAGGACAGCAACACAATTAGACCCAACCAAATCATGAGAAAATAAAAAGTTAATTACTTGACAGAATTAGAATGAACAAAAAAACAGAGCAAACTGGAATGCTATTTGGCCCTAAACAGAGAGTGCACAGTGGCAGAATACCTGACCACTGTGACTGACCTAAAATTAAGGAAAGCTTTGACTATGTACAGACTCAGTGAGCATAGCCTTGCTATTGAGAGAGGCCGCCGTCGGCAGACCTGGCTCTCAAGAGAAGACAGGCTATGTGCACACTGCCCATAAAATGAGGTGGAAACAGCTGCACTTCCTAACCTCCTGACAAATGTATGATTGTTTATTTAACTTTTGTTTATTATTTATTTCACTTGCTTTGGCAATGTAAACATATGTTTCCCATGCCAATAAAGCCCTCTGAATGTAATTGAATTGAGAGAGAGGAAGAGAGAGAGAGGGATGGGGAGAGTGAGAGAGAGAGCGGAAGAGAGAGATAGAGGAAGAGAGTGCATCCCGGAGTTCATAGTTTCCTGTTCGATGGGCCTCTCTACCTCAACAGTGTGCAATTCACTTCACCTCTCTTCCTCTCTCCATCTCCATCTCTCCTCTTTGCCACTCTCAGGCCGATTAACAGGCCTCCTCCACAGCCCGTCAAACCAACTCCATGTGGATATAGTTAGGCAGCTAGATACGTCAAGCAGTTCCACTCAGTGAAGTGGCTTTCACTGGCCTCTCTAGTTGGAGAGCAGATAGTTGAGCCGACAGGCACCAAAAAAGGTAGGCAATCTAGGCAAGTCATATATATATAGGCTAATATTTATGTTACACAGTGAGTGTTTTGGTGGGAACATGGCACTAAGCCATGGGGGTGGTGAGAGAGGGGGAGAAAGAGGGAGGAAAGAGAGAGTAAGGACCCAGCAAACCAAAATTGGTTCTGTGAAAGTTCCCAGAACATTCATTAGGTCACGTCAAGTCATAACACAAAAACTGTCCAGTCGTGGTGATGATTATAGAATGTTTGTATAAAACATTCGCTGATGTCGCAAGAACGTTCCTAGAGCACATATAATATGTTCTTTAAAGGTTCCCAGAATGTTTCATTATGTTGTGGGAACAGTCTGGTGAGAACATTGTGGGGACATCACAAAAGATATGTTACAAAACACAAAAACTGTCCAGTTGTGCGGATGATTCTACAATGTTTATTTTAGGGTGCAAAACACATTCACATGATGTTGTAAGAACATTCCCAGAACAAATTATTTATGTTCTTTAAAAGTTCCTAAAACATTTCTTTAGGTTGTGAGAACATTTTTGAGATATGACAGGAGATAGGTTCCCAAAACACTAAAACTGTCCAGTTGTGCTGACATTCAGATAATGTTTGTATCAGTGTGCACAAAAAATTACTTTGATGTTGCAAGAATGTTGACAAAACAGCCTTTCTGAGTTCTTTAAAGGTTCCTAGAACAACACAGGGAAATACTGGTATTTGGGTTATTCACCATCACTTCATCCAGCCCCTTTATTTGCTGCATACTTCTAGGCCCATATTTACACACTAGGATCACTTTTGCTTTTCAGATTATGAAAAATAATCCAGGGGGGACCATATCAAACGTCTCTTTGGCTGTGTTTATACACGCAGCCCAATTCTGATATTTTTCCCACTAATTGGTCTTTTGACCAATCACATCAGATCTTTTCACATCAGCTCTTTTTCAGAGCTGATCTGATTGGTGAAAAGACCAATTAGTGAATTGGCCTGCCTGTGTAAATGCAGCCAAAGCAGGAATTATATCAGGTGCATTTCTTAAAGTTGAACAATCAATCTTTACACGGTTTAATTTTTTACAATTAGTCTAAATTCTGCATTTCTGACTGGATTTAGAAATCTCTTTTAGTAGTGTATATGTGACTCGTTTCAGGAAACTAGGCATATGTCACGCGCCACTACTTCACAGGAGAGGCATTTGAACATAAACATGTGAACTTTCATGTGCCTTAATAACAAACTTGTATGCCATCTGTAAATACTAATAAAATTACGAGCCTAGTTGGTTTAGCCACGGAAAAAGACAGGAACCTTCCCGCTAGCCATGATCGGCTGAGATAATGGATGGGCTGGACATGCTGAGAGATGAGTTCGGATTGGTCTGCCATGTAACACGCTTCTGTCTATAAAATGAGCTGGTCAGTATGTGTAGGTAATCCTTTCTAACGCAGCTTTTTTGAAAGATATCACGTAGTAGAACTGCAAAAGTGTTGCTCTCCACTTTCTGGAGGACCGAGTTTTGAAATCAGTGGAATGCCCGGTGGAAGCAGAGTATGATGGCTAAGGAGATGGAGGAAATTCTGGCTTTTGATTGCAAATAGGCAGAGGGAGTCAAAAAGAGAACACACAGAAGGCTGTTGTATAAAACACCTGTCTCCGGATTACATCTTCAAACTAAGGGCAACCATGGCATTCATGACAGAGAGGGAGAAGCGTTCATCCATGTATGTAAGACAGTCTAGCTAGCTTTTTTTTCTCAGATATTAAACATTTGAAAAATGGTTCTAATTTGGTCAGAAAGTTGTTTTCATTGCAAGTTAAAGTGTACTGTTAGCTAGCGAGCTAACGTTAGCTGGCTGGCTCGCTAGCTAACGTGACGTGTATGATCTGTGTAGTAATATTATTCGTATCTCAGAGCCATTTGCATTGCTAGTTATAGCCTAATGTTAGCTAGCTAGCTAACATTGAGCCTGGTTGGTTAGCAACCTGCAGATTCATGCAGGGTAGTAACGTTATGAGTTGGGATTATGGTTCATTGTTTAACTAGCTGCTTTTATTTTGTCACACTCACAACCCTAAGCTATTTTCTCTAATTGGCTCGCTATTAAATTGTAAATAATGATCTTGTTGTGAGTTATTTTCTTTGTAATAATGAATACAAATGAGCTAAAGTGAAGACGTTGTCAGCTATATCATATTGTCATTATTTGAACTGGCTAACCAGCTAACTTAATGTTAGCTAGCTAGCTAACAGGCTAGAAACTAACCAAAACATTGTTTAGAAAGTTGCTTTCAGTGGCCTGGTTTGCTAGATTGACATATACTAAATTCATTTTTAAACGGGTGGGTTTATTGGTGTTAAAATACACCAGTTATGCTATTTTGGACCACCAGGCTGCTGATGTCATGCAGCCTGTAGTTTTTGTGTTTATACTTTTTCATACCGACAATGACAAGTTTGATGTCGGACGACAATAGAATGTTCATAATGTCACTGCGACAACTGTCGATAGACGTAGTATACACAACAATCTTTGGTTGTTTAGTACATTGCCTCACATGTGAATCCTTAACGAGATGGGTTGGGCTAAGGCTTTCAAAAGCAGAATTACTTTCCCATTGTTCCTCAACTTTAGTGTATGATATACCATTTTCTAGCGCTGAGTCTCTACTTTTAGCCAATGTAAAAAACACCATTTCAAATGTTGCTATATAAGACCGAATCGAGCCGATCGGTCACATATCTGAGCCTCAATTTCACTTATATATATATACAAATATAAACAAATAAGGCTTGAACCTGCAGATCTAAGACGTTCAACAAGTGATGAAGAAAGCAATTTATAAAATACAGTGTTACAAGTACACAGCAAATGAAGAGGATAGGGACATTTGAATACAGTTGAAGTCGGAAGTTTACATACACCTTAGCCAAATACATTTAAACTCAGTTTTTCACAATTCCTGACATTTAATCCTAGTAAAAATGCCCTGTCTTAGGTCAGTTAGGATCACCACTTTATTTTAAGAATGTGAAATGTCACAATAATAGTAGAGAGAATTAGTTATTTCAGCTTTTATTTCTTTCATCACATTCCCAGTGGGTCAGAAGTTTACATACACTCAATTAGTAGCATTGCCTTTAAATTGTTTAACTTGGGTCAAACGTTTCGGGTAACCTTCCACAAGCTTCCCACAATAAGTTTGGTGAATGTTGGCCCATTCCTCCTGACAGAGCTGGTGTAACTGAGTCAGGTTTGTAGGCCTCCTTGCTCGCACACGCATTTTCAGTTCTGCCCACACATTTTCTATAGGATTGAGGTCAGGGCTTTGTGATGGCCACTTCAATACCTTGACTTTGTTGTCCTTAAGCCATTTTGCCACAACTTTGGAAGTATGCTTGGGGTCATTGTCCATTTGGAAGACCCATTTGCGACCAAGCTTTAACTTCCTGACTGATATCTTGAAATAACTCATCTGTCTGTAAACAATTGTTGGAAAAATTACTTGTGTCAAGCACAAAGTAGATGTCCTAACCGACTTGCCAAAACTATAGTTTGTTCACAAGAAATGTGTGGAGTGGTTGAAAAACAAGTTTTAATGACTCCAACCTAAGTGTATGTAAACTTCCGACTTCAACTGTAACTCTGAAATTCTGTTCTGTGTCCTGATTGACCATATTTGACTGACAAAACGCCACAAGGCCACCGCAGAGGGTTAATGGTTTAGCTGCAGATCCGAAGACTGCAGGTTCAATCCCACCTATTCTTTAAGCATGTCTTTTAAAACAAAAATTGAAATTGAGGCTCAGATATACTCTACTAAAAGAAAGGATTTCTTTATTTTGCAAATATTTATAAATCCAGGCAGAAATCCAGAATTTAGACTAACTGAAAAAAACTAAAAAAAACATTGTGTACATTTTTTTATTTTGAGATGATTGATCTGAAAAGCAAGAGTGATCCTAGATCAGCACTCAAAGTCTTGGATACCTTGTAAATATGGGTCCTGAAGTACGCAGCACATAAAGAGGATGGGTGAAGTGATGATGAATAACCCAGTTACCAGTATTTCCCTGGGTTAGTTAAGTCAAAGAAAAGGTAAAAAGCTAAAAAGGAAGCATGTAATTCCTGATTGAAGATAATGGTATGGCTATATAATGAAAAAATAAGATGTAATAGCAATTCCCTGGTGGCACAGAGGATAAAAAACCTGGTTTGGGGACCAAACATTGCAGGTTCAATCCCCACATGTGCAGACTGTCAGCATAAGAAGTGTAAAAATGGTGTTCGTATGATTAAATGTTGTTCAAATGTCGTGTGATTAAAATACCATGTGTCTTTCTATTGCTTACAATACAGTCCTCAAATGAAAGTTGCCATTAAATCTGGAGAGAAACAAAATGGGGATCTGTTCCAATCTGCTTTAATTTGCATGCTGAGAATGTTGTGGTAATATTAAGTCAAACTTAAATATAACATTTACTAAATGTTCTTGAAATGTTCTGTGGACCTCCAAGACAAGGAAGGCAAAATGTATACTGCATGAACATCAATGGAAATGTTAAACCTAAAACAAATATGCTATGAACGTCATAAAAAAAATACTTATTTTATTCTTACAACATTAAGGGAATGTCATGACAACTGAGCATATTTTGTGTTTTGAGAACCTATCTCTTGTAATGTACCCACACTATTGCCACAACCCAATTATATGTTCTGGAAATCTTTAAAGAACTCAGAAAGGCTGTTCTGTCAACATTCTTGCAACATCAAATAAATGTTGATAATAAACCCTGATATAAACATTATCTGAATGTCAGCACAACTGGATAGTTTTTGTGTTTTGGGAACATCTCTTGTCATGTCCCCACAATGTTACCACAACCTAGTTCTGGGAACCTTTAAAGAACAGACTAAAGGTGTTCTGGGTAGGCTTGGGCGGTATCCAGATTTTGATATTGTCATACCATCCTTCTCTCATACCGGGATCTATGGTATTACCGGCATAGCACACAAAGTGGCGCTAAAGACGCAATACAATCCCATTAGGCCTCTATTACCAGAATGCTAACAACATTAGCACAAACTAATAGCGAAATCAAATAGACGCTGTTAGCTAAATGCAAACGAGTGAAAACGAAGATAAACTAATTGCAAAGACTGGCAAATCCAGCTCATAAAGTTATACAAGCATAGCTAGTAGCTACCGAATGTCCTTTCCGGTGAGTTTGGACATTTACAAGCGAAAGTGAACGAGAGAAATTGTGCAAATGAACATAGTTGTGATGCATGCTTTTCTGAAGGAAGAGCAACATGTGTACAAAGAGCAGATGGGAGAAGAACTGAGGAGAAAATAAATGCTAGTAGGAAGCACAGGGGAAAAAATGCCAGCTGTACAGATAACTCATCCAGAGGTCTTTGACTTCTGGCAGAAAGCCATTATAAGATATCTGATAGCAAACATTTAGTAGTGAATTGCATACAAGTGTAACTTCATCACCTCATGTGCGCCGCACAACAAAGATTCACCGATAGATATAGAACCTTTTGGACTCACCAGCTCGCTTCCCCCCGTTGTGTTATTTACAAACAAACACGTGACTGGCTCAACTGTTCTGAAGAACTACGGTTAGCTTCATAATTTAAAATAATGTGACAGGTGAAATGAAGAACGCAATCTACTTTATCTCCTAAGGTATTGCACAAGTTGACTGCAGGTAATAACTTAAAAAGTAGCTACAAATTGTTAAATGTATAGAAAAACTTCAAAGAAATAGTTTTGACGGTATTGACGGTATTGAAAAACCATCCTGTGGCTTTTTCCAAATACCCCGGTATACGGTATACAGTGATCCCTCGCCACTTCGCGGTTCACTTATCGCGGATTCGCTATTTCGCGGATTTTCATAATGCATTTTTTTTTTTTTGGTGCATTGTGCTCTGCATTCTGATTCGCTAAAAACTCACTCCCGCTTCTTGTATCAAAACATGCTACGAATTGTGCTATCATTTTGTTGTCTCGTGCAGTTATGTGTACGTACATAAAACAGCTTGGCAAATTTACATTAAGTTGGCCAAATTATCTTGTAATTTCGAACATCTCCTAAACCCATAATGTCGACGAAACGGCCTGGACCGACAAAAGCACCTGCGGATGGGCCCAAACGGCGGAAGATGCTACCTATCTCAGATAAAGTTAAACTTCTGGACATGCTAAGGGAAGGTAAATGACAAAGCCACAAAGCGACGATGAAAGAGAAGAGGGAGAAGAGGACACGAGAGATGAGGAGGAAGGACTAACGCTTGGTCGCTTAGCAACCATGGTGCGAATGGCCACTGAACTTAAGCGAGTAGCTGAGGAATGGGACCCTTTGATGAGCCGTTCATTACAGTTCTCCAACGTAATCGATGGTGGCATGTCGGTGTACAAGGATCTTTTTGCAAAGAAGAAAAAAGAGCGACAACAGCTGCCTATCACTATGTTCTTCTCCCGAACAAACACACCTGCACCGCGGGCTTCAGAAGAAGAGAACACTGCAGAGCGCAGTCAGGATGCAGCGGCCCAGTCTGAAGAGCAGTGAAACGGCCTACACGTGAGTCACTGTATTTGTATACATGTAATAGTTGCTAATTGTAAAAAAAAAAAAGTTTTCTATTTCGCGGATTTCACTTATCGCGGGTCATTTTCGGAACGTAACCCCCGCGATAAACGAGGGATTACTGTATACGTTATACAGCCCAAGCCTAGTTCTGAGAACGTTATTGTAACATCAGATGAATGTTTTATGCACCCTAAACGAAACATTGTAGAATCATCCGCACAACTGGACAGTTTTTGTGTTTTGGGAACATATCTTTAGTGATGTCCCAACAATGCTCCCACCGGACTGTTCCGACAACCTAAGGAAAAAATCTGGGAACCATTAAAGAACAGACTAAATGTGTTCTGGGAATGTTCTCGTAACATCAGGTGAATGTTTTTGGGATGTGATCATCCTAATGTTAAATAAAACCCTAACTAGAACTTAATGGGAATCTTAGCTAATGTTCTTGGAATGTTCCCAGTTTGCTGGGGCGAGAGAGAGAGAGAGAGAGAGAGAGAGAGAGAGAGAGAGAGAGAGAGAGAGAGAGAGAGAGAGAGAGAGAGAGAGAGAGAGAGAGGACGAGTGTCATGGGAAGACTTGTTTTCATGAAAAAATGGCATTCAAACTGAGCTCCCTGTCTTTGTGATAATTCTGACGAGCATTTAGAGGGAGATCAAAATGGACGAAGCCAAGTTGCCAAGTTTAGCATGTTATGACTGTAGTCTTGTACCATTTTTCCAGACTGTAGGTCTACACCACTCTGATGCAGACAGTGCATATCAAAAACTATGACACCTTGCACAAGAACCACAGCTTGTATGATCAACCAACAAACACATTAGCGTGAACAGATTGATGATGACTATCATTTCCTCTCTCTCTCTCCTCTCTCTCTCTCTCCTTCCTCTCTCTCATCTGCTCTCTCATTTCACTCACACAGGACGTCTCCATCAATCTCTCTTTCTTTCTCTTGCCCTCCCTCCTTCCCCCTCTCTCTCTCGCTCTCTCTCTCTCTCTCTCTCTCTCTCTCTCTCTCTCATCAGACAGGGAGCTCTCTCCCCATCACAATCACAACAGTGGGTTTATTTTTAGGCCCAGCCAGTGTTATTCCAGGTAACATCATCAGAGGGTTGAAGTGTCAGGCAGCATAGATTCCTGTTGATTAGTGTAGCAGATAAGAGGTTGGTAATCTCCCTCCTAGTGAACACTAGCGCGCACACACACACACACACACACACACACGCTGTTCTGTTCCTGCTGCTGGTAGCTATAGGGACATTTTAATCATCTTCAGTCAACCATGACAGCCACACAGCTCTACAATCAGTCACAGCCACTGACCCAAAAGCAGTAAAGTAAGCCTGGTTAACATCTAACAGCCGATGTAAGGAGAAATGAGAGGAGACAAAATTAGCCAGTTTTAGAAATGTGTCTTGTGGAACAAACAGTCGTAGCAAACGAGTATCATGAAATACATGCACCCAATAGCTTACCAAAAACAGGGCATGCTCTGTGACAGTCAGCAGCGGAGGAGAGGAGAAAATGTGTGTATTCAAACGATTAGAACGGTGACCGTGTTCATTTGACTGACAAATAACCTTCAGCCCAAATTCCATGACCGTCATAGCCCTAGCACACGCACACAAACACACACACACCTACACACACTATCGACAACTCAAGAGAGAGGAGGAGAGAAGTAGCCCATGTCTCCAGATAATGACTGTCTCCTCACATCTCAGGTGAGGACAGAATGTGTCACATTAGGACGTGTCCTGACAGCAATGTCATGCTGGGAGTATTGGTTCCTACTCAAACACTGATGGAGAAAGAGGGACATTCACACACACACTTTCTCTGCTCTCGTTTTCTCAACATTATAGAAATGCTTTCTTATGCATTGTTATTGAAGTGTGGCTCTGAGAAAACCCCGCCTCCGACCCGCCCGTCACCCTCCAGCTGCCTCAGATAGGATGACTGGGGTTCTTCTGAGAAGGTCACGGAGGGGTCAGGAGGTGAATATTGCTCTTCTAAAGAGAGACTGTGGAGAAGGAATGATCGCTCCTACAGACAATGAGTCACGTGGCTGTGGCTTGCTCTATAAAGCAGGCAGACAGGCATCGAGGCATTCAGTTACTGTTCGATTGAACGTTAGAATAGCCAAAATGAGCGACCTAAGCGACTTTGAGCATGGTGTGCAGAACGGCATCTCGGAACGCACAACTTGTCGATCGTTGTCACGGATGGGCTATTGCAGCGGACGACCACACCGGGTTCCACTCCTATCAGCTAAAAACAAGAAGAAACGGCTCAAGTGGGCACACGATCACCAACACTGGACAATTGAGGACCCTGTGCATCATGCTGATGGCAGAGTCAGGATTTGGTGTAAGCAGCATGAGTCCATGGAACAATTCTGCCTGGTGTCAACGGTACAGGTTGATGGCGGTGGTGTACCGCCGTCCAATCTGTAGCAACTGCATGATGCCATCGCGTCAGCATGGACCAACATCGCTGTGGAACATTTCCGACTTGTGTAATCCATGGCCCGAAGAATTCAGGCTGTTCTGGAGGCAAAGGGGGGTCCGACCTGGTACTAGCTGTGTGTACCTAATAAACTGTCCGGTGAGTGTATGTAGTATACTGTTTGGTGAATGGGTGTACTGTATGGTGGGGGGGTTATGTAGTGTTCTAATCTAGCATAATGGATGTCATGGATGCCATACACTGACACATGTACAGTATGTTTTAGCCTATACAATGGTGTACACAGTGTAGTAAACAGCTGTGAACTAAAATGATCCTAATCTCAATACATTCCAACTATACTATCTAGATGTTATACTGGTACATCTGTCTGTGTGTGTCTGCAGGGTCAGCATTAGGGTCTGTGAATGGTGCGTAGTGTGCCTATCTGCTCCATACATCGTATATTCTTATCACACAATCTAGACCTCTTATAGCGGTAGTGCAGAAGCACAATGTTCTAATTTTCCATTTGCTACTCTGAGTGCAATAAGACTCCTCAGACAGTGTGAGAACAGCTCCATTTGAGTCTTAATGAAAGAGAGCGAGGCCTGGACAGACGGCACGCCTCTCACACCCTCTCACATACACACACCCGCGTGCCAAAATAAAAGAAAACACCAACATAAAGTGTCTTAATAGGGTGTTGGGTCACCACGAGCCACCAGAACAGCTTCAATGCACCTTGGGATACAAGTGTCTGGAACGTCCTGTGCTTCCAATTAATACAGAACACAAATATGTAAAGTGTTGGTCCCATGTTTCATGTTTCATGAGCTGAAATAAAAGATCCCGGAAATGTTCCATTGCACAAAAAGCTTATTTCTCTCAAATGTTGTGCGCAAATTTGTTAGTGAGCATTTCTCCTTTGCCAAGATAATCCATCCACCTAATAGGTATGGCATATCAAGAAGCTGATTAAACAGCATGATCATTACACAGGTGCACCTTGTGCTGGGGACAATAAAAGGCCACTCTAAAATGTGCAGTTTTGTCACACAATATGATGCCACAGATGTCTCACCAGAGCTGTTGCCAGAGAATTTAATGTTCATTTATCTACCACAACCCCGTCTACAATGTTGTTTTAGAGAATTTGGCAGTACGTCCAACTAGTCTCACAACCGCAGACCACATGTAACTACGCCAGCCCAGGACCTCCACATCCGGCTTCTTCACCTGCGGGATCGTCTGAGACCAGCCACCCAGACAGCTGATGAAACTGTGGGTTTACACAAACGAAGAATTTCTGCACAAACTGTCAGAAACCGTCTCAGGGAAGCTCATCTGCGTGCTCGTCGTCCTCACCAGGGTTTTGATCTGACTGCAGTTTGGCGTTGTAACTGACTTCAGTGGGCAAATGCTCACCTTCGATGGCCACTGGCACGCTGGAAAGTGTTCTCTTCACGGATGAATCCCGGTTTCAACTGTACCGGGCAGAGTGCACCATGGTGGCTGTGGGGTTATGGTATGGGCAGGTATAAGCTATGGACAATGAACACAATTGCATTTTATCGATGGAAATTTGAATGCACAATTTGAATGCACAGAGAAACCATGACGAGATCCTGAGGCCCATTGTGGTACCATTCATCCACCGCCATCACCTCATGTTTCAGCATGATAATGCACGGCCCCATGTCACAACGATCTGTACACAATTCCTGGAAGCTGAAAATGTCCCAGTTCTTCCATGGCCTGCATACTCACCAGACATGTCACTCATTGAGCACATTTGGGATGCTCTGGAACGACGTGTACGACAGCGTGTTCCAGTTCCTGACAATATTCAGAAACTTCACACAGCCATTGAAGAGGAGTGGGACAACATTCCACAGGCCACAATCAACAGCCTGACCAGCTCTATGTGAAGGAGATGTGTCACGCTGCATGAGGCAAATTATGGTCACACCAGATACTGACTGGTTTTCTTATCCACGCCCCTACCTTTTTTTAAAGGTACAGTATCTGTGACCAACAGATGCATATCTGTATTCCCTGTCATGTGAAATCCATAGATTAGGACCTAATGAATTTATTTCAATTGACTGATTTCCTTATATGAATAACCTACACCTCTGAGGCCTAAGCACAAAAACTCCAGAACAGTGCGCACTGAGCAGGTGCCTGCTCCACCACCAAAGGAAACGGTGAGACAGGAGAGAGGAAGGGACTGCACCGTTTAGATAGAACCAGCTGGCGACAATGCTATTGGCCGATTATCAACACAAAACGTCATCACCGAGAGAGCAGGCCCTACATCTCAAGCAAAAAACAACATCAGCAACGCACTCACCAGCTTTGGTTGTTTATGTTACATGAACATGCTACAGCATGTCAGGGACAGTCAGGGACTGTACTGTAACGGAGGTGTACAGGGAGCAAGGAGACACTGCCTGGGATCTGTCTCTGTTGATGAGCTGGAAGCGTTCATTTCAATCCTGTATTTCCGTGGAGCATTCGGTGGAAAGAGCGTGTATATGGAGAGCTTCTGGTCAGACATGTATAAGATATCTTTCTTTGGAGAAACCATGTTACGGGATCGCTTCAGAGAGATCATGTGTTACCTCCATTTAATTTAAAAAAACAGGACAAATTCGCTATGGTATCCAACATATAAATAATTGACTATTTTTGACTGCTGTCATAGCAACACTTATATTCATTATAATGCCATTATTATTGTTCTGCTAATTTTCATTATTTATCAAGCACACTTGGTGTTTTCATAATTTGACTGTGCGTCTTGGTGGTTGGGGTATATTTTTTTTAATTGTCATTATAAAAATAAGCCTTTACCGTGTTCCAACACATACGCTTTATTTTTCATAGTTGTAACAAAGCCACTCCAAAAATAAAATTGATTGAACAATGTTGTTGCTTTTAGTGTTTTTTTTTTTGTTTGTTTTTACATATAGCCTACATTAACATAAACTAATGAAAATGCTATTGTGTTATTTAAATACAATTTAAATCATATTTTAATGTTACGTTAGACCTTCATAAAAACAACCAAATGATTCTTTTTGCGATAGCATATATGAAATGTATGAATTACACTGTTAGAATGTTGCAGTCAAAATGACTGCTCTTTAGCTTGAACAGACGTCCCTAAAGGTTTTTAGTGTTAACAAAGTCATATAAAGACAACGAAGACGATGTGTGAGAATAGAGAGAGAAAACGAGAAGAGGGAGGGAGAGAGACAGAGATAGAGGAAGAGAAAGAGAGCTTGATAGAGAGATGTTCTCCAGTGTGTGTGTATGGGAGTAAAAAAAGAGAGATCAGATGAATCTCTGTCCCTGAAGGACTGGTGGAAGGCTGCCTCTTAACGAGGTCTGGGGCTCTCTGTCTAATCACACACACACGCACACACAAACACACACATCTCCCCCTCCACCCTGTACAGTCTAATTAGTAGATTCCATTAGTGTGCAAGGAGTCAGGTCTGGTAAGGAGTTACTATCATAAGGACCTGTTTGGTAACACTTTTTCTAACACTCCTTCCTGGTTCACAGCATTGGCTTCATTTTAGACACCTTGTTTCAGCTGGTATTTTGTGAATAGAATATTGGTAACGAGTACGCTATAACTATTAGGGTTGATTGCTTAGCGTTTACATAACGCCCTTTACGTAATCTCTCAATCCACCTTGGTTCTACCACTCCTAGTTACCACTGTCACGCACACGCACGCACACACACAGAGACACACATGCACACACACAGAGAGAGCGATGTTTAGAAGCTAGGTTATTTTCTCGGGCATGGGGGTGCATGGGGGTGTTTCCAGTGCTGGGAAATACATAGGGTAAATCAGTGTGTGGGTGAATGTTTGTGTGTGTGTGTGTGTGTGTGTGTGTCACTCAGCATGTGTGCGTGCGTCCCTCCCGGTATGAAAACACTGCTGTGTCCTGTATTTGTGAGCAATGTGTGTGTGTCTGGCTCTCTAATTGTGCTGCTGTGTGTGTGTGTGTGTGTGTGTGTGTGTGTGTGTGTGTGTGTGTGTGTTTGTGTGTGTGTATCATCCCCTCCATTAAGGGGGCCCCTGAGGGTCTCTAATAAGGCCTCAGGCGATCTTGTACCACTGGGCTTGTTACTGCTCTGCCTCGTCATTCTTCTAGTCTGATAAAAAAATCACTGTATTCTCCTTGTCAAATACTGTATGTCAAGATACGATTTACTATGCCCTCAATAAAATGTAAGTTCTTATGGCATGTTTGTAAACTTTGTGTATTCATCTTATAATTTGTTATGATATTGATGTCATGTTTCTATGCTTGAAGTAGGCCTAGTGCACGTAAATGACAAGACTGAAGTAGTAGCACGTACACTACCAGTCAAAAGTTTGGACACACCTACTCATTCAAGGGTTTTTCTTTATTTTTACTATTTTATACATTGTAGAATAATAGTGAAGACATCAAAACTATGAAATAACACATATGGAATCATGTAGTAACCCAAAAAGTGTTAAACAAATCAAAATATATTTTATATTTGAGATTCTTCAAATAGCCACCCTTTGCCTTGATAACAGCTTTGCACACTATTGGCATTCTCTCAACCAGCTCCATGAGATAGTCACCTGGAATGCATTTTAATTAACAGGTGTGCCTTCTTAAAAGTTAATTTGTGGAATTTCTTTCCTTCTTAATGCGTTTGAGCCAATTAGTTGTGTTGTGACAAGGTAGGGGGGTATACAGAAGATAGCCCTATTTGTTAAAAGACCAAGTCCATATTATGGCAAGAACAGCTCAAATAAGCAAAGAGAAACGACAGTCCATCATTTATTTAAGACATGAAGGTCAGTCAATACGGAAAATTTCAAGAACTTTGAAAGTTGAATGGTGTTTCCTCCGACACATTGGTGCGGCTGGCTTCCGGGTTAAGCTGGTGGGTGTTAAGGAGCGCGGTTAGGCGGGTCATGTTTTCGGAGGACGCATGATTCCACCTTCGCCTCTCCTGAGCCCGTTGGAGAGCTGCAGCGATGAGACAAGAACAAAATATTGGGGAGAAAAAGGGGGGTAATAAATCAAATAAAAGGCTTTGTCTAAATTAAATTATCTTTGTGACATTGCTTCACACAAGGATATACCATGACCTAAAGTAATAAAACAACAAACCTTTGAATATAGTTTTTATGATGTGCGCCCCATAAAAAGACATAACGTAGTCTACACACATTTCACACGTTTAGCTTGTTGTTATTGTCAGCCAATCAAAGTGGCACTACAGTCAGAGGCTCCATGTCTAGCAATGTGAAGTGGGAGATCTCTAATCAATGCAAAATCAATAGAATTAAAATTAGGGAATTAGGTTAACTAAATGAGCAACCGACAGGCAGGCTGTAATTTCATTTGAATGGAGTTGTTGTAGACAACTTTGTCTAACTAGCGAGAGTCAGTAAGTGACAGTTGGGTAAATTGAGACAAAGGGTTAGTTGAGCCTCCCCTTGTTTCTAGGAAACTGTACACAAAATTAATAATTTGACCAAATATTTAGTAAGAGGTCATACTTTCATGGCGTCTGTGAAGGAAGAAACCACATGGAAGAAGTCGTAAGCAAGTTAGGTCAAAGAAACAGATTTTCACAAAGTCAAATGAATTTATTGTGTTAGAGGTTTCATGATGCTTGTATCTAAACCAATGTAGATAGTTTTAAGATTACTTTGTACATCAGTTGGGATCTCTATAAGCTACAATATGAGGTCCTAAACCTAGCATGAAAGTGCATCCTTGTAGCTGTGTGGGCTAATATAGCCTAAATGTTTGCATTGGGGTAAGTTGAGCAATGGCAATGGGGTAACTTCAGACAATGGCCACCATACCCAATACAAATTATGATGACATTTTGTCTGTTTTATGCATAGTATTTCTGCAATATGTCATGCATATGAATGAACTCAAGATAGTGCATTTTTATTGTTACAGAGCGGACATCGTCATGCCCAGTGTATACAAACGTAAAACAAGCAGGGGCCTAGCCCTGAAGTGAGAGAAGGGAATGAGTCCATTTAAGCAGCAGCAAGGGATGAAAAAATAGACTGAATGACACTGAAGAGGTACAGTGACTAAAAAAAGAAAACGGACATGTACCTGTGCGAAAGAGAGGCTATGATAGAGTAGCAAGAATCTCACGGACCAGTTTCATGGGATAGTAGCCTCAAATGCAGAGAACTAAGAATTGGCACATCGAAAAACATCCCTGTCCCAGAAAACTGGTCAAGAAATGGAAGGGTAAGTGATATTGAACAGAGAGATCTATCTCTGAATGTAGGCATACATTTAAGATACAATACACAACAACCCCATTCCATGAATTAAACTTTGACCTACCATCACCCACTGTCACAGGACACCACCACCCACTAACCCTAAGGCGGCTCAACTTACCCTGTCCCTTCGCTCAACTTACCCCATGAGTTGTGCCAAGAGACCACTTTTTTTGGACAAGCTATGCTTTCAAAACTGTTATGTTTACATCAATTCTGATTAATCCTGAAATACATGTACATATCTTTGTTAGAAAGAATACTATATTTCCCTTAACGTAGTGATGCTGAATGTAAAAAATGGCTAAACTTACCCCACTCTGTCCTATGGCTAATTTCGTTCTCTCCCCCTCCTGTGTCACAGAAACCGCACCCGCAACACTCCCACTCCACGTCCTGCATCAGCAACAAGCAGAGTGAAGGTCTCTCCCGAGTCGCGCAGGCTGCGCAGCAAGAAAGTACCAAAGTTTAAACAACGTTTAAAAAAAGAGATGTATTTAGACTATCTGGATATCCGAAAAAAATGAATGATTTATTCGAATAGTGCAATTATTTCAAATGCCCATCCCTAGTGTCCATGTGTCTTCTGAAGCAGCCAACCATAGCTCCCCCCCCCCCCCCCCCCCCCCACCTCTCCCCCTATCTCTCTCTCCTTAGACTGAGAGAAGCCCTGGTGAAAGACGGAGAAGGAAGGGGCAGAATTCCTCCAGTTTATCTAGTCATCTGATCTAGTCATGTGTTTGAGCAGCATTCAGACTAAGAGGGAAATCTTGTTTTAAAGTAACTGTCCAGTGAAAATCTCCCTTTTAAAAGTTAATATTCTGTTAACTCATACCCAAATAATGTTGTTGACTCATCCTATACTCGTATTTGTGAATAAAACATAAATGAGAGAGAAAACACTAAAAAAAAACTCACCTCAAACTTGTATCTCAAACTGTTTAAAAAATGTTTTTGGCTGAGACATCTCTTTGGCTCATTGACTGAGCTGGCCAATCAGCTGTTTATTTGTTATGAATATTTTTATTGACTGGTATACGCCCACAATATTCTGTTGTTGGGATACACCCACACCATTCAAACAAAGAAAAGCTGCTTTTTAACATACTTAATTACCTTTTTTTGGGGGAAAGAAACCTATTTCATAAAATCTGGAAACACTAGACAGCTACTTTAACCCTGTTCTCCTCTCCTCTATTGTTCTCCCTCTCCTCTTCTCTACTCCTCTCCATTCCTATCTTCTTCCCAGACTTTCCTCTTCCACAATTCTTATTTTCTTTTAGAGGGTGGCTCACTCTTTCCCTTTTTTTTCTCTCTTCCTCTCTCTCTTCCCACCTTCCAACAATCTTTCGGAGATATCTATATTAGCAGCAATCTCAGTGTTTAGGCTCTTAAGTATGGGGCATTACCCGGGGAGAACGATTGCCCCCTCTCATTGAAGCCACGGCAGTTCAAGGCCGACAGCGGTACTGCAGGCATTGTTAGCAGAAAACAGGGTCCCTCATTATAGTGAATGAAAAAATGTCAATCTTCATGGTCAATCTAAATGTAAGACAATCATGCTAACAATTATTGCTTCTAATACACCAGATGTAAGTCCTTGAACCGATTATTTAAAAATAGCATACAGAATAAGTTATGAGGATAATTTAGTTACAAATGGTAGCCTTCAACTTGACTAGATTGACGTATACTAAATTCATTTTTTAAACAGATGGGTTTATTGGTGTTAAAATACACCAGTTAAGCTATTTTGGACCACCAGGCTGCTGATGTCATGCATGTGAATCCTTAAAGAGATGGGTGGGGCTAAGGCTTAAGAGGGTGTGAACGAGCCTGAATGGGTGTAGACAAAGAAGAGCTCTCCAGTAGGTGTACCAAAACATTCAAGGTCCATTTACTCAAAAGTGGGGTTACAAGTTTATCAACTTTCAAAGCAGAATTACTTTCCCATTGTTCCTGAACTGTAGTGTATGATATACCATTTTCTAACTCTGAGTCTCTACTTTTGCTACATAAGACCGGTCACATATACAGTCATTGGGCATTACCTTGGAATCACAAGGAGCTGTGTGTCTGTGTGTGTGTGTGTGTGTGTGTGTGTGTGTGTGTGTGTGTGTGTGTGTGTGTGTGTGTATAATGTTATGTTATGTTATAGTAAGCTGTACTTCAGTAAACTGTGTGATGTGTTACAGTGTTTTGTAACATTATTCTTAGTGTGTCAGTGTCATAACATCGAGAGTAATAATAGCTATCCTGGAGAGGAGAGGAGAGGAGAGGAGAAGACACTTTCTGCATTCTGGAGCGAAGGTCGTCAGTTTAATTGGAAGTGCAAATTGCGTTCACATGTACAGATCCCCACAGTGGATTGAGGCACGGATGGAGAGCCAATGTGAGCGGCGAGATGTGTGTGTGTCCTCCAACCTGAGGTAATTTCACAGCTAAGGGGATGTTACCTGATGTTGAGGCAACAAGATAATTTGGTCAAATACTTGATTTAAAGGCGCGATATTGACTTGTGGATATGTGCGAACACCAGACATCTGTTGGCGGGACAGAGAGAAGTCTTTCCCTCCATCACCATCTTTCTTTCTCTTTCCATTCTCCCTCTGGACGGACACACACACACACACACACACACACACACACGTGCACTTAGTTATGTCACAATAGGCAGTATGATTCCACTGCTGCTGAGTGACAGGGTGTGTTCTGGTCGTAACCCCACAGTAGCCCATTTCATTCACATACGCACACAGTGCCCAACTGGACTGGACTGGCCTGGCCTGAGACTGAACCAGGCTCTTGAAGTAAATCTACTGCTCGTAAAATCTCTCTCTCACACACACACACAAACACACGCACACACACAGACTTCATGCACGGACATGTGCACTGCACACACGCTCCATAATTATGTCACACAGCCTTTCAGGATCAATCAAGTGTACGACTGTATCAAAGAAACACACACAGGCAACAACTCAGGCAGTTACACAGGCTGCTTATCAATGAGTGATGATGGAGAAAGTTCCAAGTGCATTACACATCATTCATATGTGGGAAACTCTATAGGAAATTAGACCTACACGTCCGTCATTCAACCCAACCAGCGACATCACATCATTCAATGCAGCAGTAAATTCTCAGAGACTTCCAGCTCTCTCCATGTCACATAGGCTGAGGCCGGAATTCAAACAAACTCAGATAAATGACCCATCTATATTATAATAACGTAAACCTTTCAGCTGCGGGAGGATCTCCTCCTACAATTTTGCACCAATTTTCTTCATTTTAGGCTCAAAAGAGTCGTCGTCCTACATCCGGCTGTCCACTTTATATTCCATAAATGGACTACATTACCCATAATGCTCATTGACTAGATATTCCCAAATTACCATGGCAATTATGCATCACAATAGTTGGCTAATATTATTCTATGCAAGATGCAGCAATCCACGGTAGGCCTATAGAAGATACAGTATCAGCTGCGCTTATAGTCTATGGCGGGCCCGTGCTTCAAATTTTCGATGGCATATCTCATGACCCATTGCCCTGTTTTCCTCAACTCAAACTAACCCTTTCAAATAATGCTGTCAAATAAAGCAATGTACATAAGGAGTTAAATAAGCACTAGGCCTAAAACATAGGCAACAAACGTGAGCTGGTAGATTAGTCAGCCTGCACTGGAGAGGTGGCTGTTTGGCGTGCGCAACGGATCTGCAGGACCAGCCCTAGCCTACAGAATACCACAACCATATGACATTTATTTCCCAACTCTCTATATTGACCGTTTTAACACCGAAGTATCATTGAGACATAGCATAGGTTATGGAGCGCGGAATACGCACAACTGCCATTCTAGGTGATTGCATAGGCCTTTATAGAGGCGACGTCCAATGCTGCAAAGTATTTTAAGACAATACATTTACTGTTAGATGAATCAATTGCACGACTAACTATCAGGAAATTAGATTTAGCGATATAGCTAATGGGTTTTGAGTTTCCACTTCCTCAGGTGGTGAATTAGCCCCAAGCCTATAGATATTTGTACACAAAAAAGATGTAAGCAAATTCATCTCTGTTGAGCAAAATCAAAATCAAATTCTGGAGCCCTATTTTGACTGTAAAATTATAGCAACAATGCGTAATTGTCAACCCAAAATTCATGCCAATCACTGGTATAGGTATTGCACATCAAAATATCTTCATCATCAGTTCTGCTTGGACATGTTAGATTAAAGTTGCACTATGTAGAAATCACTCTGTCATTTCCTGGTTGATAAAACTCTAATAGTTTGCCTAATTTCAGTTTATGTGACAAAATAAGATAGTATAGTGTAGAGAATCATTTTACCATCTAAACCGCTGTGAAATATATTTCCCATTACCAAAAATATTGTTGCTTTAGCTGTTTGAAGCTGGTGTACAAGACGCAAAAACAAAATGTAAGAACGGAAAGCATAGAAATAGCGCACATAGAACATTTCTATGTGAATTTGGTTGGGTCGGCCAAAAAGTTGCACACTGCCACTTTCAACATATCTAAAACATATTTCTTGAATCATTGCATCTCAATAGCACTGTGAATGACTTTATAATATTATTCCACATTTTTTATATTGTGTGAAGCCGTGACAAAAATGTTGTCGGACCAAATCGCGGGCTGTTGCCACCCACTGAAAATGTTCAAAGTTAGTCTGGAGCCCTCCTATACTGTTTTTTAAATGGATAACATGGGTTCATGGTAGAACGATTACAACATTTAAGAGCAAGCAAGTGCCATGAAAAAGGCCTATGGGAGTTTTTTTAATGCTTCGTAGCTAACAATATTGGTATATCCAGAGACCACAAATATACATATTTTTGATTTGCAGGAGGGGGGAATTGCATCGATTAATTTCCAATGATTTATACCGCCCGTAAGGGCGAGGTGCCACTATTAGACTTTTTAAGGCAATTTCTCAAATGTTCACAGAGATTTCATTCACTGTAAACGCTACGGATGTTGGCTCAAGCATAAATCACCTTCACAAGTCAATCAATCACAGTGCACTCGTCATTTAGGCGATTTGATTTGATTTGTTTGAAATTTGGCCTGAATCTCTGGTAAATGTAGAAGACTGTACCGAGCTGAGGTAGTGAATGAATATCAACTCACAGTTAAAAATAGGAACAAAACCTGATATCAATTCCCTATTAAAAAAACGTAACATTTCCCTTTTAAAAAGTAGGAAGCTGGAGATAGTATGTTCACAAATTCATCTGGTCTACAACGG
Organism: Coregonus lavaretus; assembly: GCF_964263955.1. Taxonomy (NCBI): domain Eukaryota; kingdom Metazoa; phylum Chordata; class Actinopteri; order Salmoniformes; family Salmonidae; genus Coregonus; species Coregonus lavaretus. The sequence goes on from NC_140020.1 coordinate 31,515,162, forward strand.
CTACTGTATAGTGTTATTTACTAGGGGTGTGCCGACATGGCCACACTCATATTGGTAATCGTCTCCATAAGTTGAAAGTTGATAGTCGGATCGGATGATACTCGTGATCTAAAAAAATCGAAGTGTTTTAATATGCCAAATAAATGTTGGCAAAATACCTCACATTCTCACTGCAAAAAAGGCTACAGATTAGGAGTAGCCCACGTAGGGGTGTGTGTGTGTCTGTGTCCTCAACTTGTCGCGGGCAGCCAAGTTTGATGTCACTCAGTCAGAATGCGCATCAGCGTTTCATATCTTTTCCTTACCCTTGGATATTATGCACATTGATAGCTTGATAGCAAACGTCCTCGCCATGTGATTTATCATAGCGGCAAGCTGCAGCAATCTAAATGATGAGACCGAAAACATGCGAGGAAAAGTGATCGGGTGAAATTATGAAGCGAGTGGTCAGAGAAATACAGCTTCACTCTATCCAATCAGAGCAGCAAGATCAACATACAGCCCGCCCTTCTCTTTACAGACAGGAAAACTAGCCAGTTGAGTTAGTTAGACCATGTAGAACCTCGCACATGACTGACTAAAAGACAGTACATTATGGTTTAGTAACTCTGTGACTGACTGACATGAGAAAAATGCATGCTGACACCCGAAAATAACTTTTTTTCCGATCACGGATAATTACAAAAAATACATGGATCATAATCGCATCCAGAAAATTGCCAATTTCCGTTACCATCCTCATTTTGTCTGACTACTCGGCACACCCCTTTTGTTTACTCATGTTCTGTTTCCACTCCTCCCATATTCAACAGTACAGAGAAGAGAAGATCACCTGCTCCTACATATAGGCTATAGATAACATAGGACATGTATCTCTGTCATTAAGGGCAGGCTGTGGTTCACAAACATTTCTATCAACCAAAGAAATAGGCTTTCCCTTGCACAGAAAGGCGTCATCTAACATGATGTGTGTTTCATATGCAAGGGCAGAGGGAATTCTAGAAAGACAACCACAATGACTAACATTTACATTTTACATTTTAGTCATTTAGCAGACGCTCTTATCCAGAGCGACTTACAGGAGCAATTAGGGTTAAGTGCCTTGCTCAAGGGCACATTAACGTCATTTAGCAGACTAAGAGTACAAACCACAACCATCGGTTTCACCGATAACACCAATAGGTATTAGGTCTAATATAAGTCTTCAACTTACCAGTTCAGCATGAAGTGACTTCAGCGGGTGAAACTCATATCTTGGCCTGTGCGGTCAGAGAAGGGAACATTTAATAAGACGTCAGGGGCTAAAAGCTCTGGACATTAGGATCCTTCCCTAAATCCAGTAAATCCTTAAAACTATGGACATGAACCTCACAGATGGGACTGGAGACACACACACACACACACACACACACACACACACACACCACCATGGAGGCTTGGGAAGAGAGGACTGGCATGCCTAATGTCTCGCTATAACAATAAAGCTGAATGCTGTGACTCATAATGTGTTCAAACAAACAAACAATGGAGCTGTGTGTGTGTGTGTGTGTGTGTGTGTGTGTGTGTGTGTGTGTGTGTGTGTGTGTGTGTGTGTGTGTGTGAGTGTGTGCTACCCTGTCTTTCCCAGACCTTATACAGTTTGTAAATTATTTTGATAGATGGATCACTGCAACATGGCTGAGGAGGAAAACATGACACCCCAGTCAAAACAAAGGATGTAAATGGCAATATGGAGTCAGATGGCCGATCAGATGTCTGCCCTGGAGCAGACAGCACTGAGAAAAAGCACGCTAAGGTTTTAGCATGCCTCTCCTCAGATGGAGGTGAGAGGATGCTGGGTGATGTGGTTAGGAAACCGTGGCACCGGTGAGGCCTGTGTGTGTGTGGGACCAGAAGTCCCCACAAGAATAGTAAACCAAGAAAAATGTGTCCAACTGGGGACATTTTATTGGTCCCCACAAGGTCAAATGCTATTTCTAGGGGGTTTACGGTTAAGGTTAGAATTAGTGTTAGGATTAGAATTAGGTTCAGGGTTAGGAGATTTGATTAGTTTTAGGGTTAGGGTTAGGAGCTAGGGTTAGGGTTATGGTTATGGTTAAGGTTAGGGTAAGGGTTAGGGAAAATAGGATTTTGAATGGGACTGAAGTGTATGTCTCCACAAGGTTAGCTGCGCAAGACTGTGTGTGTGTGAGTGTGTGTGTGTGCACGTGTGTGAGTCCTCTACCACTAAGAGCCACACAGAAGGAGTCGTATCCTTTTATTTTTGCAGGCGGTAGGGTAAACGTTGTGATTCATAGCAATCCTATCTGTTTGCTTTGCCTGTCTGGCTAAATGTCATTTGGGGGATTCTGATCAGCAATGGGACTGCTTTTACGTCCATGCCAATCTTAATTTCCAGTTTTACAGCACACCTGAACATGACACTTGTGTCTTTAACTCTAGAATAAAGCTATTTTGGGCCTTTTTTCACATCACTTGCCTTCGTCCAGTGTTTTTCAATATTTTCTGAGCCAGGGACCAGCAGCAAGCTCCTGTCAGCCAGCTACTGTCAGACAACTACCATTTCCACCTTGAAGATAAAGATTATATCTGCCTAATCCGGTCTCCCTTCCCAGGGACAGAGGTTGAGAGACACACACACACACAGCAACCTGATTCACAATGCGGCATCAGCCATTCCATTAATACAGCACAGTCAACATTCATCACAGAATCACTGCATTGTGTAATAACAGCTTTATATCAACTTTTAGGTGATAGGGCCTACAACCTGTCAAATATGCAGCAGCCAGGTTTTACACAACCACCATACTCTGAGTATTGGCCAACGAACAAACATCCTGAATCTGTATTTAGCCTAAGCTTTCCCCCTCAAACAATTGCCATACCTTCTGGTCCGTATAAAACACCCACACACTAAGCTTCTTAACCCATCTCTCATCATCAGAATCAGCGTTAGGCTACATTGTGGCTTCTAAGCCATGCAGGTAAGGTAATTGTTTTTGTGCAAGGGAGAGATGAAAGGTAGGGCAATGTTTGTCTCTCTAATCACCATCAAAGTGCTTTTGGCACTGTGTAAATACTGACCTGCATAGGGTTCTCACACACAGCAGACATACAGTGACAGAAGCTGCGGAACTCGACAGACACAGGTACACAGACAGACACTCTTCAATAGGGATTAGTTAGAGATCTAAAGACATAGTATTAAGTAGCTATTATTTTTTACCGTTGTTTTACAGTACTGTTATTATTGTGGTAAATAAGTGTTTTCTTTAGTCATTATTGACCCCTCAGATCCTGTCTGTCTATGTGTAATGAAAAGCATGCGACACGGAATGTTTTCTTTCTTCATCTGACAGTTTTTTACTTGTTTAATGCATTCTAGTGACCAACAGCAACATATTTTCCATGCAAGGTCAATTCGACGATCTAGGGTTAATATCTTGGTCGAAGCTAAGAAAGCAGCAACTTTATTGCATTTCGACCGAGTCGTGGCAAAAGTGTCTCCATTCGCCCCCATCAGCTAAATGCCACTTCAAACGCAGAGATTGTGAAAACGTGGCTCAAACAAGTCTGGTTCCCTGTCTAATGACCGCACGCACAAACAGGCCATTGGCCCCGCGCATGCACGCGAACAGGTGGCAGTTCCGCGCGCAGGTGTGTGTCTGCAACTCCCTTGAGACCAAAAAAGGTATCCTGTCTACACGTTTTCTACCTAGCGTCAACATACAGCAAATGTGCAACATATGGGAAAATGACATGGGAAAATCTAATGCATTTCGCTGTCTGCTAATTCTGACAGAAATCAGCCATGATAGCTCAAGAGACGTAATTGGCTGACGGTTATTTCTAGATTCTCTTCCCGTCTTGCATGTTGTGATGGACGAAGCGGAACATGCATGGCAAATGAGTTTACACTGCACATACAGCCCCAAACATGAGAAAAATAGCTTACGTTAGAAAGCTAACGTTAGCTGTCTAACATATGCAGACATCGTTAGCATGAGTTGTGATCTAGCCATTTCTACAACATGTCAAAATAGAGCAAGCTATTGTTCAATAAATCGTATGTTTGTTTATAGCTAGCTAGTAACTGACATATTTTTAAACCCAGATAATGTAGAGGGGCTTCGCTACGTAAAATCTAACAGTAGCTATAGCAAGTGCACCTCAGCCTCATGCAAGCAGCGCGCCAGTCTACTTTTATGGGCAAGCAAGCTTGATATCCCTGGTACTGTCTGTCCCGTTAGCTAACGTTAGCAGCTAGCTAGCCGCTACCTTAGCGAAGGAAACATCGATTTGTCAAGTTTTTGACGCTGAAAAACAGCTGCATGGCAAGACAGCTAACATTACACACCATCTCTGATACCGTTCCATTTTATAAAAACGAACGCGCTGGATGGATATGACAGCCATGCACGTGTTGTACGCGCTTCTACACGAGCTATAATTATTTTGCATCAAACCACGAACGAGACCGTCCCTTTCGAAAGTAACCCACATGATTTGCCTCTGTTTCTGCAATCTAGCAGCAGCTTTCCTATCTGATAATGCGAAAATTCGCTTGCAGACTGACCTCTGCTAGAGATGGGAGTTGAAGAGTCTCACGGCTTTTCAACCACCAATGTGAACAATATAATGTTTTCTCTCTCCGAACCTAGACACACCAACATAAACGAATCATACAGCTGTGGAACTCAGCAACACATCTCTACTGTCCCACTTGCAGTCAATTTGAGGCAAAAAGACAGAAACATGTATATACCCTTACGTGAATTGGTGGTCGACGAGAACGGATTAAATCCGATGTGTAAAATGATGCTTGCAGTGGCTGGGCCGGGATTTTCTCTCTTGCTTCCAGCTGCTGTATCTCCCGCCCTCTCTCTGTCCCTCTCACACACTCTCTCTCTCTCTCTCTTCCCTTGTCTCTCTTTATCCCTCCCTTCCAATAAACCCGCTCCTCCTGTACCACTCGCCCTCCAGTGGAGATTGGCCAGATGCGGTTCGAGGAACCCCACTCGGGATGTGTGCGTGCGTGTGCGTGTGCGTGCGTCTAGTGTACGTGCGTGCATGTGTGTGTGAGCTCAAGATGAATGGCACGTTGTCATGGACAGTGAGGTATCGACTTCCCCTCCCTACAATGCAAACAGCAATGGTCTAGGGCTGCCAATCAACACACATGAGGACTTTTCTTACAATATAGCATAGCTGCCTAGGCTATGGAGTAAGGGAATATTATGTTATATTATGTAACTAGAATTAGGCACGTGTGTGTGTGTGTGTGTGTATGTGTGTGTGCGTGCGTGCTCAACCCACTAACAGTAGGCTATAAACATCCACAAATACAAATGCAATGGTTTATTTGAGACAGCAGTACATGTTGATGTTTGAGTAAGTAGAGCCCTCTCTAAATGGTCCTCTTCCTGAGACCATAGATAGCAGTGAGAGAAATGGAAATATATTTTGTCTTTGTCAGTCAAATGATATAAATAGGCAAGACAGGGGAGAACCCTGAGGCTGCGTGGTGCTGGGCCACAAAAATAATCAATGAGCAAAAATTTGACAAAAGTAAAGCTCCGCAACGCGGATTGCCTGGATACAGCCCTTAGCCGTGGTACAGTGCATTCGGAAAGTATTCAGACCCCTTGACTTTTTCCCCATTTTGTTACCTTACAGCCTTATTCTAAAATTGATAAAATTGATTTTTTTCCCTCATCAATCTACACATAATACCCCATAATGGCAAAGCAAAAACAGGTTTTTAGAAATGTTTGCAAATGTGTTAAAAAATAAAAAACGGAAATATTACATTTACAGAAGTATTCAGACCCTTTGCTCAGTACTTTGTGGAAGCACCTTTGGCAGCGATTACAGACTCGATTCTTCTTGGGTATGACGCTACAAGCTTGGCACACCTGTATTTGGGGAGTTTCTCTGATTCTTCTCTGCAGATCCTCTCAAGCTCTGTCAGGTTGGATAGAGAGCGTCGCTGCACAGCTATTTTCAGGTCTCTCCAGAGATGTTAGATCAGGTTAAAGTCCGGGCTCTGGCTGGGCCACTCTAGGACATTCAAAGACTTGTTCCGAAGCCACTCCTGCGTTGTCTTGACTGTTTGCTTAGGGTCGTTGTCCTGTTGGAAGGTGAACCTTCGCCCCAGTCTGAAATCTTGAGCGCTCTGGAGCAGGTTTTCATCAAGGATCTCTCTGTACTTTGCTCTGTTCATCTTTCCCTCGATCCTGACTAGTCTCCCAGTCCCCACAGCATGATACTGCCTCCACAATGCTTCACCGTAGGGATGGTGCCAGGTTTCCTCCAGACGTGACGCTTGGCATTCATAAATGATTTGTTACCCTTCCCCAGATCTGTGCCTCTTTCCGAATGCACTGGCCATATACCACAAATCAACAAGGTGCCTTATTTTATTATAAACTGGTTACCAACATAATTAGAACAGTACACAAGTAGTTTTGCGTCATATCTGTGGTATATCTAAGCAATAAGACCCGAGGGGGTGTAGTATATGGCCAATATACCACGGCTAAGTCTGTTCTTAAACACAACGCAACGCGGATTGCCTGGATACAGCCCTTAGCCGTGGTATATTGGCCATATACCACAAACCCCAGAGGTGCGTTATTGTTATTATAAACTGGTTACCAGCGTAATTAGAATCTCTAAAAGTAGTCATCTGAATTGTGTCCCATTACCTTAACCTTACCAGGGGTGAGCTGGATTCCACACACTCAGGATGACTGAGCTGCCCTGTGCCAGTAGGACTGATTCACTAGACAGAGGCAACAGTGGGGCCCTAGCAGGGTTACTACTGTACACTTCGATAAAATCAAAACTCGATGGAATGTCTTGGAGTGGTATAACACAAAGATAAGAGTGGTCTTCAAATGGCTGACAAATTGTCTAAGTGGCAGGAAACGACTGCCCAGTCACGTGACTGATTCCAGTGATAATGGTCCTTCAGTGTGATGTTCTGATAACACGTGCACACTAGTGGTTCCGCAGATCTCACTGGCCATAGCAGGAAGTGCTGCATGTCATTATATACAACAATCTATCATAACCCTATACAATCATACACAGACACACAGTTCTCTCCATTCTACTGTCCTGGTGTATTTCAGACACCTCCTCTTGTCCCCGCAGCAGATGGACAGCCGGCAGTCGGTGTTCCTGGGAGTTTGGACTAAATGTGTGTGTGTGTGTTGTGTGTGTGTGTGTGTGGGGGGGTTTGTTTGGACTGGAGGGAGCGGAAAGGCATCAGTGTTTACATAACCTCTGGAATCATATTAAAAACCATGGCCAGACCCTTCCGCCTCTAGCCAAGCTAAGCCTAGCACAGCACAGGGTTAATTAGCTGTCTTCGTGGTCCCTGGAATGTTCCAAGGTTTCTGGGTGTGTGTGTACACCTGTGGAAGATAACCTGCATGGTCTACCTCTGAATTTGAATCACAATACATGGATGTAGTCATAGTCGTGGGAAGTAGGGTTGCTGGGGGTGCAGCCCCTGATAAATCAAATCGAAATATAATTCCTTTTTATCTCACAGAATTAGGGAACTAGGCCTTTATTACTCCTGTATGAGCAGACATTTTAAATACAACAATATACAAACAATACAACAACAAAAATACTACAAACAATACAACTAAAGAATAATGTGTGTTAGAGTGTGTCTGTGTTAGTGATGCCTGGGTTGACTCATAACCCTCAGTCCCCGCGGGCGGGTTTAGGGTCATGAATATTTTGTGGATGGGCGGGTTGAATAAAGAGAAAACAGTACATAAAAAAATCCATAAATGTATAATTCTTGTGCAATTGATGTCTATATGTAGTTTTTTATTTGTATTATTTTTTGTCTGTCTGGCATTAGTGCATAAGCCTGCTTTTGGGCCTAAACTGTACGCGTGCCAAATTGCCTACACGCCAATCGCCAAATGCTTTTGGGAACGGGCAGAAAGAATAAGGATAATGTCGGAGTTTAATTCAATAAGAGAAAATATGTGAAATGGTTGAGTTGAAAATAAAGAGAAGGGTGAGCCAGAACATTTTTGTTTGGGAAAGATTTGGTGAAGTGGTAAAAGAGGATGATAGCAGTGTCGGTTATCTAACTGTAGGTCTATAACCTCTCACACAGCCTTGATATGAACTCCTACAGAATTAAGCATTTCTTGCAGTAAAATGATACACCAAATGTACATTTTCCCTTGGGAACAGGAATGGACAAATATGATTTATTTCTTTCAGCATCTTCTGAGAATGTTGAATGCGCAGTAATGGGACCGTCTGTAGATGTGCTGTCGTTATCAGCAACATAAAAGCTGATTGTATTTCAACCACATAAAATATAATTTTCACAGCTTTCTATTTCCTTACAACTGGTCAAACTGATGTCATTTGGACATTTTGCACAGAAAATCTTTCCAGTTTTTTTGTTGTATTTTCTCCACGGTCCTTAAACGTCTTTACTTCTCAAAAAGAAGCAGAGATGACAGAGAAAACTAGATTGAAGCATTCATTTCATTCTATGGATTTATGACATTATTCTTCTAGGGCAACATATAATGACAGAAGAGAAGCTGCATGTATCTACGCTGAACAAATATATAAACGGAACATGTAAAGTGTTGGTCCCATGTTTCATGAGCTGAAATAAAAGATCATTGACATTTTCCATACGCACAAAAAGCTTATTTCTCTAAAATGTTGTGCACAAATTTGTTTACATCCCTGTTAGTGAGCATTTCTCCTTTGCCAAGATAATCCATCCACCTGACAGGTGTGGTATATCAAGAAGCTGATTAAACAGCATGCTCATTACATAGGTGCACCTTGTGCTGGGGACAATAAAAGGCCACTCTAAAATGTGCAGTTTTGTCACACTACACAATGCCACAGATGTCTCAAGTTTTGAGGGAGCGTGCAATTGGCATGAATGTTAAGCCATCTCCAACGTCGTTTTAGATAATTTGGAAGTATGTCCTACCGGCCTCACAACCACAGACCACGTGTAGCCACGCCAGCCCAGGACCTCTACATCTGGCTTCTTCACCACCGGGATCGTCTGAGACCAGCCACCTGGACAGCTGATGAAACTGTGGGTTTGCACAACCAAAGGATTTCTGCACAAACTGTAAGAAGTCGTCTCATGGAAGCTCATCATCCTCACCAGGGTCTTCATCTGACTGCAGTTCGACGCTGTAACCAACTTCAATGGGCAAATGCTCACCTTCGATAGCCACTGGCATGCTGGAGAAGTGTGCTCTTCACGGATTGATCCCGGTTTCATCTGTACTGCACAGCGTATATGGCGTCGTGTGGGCGACCGGTTTGCTGACGTCAACGTTGTGAACCGAGTGTCCAGTTGTGGCGGTGGGGTTATGGTAGGGGCAGGCATAAACTACGGACAACAAACACAATAGCATTTTATCGTTGGCAATTTGAATGCACAGAGATACCGTGTCAAGATCCTGAGGCCCATTGTTGTGCCATTCATCCGCCGCCATCACCTCATGTTTCAGCATGATAATGCACGGCCCCATGTCGCAAGGATCTGTACACAATTCCTGGAAGCTGAAAATGTCCCAGTTCTTCCATGTCCTGCATACTCACCAGATTCCACATGTTTGGGATGCTCTGGAACGACGTGTACGACAGCGTGTTCCAGTTCCTGACAATATTCAGAAACTTCACACAGCCATTGAAGAGGAGTGGGACAACATTCCACAGGCCACAATTAACAGCCTGATCAACTCTATGCGAAGGAGATGTGTCGAGCTGCATGAAGAAAATGGTGGTCACACCAGATACTGACTGGTTTTCTGATCCACACCCCTACCTTTTTTTTAAAGGTATATGTGACCAAAATACGCATATCTGTATTCTCAGTCATGTGAAATCCATAGATTAGGGCCTAATTCTGCTGTTTGCTTGAGTAATTGGAGATGGAAGGGAGTTCCATGCGATCATGGCTCTGTATAATACTGTGCGTTGCTGTGAATTCGTATTGGACTTGGGGACTGTGAAGAGACCCCTGGTGGCATGTATTGTGGGGTATGTATGGGTGTCTGAGCTGAATGTTATTTGATTACGCAGACAATCTGGAATTTTCAGTTAAGCAGTTAATCTCTCTTCAACCCTCAACCAGGAAAGACTGGCATACATGTTGTTGATGTTAATTATGTATGTGCAGTTAAGGGCAAGGTGTGCTGCTCTGTTTTGAGCCAGCTGCAGCTTTGCTAGGTCTTTCTTTGCTACCCCATATTACCGGACAGTAATCAAGATGGGACAAGACCAGACCCTGAACAACTAGTACAGTTGATTTTTGTGTCAAAAATGCAGAACATCTTTTTATAACAGACATACCTCTCCCCATCTTCACAACAACTCTGTCAATATGACTTGACCATGATAATTGACCATACAATGTTATACCTAGGAGTTTAGCTTCCTCAACTTGCTCAATGGTAACACCCTTTATGCACACCTCCAGTTGAGGGTTAGGTCTTAAGAGGAAGTTTTGAACCAAATACAATGCTTTTAATGTGATTGCAAGTGTAGTTAGCCTCCTGTAGCTCAGTTGGTAGAGCATGGCGCTTGCAACGCCAGGGTTGTGGGTTTGATTCCCACAGGGGGCCAGTATGAAAAATGTATGCACTCACTAACTGTAAGTCGCTCTGGATAAGAGCATCTGCTAAATGACAAAAATGTAAATGTAGTTGTTGCTACTTTGTACTGTTGATAGACTTTGCTATCCTTAACCTCTTACAGACCACAGTATTCAAATTCTTGGAAGTCCATGGTCTGCCATTTCAGTACACATACACACACGCACAGACAGACAGATACACACACACACACTACCTTTTCAGTATGTATCCACATATCTCACATAATTGTACACTGAGTGTACAAAACATTGTTTTGCTCTTTCCATGACATATACTGACCAGGTGAATCCAGGTGAAAGCTATGATCCCTTATTGATGTCACTTGTTAAATCCACTTCAATCAGTGTAGCTGAAGGGGAGGAGACAGGGTAAAGAAGGATTTTAAAGTCTTGAGACAATTGAGACATGGATTGTGTATGTGTGCCATTCAAAATATTTAAGTGCCTTTGAACGGGGTATGTAGGTGCCAAGCGCACCGGTTTGTGTCAAGAACTGCAACGCTGCTGGGTTTTTCACGCTCAACAGTTTCCCGTGTGTATCAAGAATGGTCCACCACCCAAAGGACATCGAGCCAACTTGACACAACTGTGGGAAGCATTGGAGTCAACATTGGCCAGCATCCCTGTGGAACGCTTTCGACACCTTGTAGAGTGACCCTGACATAGTGGATGATCTTGGAAATGGTTCAGAACAATAAGATGTGACCCTGAACTGTGGCTGTTGCTCGATAGGGTTCACAACATGGTGTTTGTAGTAAATGGCTCTCATACACCTAAGTGGGTAGGCAGCTCCGGTCCTAGAGAGCCACTGTCTATAACAGTCTTCCTACATTGTTAAGCGGGCGGTCACGTGTGTTTGCGAGCAGAGGACCAGCGGTTTGAGCCCAGTAAGGGGCCAGGGACAGTGGAGGAAGCAAAGGTGTAAGTAGCACAGTGATGCTGGTTAACCTGCATTGGAGGAAAAACATCTATCATAGTATTAGTGGAAACTACAAATCAACAAAGACAAGTGTCCACTTCAGCAATGTACAATAGCCACATTTATTAATTACAAGCAGATTCCCTTTACACTTCTATACTATGATCATCATCATTATCACCGTCTCAATGTTTTTCCTTTACGTCATACACACATTTACAACTAAAAAATGCATACACTTAAGTTGATGAACAGAAACAAGTGGTTCAAGACAAAATAAAAATACATGTCTAGCATTATTATCTTTTTAAGGAGCCACTTCTCAAAATACTGTTCATCATCACAAGGGTTTTCTACTCAGTAGTGGTACCACACTAAAAGTACACACAGTCTATCCAATAACAGACAGCTTCGTATAATACAATGGTAATTTACACAATGATGCATTTCACACATTCGACATCAAAACAAGGCAAACCTATTCAAAAGGCACAGGACTCTCACATCAATAAGAACCATATTTGATAGAAACCAAGTTATACTTGTTTACACTTTATAATGTGATCCTTCACTTTAAACTGATTCAAGTTAATCAATTGAAATACGTTTTCCGATATCAGACATGACACATCCATGTGGTGTTACTGGTGTATGTATGGCACTGTACAGGTTGGAAAGTCTAAAACATTGTCCGGGTCTTTGATTGACAGTTTAGTTTAGTATGATGTCACATATCAAAGGATTAATGGACCAATAGTGTACAAGATCCTGTTATGGGCGGTGCTCTCAATATTTTACATGGACATGAAATGACCTTCAAAGGTTTGCTTTAGAAATAGTTCAAATCTACCACTCCCATGTTGCAAACATTATCTGTGGTGGCTGTCTTGGGCAGTAAGTACTTACATGTATATTGCCAAAGGAAAACCATTGAATAAGCAGTTGGGACATGTATTGGACATGCATAGACGTGATCATAAAACTGTGTTTAGGGTATAAATGTTGAAAGGCGTGGGACATCATTTTAGTGTCTTATGTTATTGGATCAAATGTCTTGGGAGTGTGTGTACGTGTCACAGTGTTAACAACAGTCCTTGGTAAGGGGCAGTGATATAATATTTTTTCATTTTATCTCATATCAACACAAGTAGTTCATCACTAGTACTGTACAAACAATGTCATCTCATCCATCGTTTCAGTTTGAATTCAGATCATTAGGGTCAGGTTAGCGATCTACTGTACAAGAGGACAGAGAAATGTACATTTTACATTTACGTTACGTCTTTTCTGCTACAGTAACATTTACAATAGTTCAAGAGCATGCAGATACATTATTTACTCCTCCTTCCTTCCATCCCTCATCACCCTCCTTCCATCCCTCATCACCCTCCTTCCATCCCTCATCACCCTCCTTCCATCCCTCATCACCCTCCTTCCATCATCTTTCCATCCCTGGCAGGATTAACCATAAACAATCTAAACACTAATGTGTCAAAAACATACAAAAATGGAAAAAAAGAAAACTATAAAATATGTACGTCTCGACCAGGCCAATATTATATCATACAAAGCAAAATAGAACAAAGATAGTATTACAGTTTTTCTCAATTGCTAAAACACTAAACCCTATTGTCTGAACCAAATGCTCAGTTGCCTGAACCCACTGATTGAATCAATCACTCTTTTGGCAAAACCATAAGCACTTTTCACCTGTTTAGACATAACTTGCCAACACATTTTCATTGTGATGCACCTGTGCTGCATAATGGTGAGCACAGGTGACAAAAGTCAAACACAATTAGAGCACAGGTGTCACCACTTGAACACAACAACTCAAAATTGATCACACTTGTGGCTAATGATGTGAGGGAACATATACAGTAAGCCAGTTCAGAGAGCACTGGTTTGTGAGGCCCTACAATGGATAGAAATCTGAGAGGAAGAGTCCGTGTGAGAGGAGGTCGAGGTGGTCGAGGTGGTCAGCGAAGACAAAGAACAGTAATATCTGATGAAATCAGAGCTACTGTGATTGACCATGTTCTTGTCCATGGTATGAGTATGAGGGAGGCTGGACAAAGGGTACAACCAAACATCAGTAGATTCACTGTGTCCACCATAATCCGAAGATTTAGAGAAGAGAACAGGTAATTACCTTTTTTTGACATTATAGTACAGTATGTAAATGTTGACAGCAATTACTGTATGACATACTATATACTGTACCACAGTATACTGTAAGTAAATATATGTTTCAGTACATCACTGTACCAATGTACTGTAGTATTGTAACGGAGGGTTGGTCTAACTGTTTGTAGGCCTAGTATTCCATGTATATTTTTTGTAACTCCATGTTCTCTTTTTGTAGAATTGAAAGACTGCCACATGGGGGTGGGAGGACAGGTATGTTCTCCCCACATCAAGAGACCCTAATTGTTGATATGGTCCGTGAGAACAATGCCATTAAACTGAGCGAAATTCAGCAGAAGATCATTGAGGACCATTTAAATTTTGAGGGTATCAACAGTGTCAGCCTCTCTACTGTTGATCGTGTCCTCAAGCGCAACAGACTGCGCATGAAACAGCTATACAGAGTGCCCTTTGATCGCAACTCAGACAGAGTCAAAGAGCAAAGATTCCAGTATGTACAGGTTGGCATATATCCAGACACATTACTGTAGTGGCCTAAATCACTTTTTCCGTATCACTTACAAAACTATATCTATTTCTACAGAGGGTTTTTCAACTGGATGCAATGGAAAGACCCCATCAATACATCTACATGGATGAAGCTGGGTTTAATCTCACCAAAAGGAGAAGGAGAGGCCGTAATGTGATTGGCCATCGGGCCATTGTTGGTGTTCCTGGGCAGCGTGGTGGCAATGTCACATTATGTGCTGCCATCAGCAATCATGGGGTTGTCCACCATCATGCCAACCTGGAGCCCTACAACACTCACCAGCTCCTCATTTTCCTCAATCACATGCGAGATGCTTTGTTAGGGCAGCAGGATGAGCATCCCATCTATGTTGTTGTTTGGGACAATGTGAGTTTTCACAGAGCCCTCCAGGTTAGAGAGTGGTACAATATGAACCAAGGTTTTATCAATCTTTGCCTTCCACCGTACTCCCCTTTCCTAAACCCCATTGAGGAATTCTTCTCCTCATGGCGGTGGAAGGTATATGAACGCCAACCTTACACCAGGGTAAATCTCCTGCAAGCCATGGGACTTGCCTGTGGTGACATAGGTGTGGAGGCATGCCAAGCCTGGATACGGCATGCTAGGGGTTTTTTCCCCCGTTGCCTGGTCAGACAAAATGTGGCCTGTGATGTGGATGAAGTCCTGTGGCCTGACCCAGTACGGAGACATGATGCTGTGGCTGAGTAATGCACTTATTTGTATACATGGGCTTAATGTACACAAGTGGCAAGCGCATAAGATTTATGTTTGTTTTTACAAGTGCTACATGTAAATGCACAAGATTTCTGTTTTGTCTTTTTGTACAAGTGCTAAATGCACAGTTTTTTTTTGTTTTGCAACATGCATTTAGCCTACAGTGAACAATAAACATTTATTTCTCCAGCTTCATGTCCTGAGCATTGTGTTTTCTATTTTTCTACGTAGTGTTTAGTGACTGTTCAGTAGTGTTTTTAATTTTGATTGACTCGGGGCACGATTTGACAACATAGTTCAGTTTTGAGCACAGATTGAACTGTTTTGAGGTGAAAGTTTGGTTTTGCAAGAAGAGTCTGAGGTTTTGTGAATGTAGCTTGAAAATTGGGTTTTGTGTTCACAGTTAAGAGAAAAGGAGAGCAGCTTTCAAGAAATGTGTCTTAGCAATCGAGAAAAACTGTAAAACAAGGTAGCAGCAACACATAGTAGACTGTGAGGATTAAATAAAACCAGCATGCCTCCAGTGCTTGGGAGTTAGAATAGAAGAGTTAGTTCTGTAGAAAGCCTTCAGTGCAAAATATAAATGAGGAGGGATTCTTACTTTTCAATAAAGAAAATAAAGGCTGTGTCCACAGTGGTTGCACAGGAAGTTAAATTTACTTACTATGCCTTGACCTTATTTGGGGCTTGCAATGCAATCACCTTACATTGCAGTGCCATTGTATGGAACAAATTCAACATTGCCTTGGTCTTAACCAATGTCATTTAATTATACTAGTAATTATTCTCTAAGTGCACAGTGAAATCAAAACATTGGCACCACTGACCGACCTACACTATTGTCAACATTGTGAGAAGTTAATCTAAGACCTAATACGTTGTCTTGTTTAAAAAGTAGGAACATATTAAAAATATTTAAAAAAGAAAGTATTCTGTCTGTGCAATGTTTCAAGTAAGTAACTTAGTTCCTGCGCATAGTTAGTGCCTAGTCACTCATTCACGTATCCTATGGCCGTACCGAAAGATCTGCACCGCTCCGGAGCAAAATAACAAAACACACAAATACAAAACAAGTATTTACATATCTGAATAGAACTACAGAGTAGGTACTCCCTATTACTGGTCCATGGTCAGATATTGTTTAACCCCCCTACTGGTTCAGGTTAGGATTGAGCGCAGGGTAATCGGTCCCTAGAATGGCAATTTCCACCTCGAGCCAGAACGACCAACCAGAACTGTCCAATTCAGAAGAAGGGGAGGAGTTTAGTCTCTAAAGATGTTTAGTCTCTAAAGCCTTTTCCCTATATAGTGCACTACTTTTGTACAGTCTTATATGAAGCTCTGGCCAAAAGTACTGCACTATATAGGGAAAAGGGTGCCATTTCAGTTTTGTCCTAAAGGGGCGTGTCAAACACTCTTTCCGACGAGTCTTCTGTATCGTCCTCTGACTGTGACGCTTTGTGGTTGAGCCTCTCGGTCGTCGAGGAGACAGACAGGTTGCCATGGGTATTGTCGTCGCTAAGCTTGGCCTTGCTGCTGTCCTGGACGAACTCCAGGATCTCTAGGGGCAACCGTCTGAACTTGTCCTGGTACTCCTGGTCCAGCTCGGTCTGCAGCTATAGGGAGAGAAAAGAACAAAGTATGGTTCTACAACAGAACCAAATAGAACCACAGGACAAACAGTAGCAACAGTACTACAGCTACAAAGAGAACTTGTCCTAGTCCAGCTCTCTGCAGCTATAGGAAGAGGACAGAGAATGGGTCTATAAGCAGAAATAGGGAGAAGACAAACAGTATGGGTCTACAGAACCAACAGAGTGGACCTACATACAGTGGGGGAAAAAAGTATTTAGTCAGCCACCAATTGTGCGAGTTCTCCCACTTAAAAAGATGAGAGAGGCCTGTAATTTTCATCATAGGTACACGTCAACTATGACAGACAAAATGAGAAAAAGAATTCCAGAAAATCACATTGTAGGATTTTTTATGAATTTATTTGCAAATTATGGTGGAAAATAAGTATTGCACAATTGGTGGCTGACTAAATACTTTTTTCCCCCACTGTAATTATATACTGAACTTGTCCTTGTTACCCCTGGTACTCTGTCACTGAAGAGGAGAACAGAATAGGGTGTCATTGACTAGTGATGACTGATTTGGACCAGCTGAGTCGATGTTCTTTTATTCCATTTTTCTTTACCTCAATTAGTAGTAAAGTTACTGAACTCCCTGCCTTCTGACAGACAGATGGAGAGTCAGAGAGAGAGAGAGAGTTACAGCATGTTTTCTCCCAGGCATAGCTGCCCCTAATGATTACAGATGACAGGATTGTATTCATTCTGATCCAATAATTGCTTTAATGGTGATTTCTCTGTTTAACTACCCTACTGAGTCCCAGGGGAGGGCCATAATTAAAGGAGAGCAGCAAAGATGAACCACGTCACAATCTAAGAGTCTAAGAAAACAGCCCAACCCCTGCTCAGGTAATTCTTCCCATTCCCACTATTTCAGAGAGTTATCATCGTACTGCTACAGACATCCATATTCCCAGGGGTATTGTTAGCGTTAATCTGTTAGCGCTGTTACTGGTAGCCCAATTCGGAAGCCCACTGTGGTAAGTTCGTCCGGTACTATTATTTCAAATAGCACAAATATGGATACCCCCGCTGTTTTCAAATCGCGTAGAGGGCTTGGGCTGTCAACGTACGAAGTTTGATGTCAAAGATGGACCTTCTTGTTATATGGGTGCATGACACGAGCCCAGAGATGTTGGTTCTCACAGAGACTTGGCTAAATGGCTCGATCCCGGATAAGGACATTGACATTGCTGATTACAACATCTTCAGGTGTAACAGACTGAAAAAATGGGGAGAGTTGGCTATATATGTGAAATCAACTCTTGTGGCATCACGTTCTCTAGATATCACTATCCCCCCAAAATTCTAGCTTTTGGTTATAGATGTGTCCATAAACCAAAATACACATTTATCTGGGATTTACCACCTGACTCTGTAGCTGATTGGCAGCTTTTCAGGCAATTAAGAAATAGATGCACTTCCTCAATCAAGAAAGCTAAATCTATCTATTTTCTATGTTCTATCTCAGTCTAAATTTAGGAAAACAGTTAATTCCTCTCCTGCCTAAGCAAGTCGTGTCAGACTCTGGCATAATTCCTGAGAAAAATGAGATAAATAATGCTTTTAATCAGCATTTTATCTCGGCAGGCTTTTTATTTGAAATAAATAGTGGTTTAATTGACCCTGGTGAGCTAGTCGACTGCCTGCCTTACCTCCACTGTACTCATATCCTTCCATATCCTTGTCTGTACATAATGCCCTGAATCTATTCTACAACGCCCGGAAATGTGCCCCTTTTATTCTCTGTACCCAACGCACTAGAAGACCAGTTCTTAAAGCCTTTAGCCGTATCCTTATTCTACTCCTCCTCTGTTCCTCTGGTGATGTAGAGGTTAACCCAGGCCCTGTAGCCCCCAGTATCACTCCTACTCCCCAGGTGTTTTCATTTGTTGACTTATGTAACCGTAAAAGCATTGGTTTCTTGCACGTTAACATCAGAAGCCTCCTCCCTAAGTTTGAGTTATTCACTGCGTTAGCACACTCTGCCAAACCTGATGTTCTAGCAGTGTCTGAATCCTGGCTTAGGAAGGCCACCAAAAATTCAGAAATGTCCATCCCCAACTACAACATTTTCCGTCTCGATAGAACTGCCAAAGGGGGTGGGGTTGCAATCTACTGTAGAGATAGCCTGCAGAGCTCTATCATACTATCCAGGTCTGTGCCCAAACAGTTTGAGCTTCTACTTCTAAAAATCCACCTTTCCAGAAATAAGTCTCTCACTGTTGCCGCTTGCTACAGACCCACCCCCCTCAGCCCCAAGCTGTGCCCTGGACACCATATGTGAACTGATTGCCCCCCATCTATCCTCAGAGTTCGTACTGCTTGGTGACCTAAACTGGGATATGCTTAACACCCCGGCCAACCTACAATCTAAACTAGATGCCCTCAATCTCAAACAAATGATCAACGAACCTACCAGGTACAACCCTAAATCTGTAAACATGGGCACCCTCATAGATATCATCCTGACAAATGTACCCTCTAAATACACCTCCGCTGTCTTCAACCAGGATCTCAACGATCACTGCCTTATTGCCTGCGTCCGTAATGGGTCCGCTGTCAAACGACCACCCCTCATCACTGTCAAACGCTCCCTAAAACACTTTAGCGAGCAGGCCTTTCTAATTGACCTGGGTATCCTGGATGGATATTGACCTCATTCCGTCAGTAGAGGATGCCTGGTTGTTCTTTAAAAGTGCTTTCCTCTCAATCTTAAATAAGCATGCCCCATTCAAAAAATTCAGAACTAAGAACAGATATAGCCCCTGGTTCTCCTCAGACTTGACTGCCCTTGACCAGCACAAAAACATCCTGTGGCATACTGCATTAGCATCGAATAGCCCCCGCGATATGCAACATTTCAGGGAAGTCAGGAACCAATATACACAATCAGTTAGGAAAGCAAAGCCCCCCCCCCCTTCACACAAATTCAGACAGCTGATGTTCTGAAAGAGCTGAAAAATCTGGACCCCTACACATCAGCTGGCCTAGACAATCTGGACCCTTTCTTTCTAAAATTAGCCACCGAAATTGTTGCAACCCCTATTACTAGCTTGTTCAACCTCTCTTTCGTAACGTCTGAGATCCCCAGAGATTGGAAAGCTGCCGCTGTCATCCCCCTCTTCAAAGGGGGTGACACACTAGATCCAAACTGTTACAGACCTATATCCATCCTGCCCTGCCTTTCGAAAGTATTTGAAAGCCAAGTTAACAAACAGATCACCGACCACTTCGAATCCCACCGTACCTTCTCTGCTATGCAATCCGGTTTCCGAGCTGGTCATGGGTGCACCTCAGCCACGCTCAAGGTCCTAAATGATATTATAACCGCGATCGATAAAAGACAGTACTGCGCAGCCGTCTTCATCGACCTGGCCAAGCCTTTCGACTCTGTCAACCACCGCATTCTTATTGGCAGACTAAATAGCCTTGGTTTCTCAAATGACTGCCTCGCCTGGTTCACCAACTACTTCTCAGATAGAGTTCAATGTGTTAAATCAGAGGGCCTGTTGTCTGGACCTCTGGCAGTCTCTATGGGGGTGCCACAGGGTTCAATTCTCGGGCCGACTCTATTTTCTGTGTATATCAATGATGTCGCTCTTGCTGCTGGTGATGCTCGGATCCACCTCTATGCGGACGACACCGTTTTGTATACATCTGGCCCTTTATTGGACACTGTCTTAACAAACCTCCAAACGAGATTCAACGCCATACAACACTCCTTCCGTAGCCTCCAACTGCTCTTAAACGCTAGTAAAACTAAATGCGTGCTCTTCAACCGAACGCTGCTTGCACCCGCCCACCCGACTAGAATCACTACTCTCTGCGGGTCTGACCTAGATTAGGTGGACAACTACAAATACCTAGGTGTCTGGTTAGACTGTAAACTCTCCTTCCAGACTCACATTAAGCATCTCCAATCAAAAGTTAGATCTAGAATCGGCTTCCTATTTCGCAACAAATCCTCCTTTACTCATGCTGCCAAACATGCCCTCGTAAAACAGACTATCCTACCGATCCTTGACTTCGGCGATGTCATTTACAAAATAGCCTCCAACACTCTACTCAGCAAATTGGATGTAGTCTATCACAGTGCCATCTGTTTTGTCACCAAAGCCCCATATACTACCCACCATTGTGGCCTGTACGCTCTTGTTGGCTGGCCCTCACTACATATACGTCGCCAAACCCACTGGCTCCAGGTCATCTATAAATCACTGCTAGGCAAATCCCTGTCTTATCTTAGCTCACTGGTCACCATAGCAACACCCACCCGTAGTCTGCACTCCAGCAGGTATATCTCACTGGTCATCCCCAAAGCCAACACCTCCTTTGGCCGCCATTCCTTCCAGTTCTCTGCTGCCAATGACTGGAACAAACTGCAAAAATCTCTGAAGCTGGAGACTTATCTCCCTCACTAACTTTAATCATCAGTTGTCAGAGCAGCTTACCGATCACTGCACCTGTACACAGCCATTCTGAAATTAGCCCACCCAACTACCTCATCCCCATATTGTTATTTATTTTGCTAATTTGCACTCCAGTATCTCTATTTGCACATCATCTTTTGCACATCTATCATTCCGGTGTTAATACGAAATTGTAACTATTTTGCACTATGGCCTATTTATTGCCTTACCTCCATAACTTACTACATTCGCACACACTGTATATATATTTTCTGTTGTATTTTTGACTTTATGTTTTGTTTACCCCATATGTAACTCTGTGTTTCTGTTTTTATCGCACTGCTTTGCTTTATCTTGGCCAGGTCACAGTTGTAAATGAGAACTTGTTCTCAACTGGCTTACCTGGTAAAATAAAGGTGAAATAAAAAAAATTAAAATAAAAAAATGTACAGGATCTTTAACACATTTTTAAGGGTGCACTATGCAGAAATCGCTCCGCCATTTCCTGGTTGATAAAATTCTAATAGATTGCCTAATTTCAGTTTATGTGACAAATCAAGCAAGTATAGCGTAGATAATCATTGTACCATCTAAACCGCTGTGAAATATATTTTCCATAACCAAAAATATAGTATTTTCAGCTTTTTAAAGCTGGTGTACAAAACCTAAAGTAAAAGACGCAAAAACGAAACTTAAGAACGGGAAGCATAGAAATAGTGCACATAGAACAGATCTACCGCTTCTTAGACTTGCTTTCAAAGAGAATGACATATCTATAACTAACATTTCTATGTGAATTTGGTCGAGTAGCCCAAAAAGTCACATATTGGAGCTTTAACAATTATTTCTGGTACCATCCCGAAGGTCTGGAAGGCGGCCCATATACTCTCCCTTCACAAAGGTGGTGACCCGTGTGACCTAAATAATTATCGCCCCATTTCCAAACACTCTTGCCTACTCAACTTAGATCCTTTTTAACTACGAAATGTATTCTATATGTACACCAGTCAGGTTTCAGACCAGGTCATAGCACCATCTCTGCTACTTCTTTGGTTTGAAATTATGTTCTTAAAGGCCCAGTGCTGTCAATGGCATGATTTTCCTGTGTTTTATATACACTACATTACAAAAAGTATGTGGACACCTGATCGTCGAACATCTCATTCCAAAATCATGGGCATTAATATGGAGTTGGTCCCCCCTTTGCTGCTATAACAGCCTCCACTCTTCTGGGAAGGCTTTCCACTAGATATTGGTTCACAGTCGGCGTTCCAATTCATGCCAAAGGTGTTCGATGGGGTTGAGGTCAGGGCTCTGTGCAGACCAGTCAAGTTCTTCCACACCGATCTCAACAAACCATTTCTGTATGGACCTCGCTTTGTGCATGGCGGCATTGTCATGCTAAAACAGGAAAGGGCATTCCCCAAACTGTTGCCACAAAGTTGGAAGCACAGAATCGTCTTGAATGTCATTCTATGCTGTACCATTAAGATTTCCCTTCACTGAAACTAAGGGGCCTAGCCCGAACCATGAAAAACAGCCCCAGACCATTATTCCTCCTCCACCAAACTTTACAGTTGGCACTATGCATTGGGACAGGTGGCATTCTACTGGCATCCTCCAAACCCAGATTCGCCAGATGGTGAAGCGTGATTCATCACTCCAGAGAAAGCGTTTCCTCTGCTCCAGAGTCCAATGGTGGCGAGCTTTACACCACCCTAGCCGATGCTTGGCATTGCGCATGGTGATCTAAGGCTTGTGTGTGGCTGCTCGGCCATGGTAACCCATTTCATAAAGCTCCCGACGAACAGTTATTGTGCTGATGTTGCTTCCAGAGGCAGTTTGGAACTCAGTAGTGAGTGTTGCAACAGAGAACAGACAGTTTTTACGCGCTATGCGTTTCAGCACTCGCCGGTCCCGTTACCACTTCGCGGCTGAGCCGTTGTTGCTCCTAGACATTTCCACTTCACAATAACAGCACTTACAGTTGACCGGGGCAGCTCTAGCAGGGCAGAAATTTAACAAACTGACTTGTTGGAAAGGTGGCATCCTATGACAGTGCCACGTTAAAAGTCACTGAGCTCTTCAGTAAGGCCATTCTACTGCCAATGTTTGTCTATGGAGATTGCATGGCTGTGTGCTCGATTTTATACTCCTGTCAGCAACGGGTGTGGCTGAAATAGCAGAATCCACTGATTTGAAGCGACTTGACACAACTGGGGGAAGCATTGGAGTCAACATGATGCAGCATCCCTGTGGAACGCTTTCGACACTTTGTAGAGTCCATGCCGTGACGAATTGAGGCTGTTCTGAGGGAAAAATGGGGGGGGGGTGCATCTCAATATTAGGAAGGCGTTCCTAATGTTTGGTATACTCAGTGTATTTGTTCGTCATTTTGAAGCTGCAAAAGTGGTCTACTCTAATGTTGAGGTGATTCCATGTCCCTCATGTATTACATTATAGGCTATGGGCTATATTAAGATTCATATCTAAGATACCTCCAAGCCATGTGCTATTGATAATATATTTAGATTCAGCTAACTGTTGTAGGTTTTGGTTCCTCAACAAATATTTGGCAGCCATCAACATTATTATTCTTTTTTTAAATAACTAGCATATATTCAAATACCTTCAAATATTATTTGGTTTTCTAAAATAGGTATTCAATATCAATTAAATATCAAAGAAAATAGCTGCCTTTTAGTTGAAACTCTATATAAACTATAAGCGACTACCTTAGTTGGTACTTTCAAATAAACTACCAAATAAAACTGTTTTCTGCCCAGGTCTGTTCAGTACACATCATTGCATTTTGTATCAGAAAATAGGCTGGCCCTCCTTGAAGTCTAGTAGATCGATTCTTTGATCTTTTTGTCTATAAAGCCTTCCTGCATAAACTTCCGCCATACCTTACCTCATTGTTAACCTTCAGATGTCTAAGTTACCAGACCGGACTTAGGGATGGCTTACTCTGGAGATCCCTTCAATCTCCACTGAGATAGGTAACTCTGCTTTTAGTTTTTTTGCGCCTCTCATGTGGAATCTCTTTAAAGATGGTGGATTTGGTGCCTGTTGTGCAATTCAGGCAGGATGTTCGAGGACCTTTTTACTGAAGAATGTGTTTGTTTCATATGATTGTGTTTTGATTTTCGTGTTTTGTGTTTCCTTTTCATGTATTGTGTAATTGATGTGTATATAGATATTTACAGTATAGTGTAATTGTTGTATATTGATGTGTTGTTTATTGATGTGTTTGACAGGTCGTCAATGTAAATACAAATGTGTTCTTAATTGGCTTACCTGTATAAATAAAGGTAAAAAAATCAAGAAAAGAACCATGTCAGAATCTAAGCGCTCATCTGAGGATCGTCAGCATTAAATGAGATCGTAGAGAGGCTGATTTGAATAACTCTCTGATCTTACAGAGGTGTGGACTCGCGCAAAAAGACAAAGGAGAGTTCGTCAATTATAGGGACGATTTTTGTAGGATTACGTACTGACCAAACAACCCTATGATTAATGTGTCACCAAATGACCTGTGGGCTAATGGTCAGGTCTATGGCTGTCTTTGTGGGGAATTAACTGAGAGTTGCCGGTAATACCCCTTTTATACACAATCAAACTATAGTGAAGTGATCCAATATTAATTAACCTCAGTCCCACTCCAAATGAAGGAGACATTCTTGAGAGTGGGGCTATTCAAATCCAAAAATGTATTTTTTTCATAAAATGTACAGAAAAGCCTGCAGATGTTAAGAGACACTTGTATGAGACACAGGCAGGCAGGCAGGAAGGGCGAGCTAGTCTCAGCCTGGCTCGTAGATCATTGTAGGCTAGAGAAGAGGATAGTCATGGGATGTGATAAAAGTGATAATCAAGTGTGATACCGAGTGTATAGGCTATTTTAGTAAAGGACATGGGAAGGGAGGAGAGAGTGATGAAGACTATCCCACCGGAGGACTGAGGAGAGGAGGAGAGAGGGATGAAGATTATCCAACTAGGAATTACAATGAGGAAAGGAGAGAGGGCTGTAGGGAGGAGAGAGGAATGAAGTCAATCCCATAGACTAGAGGACAGGTGAGGTGAGGAGAGAGGTGATTATCCCTCCACATGTCCGTCCATGGTCTCCTCGGGAACACGGAGGACCACTTGACTTTCCCTCCATTAAGTCTCCACCTGATCCAAACAGATTCTGACACATCTTTCTGATTTCACTCCTCCTCACGTAGGACAAGCTGTTCTCAATGACTGACCTGGCTAATGACAGAACCTGCCTCTGTACCATGAAAATAATACATTTAATCATCTGTGTCCCAAATGGCACCCTATTCCCTACATAGTGCACTACTTTTGACCAGCGCCCTATCAGCCCTAAAAGTAGTGCACTGAGTATACCAAACATTAGGAACACCTTGCAATATCAGAACAGCCTCAATTCGTCGAGGCATGGACTCTACAAGGTGTCGAAAGCGTTCAACAGGGATGCTGGCCCATGTTGACTTCAATGCTTCCCACAGTTGTGTCAAGTTGGCTGAATGTCCTTTGGGTGGTGGACCATTCTTGATACACATGGGAAACTGTTGAGCGTGAAAAACCCAGCAGCGTTGCAGTTCTTGACACACTTAAGCCGGTGCGCCTGGCACCTACTACCATATTCAGTTCAAATGAACTTAAATCTTTTGTCTTGCCCATTCACCCTCTGAATGGCACACATACACAATCCATGTCTCAATTGTCTCAAGGCTTAAAAATCCTTCTTTAACCGGTCTCCTCCCCTTCATCTACACTGATTGAAGTGGATTTAACCAGTGACATCTATAAGGGATCATAGCTTTCACCTGGATTCACCTTCTCAGTCTGTCATGGAAAGAGCAGATGTTCTTGATGTTTTGTATCCTCAGTGTATAGGGAAAAGGGAGCAATTTAGGATGCAACCCATATCTTATCACCATGCATCATACATTGGTTTAAAAACAAACACACTCTCTACCTACTAGACACACAAATAAGTGATGATGAGATGATTTCATGTACCTTGTGAACTGAAGCTAAAGGCAGTTCTCCATTACCTGGGACAGTAAAGTTCTATTATATTCTAATTAGTCTCCCCTTACTCTCTCGCTAACCGAGCCTAAAGTGGTGTCTGGTCTGACTGGACCACATGTTATAAGGTGTGTGTGTCACATTCATGCGGAGCCTAAGGTGGTCTCTGCCCTGATCTGACCACACAGTCCAAGGTGACCTTCCAGGAAGAGTGTTTGCCAGATTGCTCTGCAGCCCCTCTCCTGACCTACTTAGGAAGGGACAGTCTGCGTACTGTGTGTGTGTGTTTGTATGCGTGTGTGTGAGGAAGGGAGCAAGAGTATGTGTGGTCTGCTGTCCCCCTGCAAGCCATAGGCACTGAGGTCCTTTGATTAAAGCTGTCATCTCTCTCCTAGCTCGGATGGTTTCTAGGCATGTGTTAAAAAAGGTGGGGTGGGGTGGAGCAGGAGGGTGTGAGGTGAAATGGGGTGGGTGGCCGGAAGTCAATGGTTCATGGTTGGGTGAGTGTGTGTGTGTGTGTGTACGTGAGAGACTGTGTATAAGTGTGTTCATTGCCATCGGCGATGCATGTGTGTGTGTGTGTGTGTGTGTCTGTTGGAGACAGGGTGTGTGTGTGTCTGTTTGGGACAGGGTGTGTGTATCTATTGGGGACATGGTGTGTATGTTGGAGACAGGTTGTGTATCAGGACGAGGTGTGTGTGTGTGTCTGTTGGGGACAGGGTGTGACGAACGCCACACCTCGTTATCACCTGGGGGAGGAGTGACAGCTGAGGTAATTAAAAGTCACAGGGATGGAGAGATGAGGGAGGAGAGGAGAATGGAAGGACAGAGAGGAGGACAGATGGAGCTAGCAGGGTCTCAGGCCTTCTTTCTCTCTTTCCGTCAGTCCCCTTCCTTTCACCATCCCTCTCTTCTCCCACCCCTCTCAATGCAGCATCTAACATAGTGGAGTCTAATAGAAGATCTCATCAGGTGTCCGGATCTGACTGAGCGACCTTAACTACCCTTCAGAGACCAGCGCAGTGTTTGTGTTTGTGTGTGTGGTTTCCGCTTGGACCCAAACAAGCATTTGAATACTGTATCTCCTCAGAAGACCCATCATCTGTCAAAACACACACACACACACACTCATTTCTGCCTTTCTTAAAATACTTCACTGGATGACCTTCACCATCTGTCCTCATTCTGAGGCGTCATCGAGGGAAGTGGTGTGTGTGTGTGTGTCGGAGGGCCTCGGAACTAAATTCTGTTCCAAATGTATGTGTGGCTTCTTGTTCCTCTCAGTACTAGAGCTAGTAAGACAGGCTACATACCAGCAGCACTCAACATGTATCACAGAGGTGGCTAAGCCTACTCCGGGTCTGCAGGCTTTTACTCCAACCCTACACAATCAAGGTCCCAGGGAGCAGCTGATTAGTAGAATCAGGTATGTTAGATTAGGGCTGGAACAAAACCCTGCAGGAGGGTAGCTGTCCAGGAGGACATACTGCACTTCTTTTGACCAGGGCCCACAGAGTGTAATAAGGAATAAGGTGCCTGGCAGTCTTCAGGTACTGTAAAATAGTTTAGGTACTACATAACCCAGTCCATTTTCAACCCTAGTAGTTCCAGGCCACTCCTGTGCTATAAGCCACACTGTGTGTGCTTGTCCCTTCCTGTCCTAGATATATCCAAACACAGTCCAATTAGGCTCTCCATGACCAGGAGGTAAAAGAGGGTTCACCACTCTGAAATGTGTGTGCTGGATGTCCGAGGGGTTGCTTTAGCACCATTTACATTCTTTCCAGAGGTCCACAGGAGAGGCATAATGAAGAAGAGAGAGAGAGAGAGAGAGAGAGAGAAAGAGAAAGAGAAAGAGAGAGAGAGAGAGAGAGAGAGAGAGAGGAGAAGGGTAGACACAGGAAAACCTGGCTCCTTGTAGAGGAAAGGCTGTGCAACCACTGCACCACAGCAGAACCTGAGACAGAGCTGCATTTCCTGACAAAATGTCAAAAATATAAAACAATTAGAGAGTGTCGTTTCCCAAAATTTGAAACCGTTTAAGGTTTCTAAGACCTCTCTGATGAGAATAGGCTACCGTCCTGTTGGGGGAGGACGCAGAGAGCTGTGGGTTGGCAGCGCACTACATTGCTGCCTGCCATAAGATGAGGGACAGTGTCTGACAGACCAACCAACCTGCACATGTCCACTATATTGTTATTGTTACTGTTCAATGGTTATTTTGACCCTTGGTTATTGTTGTTACTGTTGTCCCGTTGACAATATTGATTATTATTATTTTGATTATGTTAATAGTGTAAATATCCAAAGTAAGCTTTGGCAATATGTACATTGTTACGTCATGCCAATAAAGCAAATTGAATTGAGAGAGAGAGAGAGAGAGAGAGAGAGAGAGAGAGAGAGAGAGAGAGAGAGAGAGAGAGAGAGAGAGAGAGAGAGAGAGAGAGAGAGAGAGAGATGGGCTTTATGAATAGTTTATTTGTATGTGTTGGGCTTTAGCCAAAATTATTCTTTACAGAGTCAAGTATATTTGTCCAGGCCTCAACTGTTCCTTGGCTAGAGAATGGACCGTTTTTTCTCTCCCCTTTGTCTCTATCTCCCCCCTCTCATCCTATTCTTCCTGTCCCTCTCCCTTTCCCTTTCCCTCTGCCTCTTCTTTTCTAATAGTCATGCTGATATATAGAGCTGGCTCATTGTGACGACATGGAACTATTAAACAGTGATGTAGAGGGGAGGGTTTCCAGCAGGACAACAAGAGATGTGAAACCTTTCAAGACACCTTCATTAGTCAACACACACACACACACACACACACACACACACACACACACACACACACACACACACACACACACACACATCCTGCCAATTCAGCCTCAGAGGGGAACCTGCATGGTTTGAGCTAAAACAGCAGCCCTGTCATCCAACAGCACATGCAGGCAGGATAGTAACCTGGCACGTAACACACACACATGCAGACACACGTAGACACACGTAGACACACGTAGACACAAAAGTGTGACAAAAGGCTTCGTCTCACTGCATCTGCTTTCCTCTGGGAGTAACAATGTTCCCTGTGGGCAGTGTGTGTGTGTGTGTGTGTGTGTGTGTGTGTGTGTTGTGTACATTATTGATGTGACCCTATTGAGTGGAGAGAGGAGCACATCAAAAGCAGTGATGAGGGAAGCCATGACCGCCCACAGTCTGAGAGAGGGGGGAGAGAGAGGTATAGAGAGAGAGGGAGGAAGTAAGGAATTGCTGTTTTCTAGATAAAGGTAAACCATCTCAAGGGCTTTTCTCTGTTTTTGTGTCCAGAATCAAGAGCAACAGCCAGATCCATTTGGGCCATAATAAGCCTCTGGATATTTTCTCTCGCATGTTCCCTTATTTTCATTCTCTCTCTCATACTCTCTCTCATACTCTCTCTCATACTCTCTCTCATACTCTCTCTCATACTCTCTCTCATACTCTCTCATTCTCTCTCTCTCTATCCTGTCTTGTCCTGGCCTCATCTCTCTTCTCCCTCTCTCTCCATCTATCCCTCCCTGTCTCTCTTTCCTCACTATTTTTCTCTTCCTCCCTCTCTCTGTCTTTCTACAGGCCACCACCAGGCAGTCACTATCTCCGGGTTGCGTCATCAGGCTCCAAATGAACAGATTGCAGAGAGAGTCGTGGTTAGGAGATGATGGGGAGGGGTGTGGGGGGGTAGAATGAGCGTTTCCATGACGACTGCACAGGGCTCCGGTGTGTTGCGTCATGGACCAAACACTGTGTGTGTGCGTGTCTGTCACTGTGTGTGTGTTCGTGTGTGTGTGTGTGTGTGTGTGTGTGTGTGTGTGTGAGACAGTGAGTGTGTGTGATAGAGAAAAAGTGTACGTGAGAGTGTTACAGTAATGGCACCTGCACTGGGGAATGCCACCATTTTCTGTCGCCTGCTCCGAAAAGGATGAGACAGGGGTTATCTGCCTCCACACACATCCACCCGACACTCACACCACATTTGTCTCCCGGTGCGCACACATGTGACATATACACTTCTCTCTCCAGTCTTCTCACATCCTGTGTGAGCTAGTTTGAGAACAGAATAATGCTATTGTAGGTGTGAATGGCATTTCACCTGTCCAGGCTAGCTATACATTCAAGTAGGAGGACAACTGGTGCAGTGTGTAGGTGTAGGGTAATAGCCTCCACACTGAGATTACTGACCAGATGAATCAGACCCAGTGTTCACAATTATATTCCTACATCTTGGTCATTCAGCAGACCCTCTTATCCAGAGTGACCTACAATTAGGAAAGGCAATACTACCATATAGCATGATTCCTCCAGGTAAAACCTTGTTAGTGGCGATCACAATTAATTACTTACAATACGAGTTAAATAGTTTACAATATAATTAAATATGTTAAAAAGCAGCTTTTCTGTATTGGAATGCTGTGGGAGTATCCCAACAACAGAATGGTGTTGGCATATACCAGTCATTTTTTTAAAAATGATGCGAGTAGACCGCTGATTGGCCAGCTCATCCTCCTCTAGACCGCTGATTGGCCAGCTCATCCTCCTCAGGAGTATGACATCATACTCTGAGGAAATAGCAAGAATATTTTTTTTAACGGTCTGTTTGAGATACAAGTTTGAGATGGGGTCTTTGAAGTGTTTTTTTCTCCAATTTATGCTTTGGCCACAAATATGAGTATAGGACGAGTCAATAACATTATTTGGGTATGAGTTAACAGAAGTGAGATTTTCACTGGACAGTTAGCTACTTTAAGATAAAAAGATAATCTGATCGACAACTATAACACTAGGGCTGAGTACCCTGGTGCAACGGCAGGTCTTTGAGAGTTAATGTTGAAGGTGTGTGTGTCTTTCACAGTGATGTTGAAGGCCTGTGTGTGTGTGCTCATTAAGAGTCTACCGTGCTGTGGGTGTGAAGCCATTTTGATTAGAACATTAGCAGGACACCATCACCTGAACGCACACCCACTGAGAGTGACGACAGATAGGACAGAGGACACACTCTCTCTCCCCTTCTCTTCCTCTCCATCACCTATTCCCTCTCACACACTCTCTCCCTCCCTGCCCATGCCGACTCCATATCTCTCTCTTTCCCCATTCCTTCTCTCTCTCTCTCTTCTGACAGATTGCCGTATGGCCAAGGCAACACAAAAGTTGAAATAATGGAACACATGCTGACATTTGGAGACCAAAGCACAGCAAATCAACCTGGAGGATTCCTCCATTTAAAACAACTGAGCCTCCATTGGAACCATGGCTTAAAAGTTATACGTATTCAGACACATAGTAAATGGGTTATAAGCTATAACATTCATTTCGGGCAGACGGATACAGTAGTAAATAGGTTGAGTTAAAACTGGACATGGAACATGAGTGGTTATTTGGGTAAACTGGCCTCAGTAGCATCTATTTCCTTCTGCACAGCGGGATAGCAGCTGGCCTGACACACACACACACAGCCGTGGTGTAGCGTAGCGTGGTGCTAACCCGGGCGGGCGGTCGCATTGAGAGATGTGAGGGTCTCCACAGACCAGGGATGGTTATAGTGGTCCATTAGCGGCTGCTCTGAGCCCAGAGGAGAAATCTGGGTCAGAACTATGTGTGTGAGAGAGAGAGAGAGAGAGAGAGAGAGAGAGAGAGAGAGAGAGAGAGAGAGAGAGAGAGAGAGAGAGAGAGAGAGAGAGAGAGAGAGAGAGAGAGAGAGAGAGAGAGAGAGAGAGAGAGAGAGAGAGAGTGTCTTCATATTAGCCCTATCCTGGTTAGTCCTCCTCCATTCTACTCTTTCCTCTACAAACATATGTCAATGGTAACACATTACGTATGACTCAGATGGTATGACTGTGTACAAGATGAGAGAGAATTGTCATTATATCTGGGTTGGTGGATTCTGAGTGTGATATAAGGATACAGGGTGAGAAAATGACATCCTCACAGCCAAACGCTTACACACCCACACACACACACACACCGTGAAATAATGGGAAAGGAGAATCTGCTACTGTAGGAAGGTGGCTGACTCTAAAGACAGATTAAAGCCAAGACAGTATAACCGTGCCTAGCTATTAAGAGCACTATTCATTGTTTCACAGCTTAAGTATGACTTTCCCATAGTTATGGTTCCTGTGCTGCACTAGTAAGTACATCATCCGTGCATCCACTTCTGACATAAACTCAGCAAAAAAAGAAACTGCCCTTGTTCAGGACCCTGTCTTTCAAAGATAATTTGTAAAAATCCAAATAACTTCACAGATCTTTCATTGTAAAGGGTTTAAACACTGTTTCCCATGCTTTTTCAATGAACCATAAACAATTAATGAACATGCACCTGTGGAACTGTCGTTATGACACTAACAGCTTACAGACGGTAGGCAATTAAGGTCACAGTTATGAAAACTTAGGACACTAAAGAGGCCTTTCTACTGACTCTGAAAAACACCAAAAGAAAGATGCCCAGGGTCCCTGCTCATCTGCGTGAACGTGCCATAGGCATGCTGCAAGGAGGCATGAGGACTGCAGATGTGGCCAGGGCAATAAATTGCAATGTCCGTACTGTGAGACGCCTAAGTCAGCGCTACAGGGAGACAGGACGGACAGCTGATCGTCCTCACAGTGGCAGACCACGTGTAACAACAACTGCACAGGATCGGTACATCCGAACATCACACCTGCGGGACAGGTACAGGATGGCAACAACAACTGCCCGAGTTACACCAGGAACACACAATCCCTCCATCAGTGCTCAGACTGTCCGTAATAGGCTGAGAGAGGCTGGACTGAGGGCTTGTAGGCCTGTTTTAAGGCAGGTCCTCACCAGGAATCACCGGCAACAACGTCGCCTATGGGCACAAATCCACTGTTGCTGGACCAGACATTACTGGCAAAAAGTGCTCTTCACTGACGAGTCACGGTTTTGTCTCACTAGGGGTGATGGTCGGATTCGCGTTTATCGTTGAAGGAATGAGCGTTACACCGAGGCCTATACTCTGGAGCGGGATTGATTTGGAGGTGGAGGGTCCGTCATGGTCTGGGGCGGTGTGTCACAGCATCATCGGACTGAGCTTGTTTTCATTGCAGGCAATCTCAACGCTGTGCGTTACAGGGAAGACATCCTCCTCCCTCATGTGGTACCTTTCCTGCAGGCTCATCCTGACATGACCCTCCAGCATGACAATGCCACCAGCCATACTGCTCGTTCTGTGCATGATTTCCTGCAAGACAGGAATGTCAGTGTTCTGCCATGGCCAGCGAAGAGCCCGGATCTCAATCCCATTGAGCACGTCTGGGACCTGTTGGATCGGAGGGTGAGGGCTAGGGCCATTCCCCCCAGAAATGTCCGGGAACTTGCAGGTGCCTTGGTGGAAGAGTGGAGTAACATCTCACAGCAAGAACTGGCAAATCTGGTGCAGTCCATGAGGAGGAGATGCACTGCAGTACTTAATGCAGCTGGTGGCCACACCAGATACTGACTGTTACTTTTGATTTTGACCCCCCCTTTGTTCAGGGACACATTATTCCATTTCTGTTAGTCACATGTCTGTGGAACATGTTCAGTTTATGTCTCAGTTGTTGAATCTTGTTATGTTCATGCAAATATTTACACATGTTAAGTTTGCTGAAAATAAACGCAGTTGACAGTGAGAGGACGTTTCTTTTTTTGCTGAGTTTTATGTCCAATACATATCTCATTTTCATACAGTCGAGTATATCTCAACTCCACGATACCACATCTGCGGAGTTAAGTGAACCTCCGACTTCTTCGAGTCGCTGTGAAGTCGATACTTAAATTTTTTAAATTCTTAAACCCTTATCGTGTACCTATGTTTGTCCTCTGTTGTTGCATGCCTTTCTTTGTTTGCTGAAATCCATCCTTTTTTATAAAACGTTTTATGAAAAAGGATGGATTTCAGCAAACAAAGAAAGGCACGCAACAACAGAGGACAAACACTGAGTATACCAAACATTAGGAACACCTTCCTAATATTGAGTTGCACCCCCCTTTTATCCTCAGAACAGCCTCAATTTGTCGGGGCATGGACTATACAAGGTGTTGAAGGCGTTCCACAGGGATGCTGCCCATGTTGACTCCAATACTTCCCACAGTTGTGTCATGTTGGCTGGATGCCCTTTGGGTGGTGGACCATTCTTGAAACACACAGGAAACGGTTGAGCGTGAAAAATCCAGCAGCGTTGCAGTTCTTGACACAAACCGGTGCGCCTGGCACCTACTACCATACTCCGTTCAAAGGCACTTAAATATTTTGTCTTGCCCATTCACCCTCTGAATGGCACACATACACAATCCATGTCTCAATTGTCTCAAGGCTTAAAAATCCTTCTTTAACCTGTCTCCTCCACTTCATCTACACTGATTGAAGTGGATTTAACCAGTGACAACAATAAGGGATCATAGCTTTCACCTGGATTCACCTTGTCAGCCTAAGTCTTGGAAAGAGCAGGTGTTCTTATTGTTTTGTATACTCTGTGTTGTACACAAAACTAGGCCATGGGAACGGGGTTAGGAGACCCAGCTGCCTGTACATAGCAGACAGAGGAGACATGATAGAGGAGAGGAGAGGAGAGGAGGCGAAGAGGAGAGGAAAGAATGAACCGTCTGAAAAGGGCATAGAGTATTTGGGAGTGTTAGGTTGAGCATAGCCTTAGGGTGCAGTTGACCATCAGGGTTATTGTTACAGAAAGGCAGAGTCGGAAGCAAGGTGCACATCATTCTCCAGCTTTTGCCTTCTTATTCAAGCTTCCATATAAATTATTCCATGTTACTGCTTTTGTTATACATGCTTAAGTATTGAAGCTGTATTAATGCACACTCAGACGCAGAATGTCTTACCCTGGTCCTCTGGGGTACCGCTTTCCTATAATCACAGTAACAATGGACATGATGGAAATGATTAACCAATGGAACCTTTATGGGATGAAAATATGTCTTAGTCCCAAATGTCACCCTATTCCGTACATATTGCACTACTTTTGACCAGAGCCCTATAGCCCCTGGTCAAAAGTAGTGCACTATAAAGGGAATAGGGTGACATTTGGGACGCATCCTATACCTGACCATGGTATTGGTTTGAAGCAACTTCATCCTACAGTTCTGTATTTGAGGGTAAATGTCCATACCTTAGGTTTCTCATCCACAATCTGCTGTCTGATGTCCTTCTGCTTCTCCAGTAGTCTCTCCATTCTCTTGCTCTGAGCATCCTCCAACTACACACAGACAAATACAGGGGTAGGCAAGAGTAAGGTGGAGCCACTACGCAATACATACCATTTAACAAACACAAACAAATCCACAGGCACGCAGGCCCTGACGGACACACACACACAAAAAGATGGCGGAGGGCGCGAGTCTTGCCGGTTCCTGCTTGACTTTGCTTTTGTATTGCTATTTTTGCATTAATTATTACTTTGTTTGCTCAGAATGTTCGTGCAAAAATGTCCTACAACTGACAAACACTTCTGGATCATGAATGGGAAGCTACACACATCTCTCGGCCTCCCAGATCTGGAATACTACATTCGTTACTTTGTTCCCGGCACAGCGGGCTTACCTGTTGCTCCTGGCCGAGATGACCAAAGGCAACGCTGGCAATGAATAACAAGAAAGAAAGGAAGACTCCAAGCCAGGCTGAAAAGACGGGCTACACGGCCTCCTCTTCCTAGTATCTTGATGGCTAATGTCCAATCGCCGGAAAATACATTTGTGAATTCAGAGCAAAGCTTCAATCGCAGAGGGACATCAGGGAATGCTGTGTCTTTGTTTTTACAGAGACATGGCTTACGGACAATTAACTCGACTCTGCTATTCAACCATATGCCTTTTCTATTTTCCGTATGGATCGAACGGCGGCTTCTGTTGAAAGTAGGGGGGAGGTGTATGCTTCCTCGTCAACAATTCCTTGTGTACCAAAGTTGAAAACATCCCGAGCTCCTGTTCACCCGACCTGGAGTTTCTGAAGCTAAAATGCTGACCCCACTATATGCCAAGGGAATTCACGTGTTATTATCACAGCTGTGTACATACAGTACAACCACAAGCAAACATCAAGGCGGCACTCATCGAACTGTTAAAGAACATTAGCCAGCAAGAAACCTCTCACCCGGAAGCAGTCTTTACAGGAGATTTTAACCAAGCAAGATTAAAACAAATTCTTCCAAAGTATCACCAACATGTATCCTGCCCCATGTATCCTGCCCGCTCTGTGGTGGACCATGTGTACACAAACATCCGTTAAGCTCTGAGAGCCTGTACTGCAACATTCAATGTCAGCCTTGGAGACAACAGGCGGTGAGGATTGGCAACAACCTGTTGTCTAACCTAAAATAACCTACGATTACTTCAACAATAAACAGTCACTGTGACTCTTAACACAGGGGCCCCCCAGGGGTGTGTCCTCAGCCCTCTGCTGTACTCCCTGTTCACCCACGACTGCGTGGCTTTGCTCAACACCAACTCCATCATCAAGTTTGCTGTCAACACCACAGTTGTAGGCTTGATAACCAACAAGGACGAGTCAGCCTATAGGGAGGAGGTAAGTGAACTGGCATTGTGGTGCCAGGACAACAACCTTTCCCTCAACATCAGCAAAACAAAGGAGTTGATTGTTGATTTCAGGAAGCAGAGGAGGGAACACCCCCCGATCCACATCAACGGGACGCAGTAGAAAGAGTCAGCAGTTTTAAGTTCTTCAGCGTCCACATCCCAGAGGACTTGACATGGACGAACAATACCACCAATCTTGTAAAGAGGGCGCAATAGTGCCTCTACATCCTAAGGCGGCTGAAGAAATTTGGCATGCCACCCTGGGTCCTCTCCAAATACTACCGCTGCATCATCGAGAGCACCTGAACGGTTGCATCACGGCCTGGTATGGGAATTGCTCCGCCCACGACCACAAGGCCCTTCAGCGGCCAGTGAAGACGGCCCAGTACATCACTGGGACCGTGTTTCCATCCGTCCAGGACGTCTACTTGAAACGGTGCCTGAGGAAGTCCCGCAGCATCATCAAGGACCCCACACGAGCTGTTCACTCCCTTACCGTCGGGTAGACGGTATCGGAGCATGAGGTCTGATACCAACAGGCTCAGAGACAGTCAACAAGCCATCAGACTTTGGAACACTTGAACTGGACTGACCACCTGCACTGACTCTCCGCACCTTAGCACACACCCACGCACCCACTCATGCTACACACACCTCACAACTGCTGCTACCAGACCCTTCCATGATACATGCTACAATGTTTATTCTATTGA
Source organism: Coregonus lavaretus (assembly GCF_964263955.1). NCBI lineage: Eukaryota > Metazoa > Chordata > Actinopteri > Salmoniformes > Salmonidae > Coregonus > Coregonus lavaretus. The sequence continues at coordinate 31,552,531 of NC_140020.1, forward strand.
GTCATTTACTTTGTTTGTATTCTTGTCTTTTATTATTAGGTGTGCTTGCAAAGCACAACTCTAGATTCAATGATCTCCCAATGCATTTCAATGGCAAAAAAAAGGCCCATAGACTTCAATCTTGTCTCCCGAGTGGCGCAGTGGTCTAAGGCTGTCCCACTAGAGATCCTGGTTCGAATCCAGGCTCTGTCGTAGCCGACTGGAAGACCCATGGGGCGGCGCACAATTGGCCCAGCGTCATCCAGGGTATGGGAGGGAATGGCAGGCAGGCTCAGTTGGTAGAGCATGGTGTTTGCAACGCCAGGGTTGTGGGTTCGATTCCCACAGGGGGCCAGTTTGACATTTTTTAAAAATAATAATGTATGCACTCACTAACTGTAAGTCGCTCTGGATAAGAGCGTCTGCTAAATGACTAAAATGTAAAATGTAATTATAAAAATAGAAAAATCACCAAACCAACTTTGAGATGTTCAGACTGGCCCAACTTAGATTGCTTGTCAAAATATATTTTATACTTTTGGAACTATAACCATTTTAAATGTGCATAAATTAACATGGGTTTTAATGAGAAACATAGGAATACAGTGGTTGATATTCAAAATGGTACTGCTCCTTAGTTAATTAAGCTACAAGACCAACTTTAAAACGTTCAGGCTATGCTAACTTCAAATTCTCTGAAACCTTTAGTTTAGTGGCGCAGCAGTCTATGGCACTATATCATCCACAGCCTGGGGTTCGATATCCCCCCTCCCCCCCAAAAACAATTTTAATGAGCATAAAATAACATTTTTCATTTAGCAGACACTCTTATCCAGAGCGACTTACAGTTAGTGAGTGCATACATTATTATCTTTCATACCCCCCGTGGGAATCAAACCACAACCCTGGCGTTGCAAACGCCATGCTCTACCAGCTGAGCTACATCCCTGCCGGCCATTCCCTCCCCTACCCTGGACGACGCTGGGCCAATTGTGCGCCGCCGCACGGGTCTCCCAGTCTGGGCCTGGATTCGAACCAGGATCTCTAGTGGCACAGCTAGCACAGTGATGCAGTTCATTAGACCACTGCGCCACTCGGGAGGCCTTCCCAACACTAACTGAACCATTCAAGCTAGAGACACCAATTCAACTTTCACATGTTTAGGCTATCTTAACTTCTAATTTTTAAACATTTATCAATTATAACTATATAAATGTGCATAAATTAGCATAAATTAACTCACCATCAGTAACCCTTGAACTGTTCAAACTAGAACAGTTTCACATTTTCAATCTATCCTAACTTCAAATTCTTTTTTATCTTATGTACATACATTTGCATAAAGTAACTCACCAACAGTAACTCTTGAACTGTTCAAGCTAGAGACACCAACTATTACATGTTCAGGCTATCCAATCCAATCAATCAATCAGCCAATCAATCAATTTTTACATCTACCTACTTTGTCAACTAATTTAAAACCAGTCACTACCATTACTACTGCAGGCACTACCACTACAATAACTTATTTTCAAAACCCTAAATACTTTAAAACAAACTAGCAAGCATACCACATTTTCTTCAGGAAATGTACTTTTATAGTTTCTTATTGTTGTTGCATTGTCGAGAAGGAACGTGCAAGTAAGAATTTTGTTGGACGTGTATCCTGTACATACAACTAATAAATTTGAAACACACACAAACTTACCCGTTTGATATACTGCACCACCTCATTGACAAACGACCTGTTGATTTCCAGCTTCTCTCTGTAAACATCGAGAGATGTCAGCACTAACCTCACTTTAACATTCCTCAAATCTAACCTAGGATTACTTTAACAATCAACAATCCTAACATTCCTGGTTCCAATCTAGCTCAAAGGACCATATATAAAAGTCAGTAGGTCTGCCTGATGACCTATGACACTTACTAGCATTAAGTCTTTCTGTCAAAATAACTGAATCGTTTGATTATAATGCATGTGCATAGATCAGTCAGTGAAGCATGAACCTTCATCGCCATCTGGTGGCCTTGTGCATATACAGATAAACACACGTATCAGGAAGCCTCCTCCCCAACCCCATGTACTTACTCCTCTGTCACGTTCTTGTTGTTGGCCTTTGCTTCATTAATCTTCTCCTGTCTTTTCTTGTCCATCTTCTTCTTAAGATCTTTCTTTTCCCTTTGGAGAAGGAAAGTGAAACAATTGCCCCATGAACTACTTGCATGTGTGCGTATGTGTGTGTGTGTGCATGTGTGTGTGCGTATGTGTGTGTGTGGGCGGCAGGTAGCCTAGTGGTTAAGAGCGTTGGTTCGAGTCCCTGAGCCGACTAGGTGAAAAATCTGTCGATGTGCCCTTGAGCAAGGCACTTAACCCTAATTGCTCCTGTAAGTCGCTCTGCTAAATGACTAAAAGTGTGTGTGTGTGTGTGTGTGTGTGTGTGTGTGTGTGTGTGTGTGTGTGTGTGTGTGTGTGTGTGTGTGCGTTTTCTTACTTGTCACAGATGTCTCTGATCTTCTTCAACTGGGCACTCTGACATTCCTCTGCTATGGTTGTCAACTTCTCCACAAGCTAGAGATAGATCGAGAACAACACCACTGCTTATCCTACAGTTTGTCTGCCTCATAAGATATGATCCCTAACTCATGGTTTCTGTTTAACTCAGGCATGATCTGCTCACTTTGGAGAATATAATTGGTCCAGTCAGTTTTATTCTCTTCTGCATGGATAAATCCTGACACCTCATCCACACAAACTGTACACAGAACAGTGACTACACTCAGCATTTTCATCTCCCATAGCAGTAGAGGAGCACTGGGACATCTTTCCACTGATCTAAGGTCAGCACAGCAGAGTGAGTAATGAAGCCCAGAGGGAGCCGAGTCATTAAACACAAGCCAAGACTTAGCATTATCCTGAGTTGAGTGTTACTGCACTTGGTGCTGATTCAACGCAAATAAAATATGCATGCTGAATGAGTTTATGTGTGTGTCCTCTAGTATCACTCTGCTTGAGGACAGGGATTAGGTGTGTATACCATTTTGATGTGTTCTTTTTTCTGGTACTTCTCGCTGTAATACTGCTCCTGTCTCAGTGTGAGTAGCTGTTGTTGCTGCTTCTCCTTCAGCTCAGACAGTCTCTGACTGGACTCCTGGTCCAACACACACAGTTCCTGCTCTAGGGACGACAGATACTGCTCCGACCTGCTACACACACACACACACACAAATACAGTACACACACATGGAGGTAGATAAGTGCTAACAAACACAAACACAAATGCATGCTCAGTGCACACACACGCACACACATACACACTGTTATCTGTGGAAGGCTCTAACCACTGAGCACCCACATGGAAGAGAGAAAACGTGAATGGAGCGAGAGAGCGAGAGAGAGAGACATAGAGAGAGACACATAGTGAGAGAAATAGAGGGATACAGGAAGAAGGGCAGGGAGGAGTAGGAGGAGAAGAGGAGGGCTACCTACCTTTTCTTACCGTCTCGTTTGTGGCTCTTCTGCAGCGCGGAGCGCCTGCGCTGGTGCTGGTTCTGCAGCTCTGCAGCCCTGGCCGTGTGCTCCTTGATCAGCTCGCTGGTCTTACGGTGGTGTTTCCTTACCAACTCCTTCATCTCCTTATACTGCCTCCTCTGCTCCCTCACAACGCCCTTCTGCTGCTTCAACTCCTCCAGTGTCTGGGCCTCCATCTCTGGAGGAAGGTGGGAGGATAGAGGGATGGAGGAAAGGAAAAGAGAGAAGGAGGGAGGGAGGAGGGGTGGGGGGAGAGAGGACATGAGTGTTTGATCAATTGCTTTCTACCTGTATTTGTTTTGCTCCTTCACAGATAGTGTGCACCATTCCTTCATGTTTCAGATTGGTGATGTCATGCAATCTGTTTACATGTATAGATCGAGGGCAGCAGGCAGGTAGAGTAGTGGTTAGCGAGGTGAGCCAGCAACCGGAGGATTGCCAGTTTGAATCCTGGGTCTGATGGGCAAAAAAAAATCTGCCTGCCGTTGTGCCCTTGAGCAAGGCACTTAACCCCCCACAACAACTGCTCCATGGGTGGCCCCCAGCTCCAACCTGTAAGTGTGTCTTTCGGGGGTTTGGGATGAAGCGGAGGACACATTTCAGGTGGACCTTGTGTACAATTGATGAATAAAGTCATCTTTATATGAGCATACGTTACGGTGTGCAGTCTTACCTGTAAGAACACTCTGGATGACATCCTCAGTCTTGACTGCTGGTTTCACTGAACCTGATACACATTATATACACTTGTTAGTGAGGGGTTTGCCAGATCAAGTCGGTTGCAAATTTACTGGTTGCCAGATTTGACCTGTACCTGTGGGCTGTGGCTGGTGGCTAACCAGGCTGGGGGGTTTGGGGGAGATGATGGGGGCGTGGTTGACCCCGTTCTCTGCGGGCAGGGTCACCCGGGGGTCAGGCTCCATGGGGTCATCACCACCCGCATCCACCTGCCAATCAAACACATTGACAACGATACTGATACACTGCATTTATGAGGCACTTTTCACTGGGTCTCAAAGCATTTTACCAGGTCCACACTACTTTTCACATTTAGCACATCATCTGGATAGAGTGTAGGCGTCTTTCCAATGCATGACACACAAGGGACATTACAGCCCAACACATACATGGTAATTCTGAGAATGTTTTTGCGGCCTATGCATTGAGATGTAAATAAGCAGAGTAGAACCATACAATTCCATTACTCCATTACAAACATAAGCTACTGTACGGCAAATATACAACAGCGCAATCAATACACCACACACCCAGAGCCTACCTGCAGCCTGTTGGAAACCTTGTAGACATAGCTTTGGTACCCCACTCTCAGCATGGCTCAGACCAAAGTCTCTAACGTTTCACTAACATTTAGCAAATGTTCTCCTTACGTCGTCTCAATGTTCTCTCTAGGTTCACTCCAACCCTGACTTGTTGTAGTACTTGGCATGTATTTGTTTCAAATGTTATTCAGCTAAACCACCTGTTGTTACTGAGTCCTCTCTCTTTGAGTCTGTTCTGGACAGGAGAGGACAGTCTGTTCTCCTCTGCTCTCCTCTACTTTCTCATCTTTCTTCCTCTCCCTCTGACACTCCAGTGGAAAGCCCACTATATCACTAGGCGACCGTTGTCATGGTGCCAGCATGTACAAGCTCTCTATTGGCTGTCCCTGTGGGTAATCAGTTCAGCTGGCCAATCAGGCGAGACAGCTCCCTTAGGACCCACCTCCACCACTCCGAACTGCCTTACGACCCCTCAGAGCTCACCCCCCTTACACCCACAACCTCCCCTCCTACACCTCCTCATCCCTTATCTCATAACCCTCACCCTTCATCTCTGTCTCCCCCTGCCCCATGACTCCCTCCCTCCCTCCCTCCTAGCCCTCAACCCTCAGTTCCTAAGCCCTGGTAAAAAGCTCTAACCCAATCATCTCTTCACAAAGAGACAGGCCTACTGCCTGGGGAGATGCTCATTGATCTGTTACTTATCGATTCGTGTGGGGATGACACACACCTCTTTGCTGTCCTCCTCCTCTGCTCCCTCCTCCAAAGTGAGAGCTGCCAGTTGATTGGCTCTCTGCTCCATCAGGTTGACGTAACGGATGGGATTGGACAACGCCTCGATGACGTCTGAGGAAGAGAACAAGGGGGGTGGGGACGACGACAGCGGAAGCATAAACATAGTTAGAACTCTATGGTTAGTCCTATACCCGTATTATGTAAGGTATGTCAGCCATTGTACCTGCGAATGTATCAGGGACATAGTCCTTGACCTCTACATAGACAAACAGAGCAGGGAGGGTCAGAGCCTGGTTCTTCTCATTCCTCAGACCAATGTAGTGGTAACCTGGAACACACACACACACACACACACACACACACACACACACACACACACACACACATGCACAGGGGTGAGCGATCAGAAGTTAAAGGACTGTTACACTGTATCACTCAAGCAGAACAATGGACCAGAATGGTAGTCAGTCAGACTAACAGGCTATAGGCCTCACCTGGGCGGATGGCATTCACAGGAATGATGCGATGGCCAATGAACTTCCCTCCATCCTCAAACACAGAAATCCTCATCGAGGCCAGAGTGGGAAGAACCACCTGAGGAACATCAAACACACACAAACAAACACCCATGTAAGGACACATTAACCTGGGAGTTCTTGGTTTTAAAGAACTACAAATCCCATAATAATTTGCTCTATGATGTTTTAAACAGTGATTTACACACATAATTCAATAGAACATTATATCTCTATGGGTTTCTCAAAGCTTCCTCCTCACAGACAGGGTTGACAACATTACCCTGGATGATCTTAAAGGGGTCATCTGACGATCAAATCAAATCAAAGTTTATTTGGCACGTTTATTTGGCACAGGATGCTTGCTTGCAAGCTCTTCCTCAACAATGGAGTAATACTAAGTCATATAAAACAAATACACATGAGAATTCTCACTATATATATACAAGGTCAATACCAGTAACAATCAATGTCAAGGATACTGGTGACAGTTGAGGTAAGGCAAAAAAGGTTTGTAGCAATCACAATTTATATTATATATATATTTACCTTAAAGAACTACAAATCCCAGAACAGTCTGCCCTATATTATGCTTTACCTTCTTGAGAGTGAAGGCCTCCTCCTCCCAGACAGGGTTGACAGCGTTGCCCTGAGACGTCTTGGTCTTAAAACCTTTCCTTCTGGTGTCCACCGGCAGACCAAACATATCTATCTCCACATACGTCCCCACCTTCTTATCAGTCAGGAACTGGCCTGAGATGATCTGGAGACAGATTGACGAGGATAATAAATACACATGAGAGTTGTAATGTCCGTGCACGCATACACATACATTCACACGCGCACACACACTAGCACGCACGTACGCGCACACACAGATAAGCACCTTCACAGACAACGTGTTGGCTACGATGCCATCCACAGTGCTCTCAGCAAAGGGATCAAAGTGTTTGTCCGGTCGTCTCATGAACTCTGGTTTCAGCCTGTAGCCACACTTCCCATTGTACTCATACATGCCCAGGTTCAACATCATGGACAGGTCTGAAGGAGAGAGAGAGAGAAGGAGAAAGAGGGAGGGAGAGAGAGAGAGAGAAGGGGATAAAGAGAGTGAAAGAGAGAGAGTTACAAAAATACAAAGCTCAAACAGTACTTCCCCAATTCACTACGATTACTATTAACCTCTAACCCCAACCGTAACAAACCGATGATCTACTGATGTAGCCCTTACCAATAGTAGTGTCAGGTCTTACCTATGGTCTAGTGCGAACGGAATCAGTTCTTACCTATGGTCTAGTGCAGGGTTCTTCAATTCCGGTCCTGGAGGGCCGAAACACTTCTGTTTTTTATTTCTACCTGGTAGTTAATTGCACTCACCTGGTGTCCCAGGTCTGAATTAGCCCCTGATTAGAAGGAGAGGATGAAAAACAGAGGTGTTTCGGCCCTCCAGGACCGGAATTGAAGAACCCTGGTCTAGTGCGAACCGAATCAGGTCTTACCTATGGTCTAGTGTGAACCGAATCAGGTCTTACCTATGGTCTAGTGCGAACGGAATCAGTTCTTACCTATGGTCTAGTGCGAACGGAATCAGGTCTTACCTATGGTCTAGTGCAAACCGAATCAGGTCTTACCTATGGTCTAGTGCGAACCGAATCAGGTCTTACCTATGGTCTAGTGCGAACGGAATCAGGTCTTACCTATGGTCTAGTGCGAACCGAATCAGGTCTTACCTATGGTCTGGTGCGAACCGAATCAGGTCTTACCTATGGTCTAGTGCGAACCGAATCAGGTCTTACCTATGGTCTGGAAGTTGAGGGCCACCAGTTGACAGCCAGCATTCCAGAAGAGCTGAGGGTTGTAGTTGGAGGAGTCTACTCTGGTGCCTTTAGGGTAGATACGACTCAGCTGCAGCTTGTTATACCTGGACACACTCCGTTAAGGAGAGGACATCTGGAGAGTGGTTTGACCTTCTGCACTGAGATATCTAGTACTTAGATGGATAGGGGAGACCGGGGAACAAAGTAACACAGGGTCAGTTGTAACAGCTTAATAACTCAAATTAGAAACCACATAGAAAGCTGATATTCAATGTGCTAATGCTTGGTTAGTATTACTACAAGCCTAAGAAGTTTTGTTTAAATCTATCAATTACTTTTAGTTTTATTGACAAAAACTGTTTGTTGAAAAAATATTATTAATCTAACTATAATAATATTTTCATAATAAGCAAAAGCCTAAAAGTGTTACTTTGATCCCCGGTCTCCCCTACCCTTACTTAACCAGGGAAGGTGATTTACAAGTTTACGTTGCTTTTGATGTACTTCTTCACTGAAGAAAGTTTCAACAAAGGAAAATATTTGAACAGACATTTTAAGTCAATAATCCACACAGATTGGGAAGGATACTCGACAAACTCCACAGGTGACTTGGTGAGCTGCTCCAAGGCTTTGGTCTCCACAAACGATGACATCTGATAGCTCCGATTGATCTCTGGAAATTGATTGATTGGTAATTTCATTTTGAAAATGGCATAACTTATGGAATTGATTATTATTGCATTTTTTTTATATGCAGCTACATTTGAAAGAGTAAATCTGTAACGGAACAACTAACTTCAGATAGTGTGCCAAAAAAATGTGGTTCACAACCACGTGGAATATTAAAACGAGTGTGTATAGTGTTGTTCTTCTGAACAGGTGTGATCTAAACAGGTGTTGAGTTGGGATCTGGAGTGATGGTCTTACTTTTGGAGGCCTCGAAGGAGTTGAATTTGACTGGCTGGACATAACTGACCAGGTTGGACATCTCCTCTGTGGCAAATGCCTCGCTGCCCGCTGTACCCTGGAGGAGGAACACACAACACACAGTTAGAGAGAGAACAGCCTCCTGTCTTCTCCTCTCCTTTCCTGTCCTTGTTTGACTATTGAGACATAGCCCAAGAGTAAAGTCCTGTGTAGCTCAGTTGGTAGAGCATGGCGCTTCGAACGCCAGGGTTGTGGGTTTGATTCCCACGGGGGGACCAGTATGAAAAGAAAAAAAAATTATGCACTCACAAACTGTAAGTCGCTCTGGATAAGAGCGTCTGCTAAATGACTATAATATAATATAAAGTGTATTTCTGTGAATCTCCACTAGGGGCAGCCTCAGCACACATAAACAGGAGACACCTGAGGCTGTGGGAGAAAGAATGAAGACGTACTGTAGGCTACTTACCTCATCCATGGACCCCTTTTTACAGTCATCATCATCATCATCATCATCGTCGCTCTCTGCCTCAACTTCACCTGAAAGACAAGGGCAGGTTTAAGTTAGCTTCTCAGGTTACATCCTAGTGTTTTCTGAAGGCTTCATGGTCAGAAAGCAACCCCCCGGGTTTGGAGTTCTGAAGGGGGTGAATGAAGGTGTAAGCAATATGGGGACAGATCCACCTAACCTTTTAGTGGGTTTAGGTCAGCTTGCACCATGGGGAGGGAAAGGAAAAGGGGGGAGGGAGCTAGGGATAGGGTTGCAAAATTCCGGAAATGTTCAATAAATTCCCTGGTTTTCCTGAAATCCCGGTTGGAGTTCTCCCAGAATCACTAGGTCAGCGTTTCCCAAACTTGGCCTTGGGACCCCAAGGGATGCACGTTTTGTTTTTTGCCCTAACACTACACAGCTGATTCAAATGATCAAAGCTTGATGATTTGTTGATTATTTGAATCAGCTATGTCGTACTACAGCAAAAAACAAACGTGCACCCCTTTGGTCCTGAGGACCGTGTTTGGGAAACCCTGGAGTAGGTTATATAGAACTAGGGCTACTAGGGGTTGTTTTGGGACCAGGTAAAGGACGGGTATCTGATGGTGTGACCATGGGTATGACTCACCAATGGACTTCCTGCCCTGTGGTCGGAGGCTGAGCTCAGCGACCTCTAGAGGCTGGGAGGACTCGGTCATCTCCTGGTTGGTCGACCCTGGTGGACAACAAATAATGAGTAACCAATATGTGATATATGCAGTGCAGGCTGGTGTCACTTGAAATCGGAGGATGGGCTCATTGTAATGCCTTGATTGTAATGAATGGAACAGCATCAAACACATGGAAACTATTTCCATTCCAGCCATTACATTGAGGCCGTCCCAAAGATTTCTCCCTCCACCAGCCTCCACTGGATATACAGGTAACTGCCAAAATAAAGGAAACACTTGAGTAAAAAGCAGGTGCTTTCACACAGGTCTGGTTCCTGAGTTAATTAAGCAGTTAACATCCCATATTATTATTATTATTATTATTATTATTATTATTATTATTATCATGCTTAGGGTCATGTGTAAAAAAATACAGTTGCCCATTGTTTTGGCTACCATGGCTAGAAGAAGAGGGGTCTCAAAGAAGCATAGGGGGTTTAAAGGGTGTGTGTGTGAGTGTGTGTCTCAGTAACCAGATCTCAACCCAATTGAACACTTATGGGAGATTCTGAAGCCGTGCCTGAGACAGTGTTTTCCCCCACCATCAACAAAACACCAAATCATGAAATTTCATGTGAAAGAATGGTGTCGCATCCCTCCAATAGAGTGCCAGACATTGGTAGAATCTATGCCAAGGTGCATTGAAGCTGTTCTGGCTCGTGGTGGCCCAACACCCTATTGAGACACTTTATGTTGGTGTTTCCTTTATCTTGGCAGTTACCTGCCATCCAGGACCTCTATACCAGGCGGTGTCAGAGGAAGGACCTAAAAATGGTCAGAGTCTAGCCACCCAAGTCATAGACTGTGCTCTCTGCTACCGCACGGCAATGGGTACCGATGCACCAAGTCTGGAACCAACAGGACCCTGAACAGCTTCTACCCCCAAGCCAAAAGACTGCTAAATAGTTAGTCTGGGTAGC